>NC_134355.1:62867888-63223167 GCF_048569485.1 Anomaloglossus baeobatrachus | reverse complement strand
CCTCAGCTAAGACACCACACCCTGTGCAGCCTCAGCTAAGACACACACACCCTGTGCAGCCTCAGCTAAGACACACACACCCTGTGCAGCCTCAGCTAAGACACACACACCCTGTGCAGCCTCAGCTAAGACACACACACCCTGTGCAGCCTCAGCTAAGACACACACACCCTGTGCAGCCTCAGCTAAGACACACACACCCTGTGCAGCCTCAGCTAAGACACACACACCCTGTGCAGCCTCAGCTAGACACACACACCCTGTGCAGCCTCAGCTAAGACACACACACCCTGTGCAGCCTCAGCTAAGACACACACACCCTGTGCAGCCTCAGCTAAGACACACACACCCTGTGCAGCCTCAGCTAAGACACACACACCCTGGCAGCCTCAGCTAAGACACACACACCCTGTGCAGCTCAGCTAAGACACACACACCCTGTGCAGCCTCAGCTAAGACACACACACCCTGTGCAGCCTCAGCTAAGACACACACACCCTGTGCAGCCTCAGCTAAGACACACACACCCTGTGCAGCCTCAGCTAAGACACACACACCCTGTGCAGCCTCAGCTAAGACACACACACCCTGTGCAGCCTCAGCTAAGACACACACACCCTGTGCAGCCTCAGCTAAGACACACACACCCTGTGCAGCCTCAGCTAAGACACACACACCCTGTGCAGCCCAGCTAAGACACACACACCCTGTGCAGCCTCAGCTAAGACACACACACCCTGTGCAGCCTCAGCTAAGACACACACACCCTGTGCAGCCTCAGCTAAGACACACACACCCTGTGCAGCCTCAGCTAGAACACACACACCCTGTGCAGCCTCAGCTAAGACACACACACCCTGTGCAAGCTCAGCTAAGACACACACACCCTGTGCAGCCTCAGCTAAGACACACACACCCTGTGCAGCCTCAGCTAAGACACACACACCCTGTGCAGCCTCAGCTAAGACACACACACCCTGTGCAGCCTCAGCTAAGACACACACACCCTGTGCAGCCTCAGCTAAGACACACACACCCTGTGCAGCCTCAGCTAAGACACACACACCTGTGCAGCCTCAGCTAAGACACACCACCCTGTGCAGCCTCAGCTAAGACACACACACCCTGTGCAGCCTCAGCTAAGACACACACACCCTGTGCAGCCCTCAGCTTAGACACACACACCCTGTGCAGCCTCAGCTAAGACACACACACCCTGTGCAGCCTCAGCTAAGACACACACACCCTGTGCAGCCTCAGCTATGACACACACACCCTGTGCAGCCTCAGCTAAGACACACACCCTGTGCAGCCTCAGCTAAGACACACACACCCTGTGCAGCCTCAGCTAAGACACACACACCCTGTGCAGCCTCAGCTAAGACACACACACCCTGTGCAGCCTCAGCTAAGACACACACACCCTGTGCAGCCTCAGCTAAGACACACGACACACCTGTGCAGCCTCAGCTAAGACACACACACCCTGTGCAGCCTCAGCTAAGACACACACACCCTGTGCAGCCTCAGCTAAGACACACACACCCTGTGCAGCCTCAGCTAAGACACACACACCCTGTGCAGCCTAGCTAAGACCACACACCCTGTGCAGCCTCAGCTAAGACACACCACACCCTGTGCAGCCTCAGCTAAGACACACACACCCTGTGCAGCCTCAGCTAAGACACACACACCCTGTGCAGCCTCAGCTAAGACACACACACCCTGTGCAGCCTCAGCTAAGACACACACACCCTGTGCAGCCTCAGCTAAGACACATCACACCCTGTGCAGCCTCAGCTAAGACACACACACCCTGTGCAGCCTCAGCTAAGACACACACACCCTGTGCAGCCCTCAGCTAAGACACACACACCCTGTCAGCCTCAGCTAAGACACACACACCCTGTGCAGCCTCAGCTAAGACACACACACCCTGTGCAGCCTCAGCTAGACACACACACCCTGTGCAGCCTCAGCTAAGACACACACACACCCTGTGCAGCCTCAGCTAAGACACACACACCCTGTGCAGCCTCAGCTAAGACACACACACCCTGTGCAGCCTCAGCTAAGACACACACACCCTGTGCAGCCTCAGCTAAGACACACACACCCTGTGCAGCCTCAGCTCAAGACACACACACCCTGTGCAGCCTCAGCTAAGACACACACACCCTGTGCAGCCTCAGCTAAGACACACACACCCTGTGCAGCCTCAGCTAAGACACACACACCCTGTGCAGCCTCAGCTAAGACACACACACCCTGTGCAGCCTCAGCTAAGACACACACACCCTGTGCAGCCTCAGCTAAGACACACACACCCTGTGCAGCCTCAGCTAAGACACACACACCCTGTGCAGCCTCAGCTAAGACACACACACCCTGTGCAGCCTCAGCTAAGACACACACACCCTGTGCAGCCTCAGCTAAGACACACACACCCTGTGCAGCCTCAGCTAAGACACACACACCCTGTGCAGCCTCAGCTAAGACACACACACCCTGTGCAGCCTCAGCTAAGACACACACACCCTGTGCAGCCTCAGCTAAGACACACACACCCTGTGCAGCCTCAGCTAAGACACACACACCCTGTGCAGCCTCAGCTAAGACACACACACCCTGTGCAGCCTCAGCTAAGACACACACACCCTGTGCAGCCTCAGCTAAGACACACACACCCTGTGCAGCCTCAGCTAAGACACACACACCCTGTGCAGCCTCAGCTAAGACACACACACCCTGTGCAGCCTCAGCTAAGACACACACACCCTGTGCAGCCTCAGCTAAGACACACACACCCTGTGCAGCCTCAGCTAAGACACACACACCCTGTGCAGCCTCAGCTAAGACACACACACCCTGTGCAGCCTCAGCTAAGACACACACACCCTGTGCAGCCTCAGCTAAGACACACACACCCTGTGCAGCCTCAGCTAAGACACACACACCCTGTGCAGCCTCAGCTAAGACACACACACCCTGTGCAGCCTCAGCTAAGACACACACACCCTGTGCAGCCTCAGCTAAGACACACACACCCTGTGCAGCCTCAGCTAAGACACACACACCCTGTGCAGCCTCAGCTAAGACACACACACCCTGTGCAGCCTCAGCTAAGACACACACACCCTGTGCAGCCTCAGCTAAGACACACACACCCTGTGCAGCCTCAGCTAAGACACACACACCCTGTGCAGCCTCAGCTAAGACACACACACCCTGTGCAGCCTCAGCTAAGACACACACACCCTGTGCAGCCTCAGCTAAGACACACACACCCTGTGCAGCCTCAGCTAAGACACACACACCCTGTGCAGCCTCAGCTAAGACACACACACCCTGTGCAGCCTCAGCTAAGACACACACACCCTGTGCAGCCTCAGCTAAGACACACACACCCTGTGCAGCCTCAGCTAAGACACACACACCCTGTGCAGCCTCAGCTAAGACACACACACCCTGTGCAGCCTCAGCTAAGACACACACACCCTGTGCAGCCTCAGCTAAGACACACACACCCTGTGCAGCCTCAGCTAAGACACACACACCCTGTGCAGCCTCAGCTAAGACACACACACCCTGTGCAGCCTCAGCTAAGACACACACACACACACCAACTGTGCAGCCTCAGCTAAGACACACACACACACACCAACTGTGCAGCCTCAGCTAAGACACACACACACACACCAACTGTGCAGCCTCAGCTAAGACACACACACACACACACCCTGTGCAGCCTCAGCTAAGACACACACACACACACACCCTGTGCAGCCTCAGCTAAGACACACACACACACACACCCTGTGCAGCCTCAGCTAAGACACACACACACACACACCCTGTGCAGCCTCAGCTAAGACACACACACACACACACCCTGTGCAGCCTCAGCTAAGACACACACACACACACACCCTGTGCAGCCTCAGCTAAGACACACACACACACACACCCTGTGCAGCCTCAGCTAAGACACACACACACACACACCCTGTGCAGCCTCAGCTAAGACACACACACACACACACCCTGTGCAGCCTCAGCTAAGACACACACACACACACACCCTGTGCAGCCTCAGCTAAGACACACACACACACACACCCTGTGCAGCCTCAGCTAAGACACACACACACACACACCCTGTGCAGCCTCAGCTAAGACACACACACACACACACCCTGTGCAGCCTCAGCTAAGACACACACACACACACACCCTGTGCAGCCTCAGCTAAGACACACACACACACACACCCTGTGCAGCCTCAGCTAAGACACACACACACACACACCCTGTGCAGCCTCAGCTAAGACACACACACACACACACCCTGTGCAGCCTCAGCTAAGACACACACACACACACACCCTGTGCAGCCTCAGCTAAGACACACACACACACACACCCTGTGCAGCCTCAGCTAAGACACACACACACACCCTGTGCAGCCTCAGCTAACAGACACACACAAACCCTGTGCAGCCTCAGCTAACAGACACACACACACACACCCTGTGCAGGCTCAGCCAGCGGCAGAAACACACAAAAACATTCTGCTCACCTATCTTCCGTCGGCTCAGCAGCACGCAGGCATGTGGACCCGATAATGATCACAGCTCCTGCCTGTCACTGCTGAACTTTCTGCCGGCGCGTGCAGAGCACTCAGAGCAGTTCTCACTGAACAACAGCCACTGGCCAATCACAGGTAAGCATCTGAGGTCATATGGAGCAGGTGCTTGCCTCTGATTGGCAGGGCGGCTGTTATTGTGTTCTGCAGCGAGAACTTTACTGTGCCCGGCAAAGGCAAAACTGTAAACTGAAATAGATAGCTGGAGGCTGCGGCCTCTTTCACCGGTCGCCATCTTTACCGGGTCCACGGGCCAGCGGGACGCAAGAAGCCACCTGAAGGGCCGCATGCGGCCCGCGAGCCGTGTGTTTGAGACCCCTGGTCTACAGGGTAATGGGGAGGAGACAGGCGGTAGGAGGGGGTGTCAGCAGCCCTAGTGGTGGTGAGATGGCAGACACCCCCATTACTAACCCAGTAGTAAAGAGAAAAAAAAAAAAAACACATGCACAAAAATACTTTATTTACATAAACACTTCCGCAAACTTTCCCTGGTTCATCATCTTATAAAAAAAATAAAAATAAAATAAAAATACAGGCGGGATCAGACGTAGCCCACTAATGGAAATCTGAAAGACAGAAAAAAAAATAAAAACAAGAGACTGTCCCTCGTTCATCAGTTTATTAGAAAGCAAAGTGCCCAGGTCCAACATAGTCCAGTGGGTCCCACGATGTTTCTCAATTACAAAGATCAAAGGATATGGAGCCTCAGAGCGAGGCTTCATAGATGTTCAGCAGAAGCCAGTCCCAGCTCACTGTGCACTAACCCAGTGACTGTGATATGGCTGAAACAATCTGGGATTCTGGACAGCAGATAGTTGACACCTCGGCCAGAGAGGTAGATCGGAGTATAATCAGCATATAAATGATACTATAAGATATGGAACTTTATAGTTGTCCAAAGCCAAAAGGTAAAGATGAAGAAGAGTAAGGGGTACTTCTCACATAGCGAGATTGCTAGCGAGATCGCTGCTGAGTCACGGTTTTTGTGACGCAGCAGTGACCTCATTAGTGATCTCGCTGTGTGTGACACTGAGCAGCGATCTGGCCCCTGCTGTGAAATCACTGCTCGTTACACACAGTGCTCGTTAAACACATCGCTGTGTTTGACAGCGAGAGAGCAGCGATCTGAATGTGCAGGGAGCCGGCTTCTGGCAGCCTGCGGTAAGCTGTAACCAAGGTAAAAATCGGGTAACCAAGCGAAGCGGCTTTGCTTGGTTACCCGATATTTACCTTGGTTACTAGCGTACGCCGCTCTCACGCTGCCAGTGCCGGCTCCCTGCTCCCTGCACACGTAGCCGGAGTACACAGCGGGTAAATAAGCAAAGCGGTTTGCTTATTAACTCGATGTGTACTCTGACTAGGAGTGCAGGGAGCCAGCGCTAAGCGGTGTGCGCTGGTAACCAAGGTAAATATCGGGTAACCAAGCTAAGTGCCTTGCTTCGTTACCCAATATTTACCTTAGTTACCAAGCGCAGCATCGCTTCCACACGTCGCTGCTGGCTGGGGGCTGGTGCGATCTGCCTGATTAACAGCTCACCAGCTACCAGGTAGCGACGCACCAGCGATCCTGACCAGGTCATATCGCTGGTGGGATCGCTGGAGCGTCACTGAAGTGTGACGGTACCCTAAGGGTCCCAGGACAGAGCCTTGAGGAACACAAAAAGAGAGAGGGCAGGATGAGAAGGTTGTATGGGAATAGGAGGCGCTAAGTAAAGTAGGAGGCGATCCAGAATAGGGCAAAGACTTTGATGCCGACGTAAGGGAGGATCTGTAGTAAGAGGGAGTAGTCAAGTGCGTCGAAGGAAGAGGACAGGTCTAAAAGAGTAGTATGAGAAACGTCTGCAGGTGTGTGCTAGCAGCCAGACTTGGGAGTGGGGGGAGTGAAGAGGACAACGTTGAGAAGGTAAGTAGTTGTTGTCGTATAGGGGGAGAGGTGAGTTTGTAAGATTAAATAGGGAATAGAGGCAGGTGCAGAAGGTATAGTGTATGTCTGTCTTTATGGGAGGATATGGAGGACTATTGGGAGGGAACAAAGTTAGTGACAAGAATTTGGAGGCTGACAACTGGTGGGCATCAATGGAAATGTTGAAGTCACCCATGATGATAGTTGAAACGTCAGCAGGAAGAAAGTCTAGAAGCCACCGTGTTTCCCAGAAAATATGACAGTCTTATGGTAGGCTCTGAAAGATGAGCTAGGGCTTCTTTTCAGGGGATGTCCTTTTTTTTTTAATTGGCTACTGTTATTGTGTTGCCAGTTAATGCAAAATGAATATTCATCTCTTTCCTCCATCATCTCCCTGTGTCGGTGGTGTTATTGATTGGTGCAGTCTGACTGCTGTACTCGCCCACAGTTAATAGAAAATGAATATTCGCAGATATCCCCATCCACCTCTCAGTGCTAGCAGTCATTCTGCTGTATTCCTCGCCTGACAAATCGTATCGCAATCTGTGGACTAGCCGGCGGCTCTCCTGACCTGAGCATGAGTGCTGTATAGAAATACATGCTTTCACGCTCAGTACATTTTACTTCACAGTTTCTGGTAAATTTAGGTACAAATTTTTTACATTTGTGAAAATATCAGGATTTTGGTGAAAATTGTAGAAATTTTCAAACTTTAATTTTTATACCCCTAAACCAGGGGGTTACACACAAAATAATCAACAAATAACGTTTCCCACATATCTACTTTACATCAGCATCATTTTATAAACAATTTTCTTTTTCTTACAAAGTTAGAAGGGCTGAAAGTCAAATCAGAAAATTCTAAATTTTTCCAATAAAATTTACAAAACCAGGTTTTTTTAGGGCCCACAACACATCTAAAGTGACTTTGAGAGGCCTAGGTGACACAAAATATCCAAAAGTGGCACCATTCTAAAAACTGCACCCCTCACACTGCTCAAATCCAAATCCAAGAAGTTTATGTACCGTTTTGGTGGGTCACAGGAATTAAAGCAATGTGGATTGAAAAAAATGAAAATGTCCCACAAAAATGTTACCTTAGCCCCAAGGGTAACGGGAAAAATTGGACCATATTTGTTGTGCAATTTCTCCCGAGTACCCCATATGTGGTAGAAAACTACGGTCTGGATGCAAAACAGGAAGGAGCATCAGTCGAGTTTTAGAATGCAATTGGAATCGTTAGCGGATGCCATGTCGCGTTTGGAGAGCTCCTGAGGTGCCTAAACAGTATAAATAAGTGACACCCATTTTGGAAACTACACCCCTCAAGGAATTCATTTAGAGGTGTGTTGAGTACGTTGAACAAAGAGGTGCATCACAGAATTTTACAACGTTGAGCCATGAAATTGAAAAATAAATTTCCCCTCAAACATGTTGCTATTTCCCCATATTTTTGAATTTCACAAGGGTACCAGGAGAAAATGGACAGTACAATTTATTGAGAAATTTCTCCAGAGTATGCGGATGTCCGATATGTGGGTGCACTCATACTTTTTGGGTGCACGGCAGGGTTCAGAAGTGAAAGAGCGCTATTTGAATTTTGGTTGGAATGGTTTGGGGGTGTCATGTCACATTGTCCGAGTCCCTAAAGTGACAAAACAGCAGAAACCCCCACAAGTGACCCCACTTTACAAAACCACACCTCTCAATGAATTCATCTAGAGGTGAAGTGAGCATATTGACACCCCCATGTGCCTCCCAGAATTTTATACCATTGGGCGGTAAAGAAAAAAATTACATTTTTACCTCAATATTTTTTGCTTTTAGCCGCAGATTTTCCATTTTTATACTAGGAAATGGGTAAAAATGGCAACAAAAATTGTCAATTTCTGCTGAACGTAGCAATGTCCAACATGTGGCTATACAGTACTGCTTAGCCACACAGCAATACTCAGACGGGAAGGAGTGCCATTTGACCTTGGAGCACAGATTTTCCTACAATAGTTTGCAGTATTCATATACAGAGCCTGTAAGTGCCAGAAAATCAGAATCCCCCTCCAAGTGTCCCAATTTTTGAAATGATACCCCTCTAGGAATTCATCTACAGCAACGATTTTGACTCCATGAGTATTTTCCAGAACCAAGCCGTAATGAATATTGATGAGTGAAAATTTCAAATCTGCCATTGTTGTGCCCAGTACATTGTAGTGCCCATACATTGTGCCCAGCTTGTGCTTCAGTAGACATGCACCCAATAAGTTAAGCAGACTCTTCTCACTATAGAAATGCCAAACATGTGGATTTTTAATTTTAGGAACAATGTCTGGCTCCTAAGGAAGGGGAGGGGGGGGGGCATTTTGATTTTGGAGAAAATATTTTGAATCTCTTTTTGGGGGAAGGCATGGTGCTTTTCCAGAGCCCATGTATTACCAGTAATGTGAAAACCCGCTAGATTTACATTCAGAGATGACTGACCTCAATAGAGATTTGTTGGTTTTTTTGTGGAATGAATTGAAGCTTTTATTGTGAACATTTCAAATGACATTTTGGATCACATTTATCCTGTGCTCTATAGTGAGCACTTACATTGGGATTTACATCTAAATCTCCTAATAATGTGATTCAGATGAAAACCCTGAGGGATCCATTTACTATAATGAGGCATGCAAACATAACATACTTTGGACTGTGACCACTGTTCAGCGGTGTCAGTCTTTTCATAGGTACATAAAACTGGTTGACTGCACTTTTAGGAACACTGAATAAAAGACCGGATCAAAGGCCAAACAGTGTAAAGTGTCTTCTTCTGTCTCATTATAGGATCATTGATTTAATTTCACAGATTTACATGTACACCCCAATGGAAGCATTCAGAGTAAGGCTCAGGATAAATGTTAGCTGAGCCTTATTGCGATCTTTGGAAGGCGGAATACACAAATCAACAGCAGGTCAATAATTTATTTTAATTTTTCTTCTAGGCTATTCACTGATGCATTGTATGTGTTGAGACAGTTTTATTCTGGGGGTCGGTCGGTGTGATTACAGGGATATCAGATGACTAGGGGTTTGTTTTTTAGAGGGACGAGATTACCTTTTCAGGAATACCCTATTTATTTACATTTGACTTTTTGATAGCGTTTTATTCCACTTTATTTTGGGTAGCTTGAGGAAAGCGCCTACATTTTTGGCACTGTTTGTTTACGATGTTCATTGAAGGGGTTAACCAGTGTGATTTATAGATTGGGTGGTTCCAAATGTGTACTTTTTTTTATTTAGTTTTGTTATTGTATAAATATTTGCATTTATTGGGGTCATTTTTTTAGTTCTTTAATATGTGTAGTTTTAACATTTTTGAACTTTGTTTTTTGTATTTTTTTTTTTACATAATCCCGCTATGGGCATTAACTATTATTAGTTTGATTGCTGGTGTAATGCATTGCATGCACACAAATTGCAATACATTAAACCTGTCAAATGTGACACTGATAGAACACCTGTTAGACAATGCTCTTGCCATGGTCTAACAGGCCACCATAGCTGACAGATCAGGTGGTCATTGTTTGACAGCTTGCTGTCATGGCAATCATTGGGCCCCATTGATCATGTCCAGAGGGTCTTGAGCAGGTGAGAGAGGGAGCCCAGTTCTTCACTCAAGCTTCTAAATGCTGCGATCACTATTGATCGCAGAATTTAGAGGTTAAACAGCCAGCGGCAATGAAAGTGCCGATCCTGGCTGTGACAGTTGGAGCTCGCCTATCACTTAAGCCAATCTCCAGGTGGCGATCACGTCTACACCGGCCTGTGTCCGTATGATCGCTAGTACATTCATTTGCAGGAACAAAGTGGAAAAAAAGAGAATTTTGTTTACTTACCATAAATTCTTTTTCTTATAGTTCCGTATTGGGAGACCCAGACCATGGGTGTTTAGCTTCTGCCTCCGGAGGACAAACAAAGTACTACACTTAAAAGTGTAGCTCCTCCTTCTGAGCTTATACACCCCCTGGTAAGCAGACTTAGCCAGTTTAGTGCAAAAGCTGAAGGAGAATAGCCACCCACAAGTAAAACAGAGCAAAAGCCGGAACAACCGGAGACTCTGTCAACGACAACAGCCGGTGAAAAACACGCGGAACAAGAAATTGCCAACAGGCAACAGGGAGGGAGCTGGGTCTCCCAATACGAAACTATAAGAAAAAGAATTTACGGTAAGTAAACAAAATTCTCTTTTTCTTTATCGTTCCTATGGGAGACCCAGACCATGGGACGTCTCAAAGCAGTCCATGGGTGGGAAATAAACAGAAAAACTAAGAAGTAGGCGGAGCCTAACTTCACAAATGGGCGAAAGCCGCCTGGAGGATGCGTCTGCCCAAGCTCGCATCTGCCGAAGCATGAGCATGCACTTGGTAGTGCTTCGAGAAGGTATGCAGGTTAGTCCAAGTGGCAGCCTGACAGACTTGTTGAGCCGTAGCCTGGTGCCTGAAAGCCCAAGAGGCACAGACAGCTCTGGTCGAATGTGCCTTGATCCCCGGCGGGGGAGGCACCTGAGTACACTGGTAGGCGTCCGAAATGGTCGACCTAATCCAACGGGCTAAGGTCGGCTTAGAAGCAGAGAGGCCCTTGCGCCGGCCTGTGGTTAGCACAAAAAGAGAAGTGCACCGCCTAAGAGCAGCGGTGCAAGACACATAGATCCGGAGAGCACGCACCAGATCCAGAGTATGCAACGCTTTTTCAAAGCGATGAACAGTAGCCGGACAAAAGGAAGGTAGGGTAATGTCCTGGTTAAGGTGGAAAGGAGAGACCACCTTAGGAAGAAAGTCCGGAGTCGGACGGAGAACCACCTTGTCTTGATGAAAAACCAAAAAAGGTGACTCCGAAGAGAGAGCAGCCAAATCAGAGACTCTCCTGAGGGAAGTTATGGCCACCAGAAAGGCCACTTCCTGTGAAAGACGAAACAAAGAAACCCCCTAAGGGGCTCAGAGGGGGGTTTCTGCAAAACCGTGAGAACCAAATTAAGGTCCCAGGGATCTAAGGGCCGCCGGTAAGGCGGAATGATGTGAGACGCGCCCTGCATGAAGGTGCGGACCTGAGCCAGCCGAGCGAGACGCCGCTGGAACAGCACTGACAGAGCTGAGACTTGTCCCTTGAGAGAGTTGAGGGACAGTCCTAGCTGTAGACCGGACTGTAGAAAAGACAGAAGGGTCGGCAAGGAGAATGGCCAAGGAGGATGGCCGGAAGAGCGACACCAGGACAGGAAAATTTTCCAAGTCCTGTGATAGATCCTGGCGGAGGAAGACTTACGAGCCTGAGTCATAGTGGAGATGACTTCAGGAGGAATACCAGAAGCCGTCAAGATCCAGGACTCAAGAGCCACGCCGTCAATTTGAGAGCCGCAGAATTCAGGTGGAAAAACGGACCTTGCGAGAGAAGGTCTGGACGGTCCGAGAGATGCCACGGCACCTCTACGGACAGATGGAGCAGGTCTGGGTACCAAGCTCGCCTGGGCCAGTCCGGTGAAATGAGGATGACTCGACAGCCCTCCATTCTGATCTTGCGCAGGACTCTGGGCAAGAGAGCTAGAGGGGGAAACACGTAGGACAGACGAAACTGGGACCAGTCTTGAACCAGAGCGTCCGCGGCGAAGGCCTGAGGATCGTGGGAGCGAGCCACGTAAACCGGAACCTTGTTGTTGTGACGGTATGCCATTAGGTCCACGTCCGGAGTGCCCCACTTGCGGCAGATTGACTGAAACACTGCCGGGTGCAGGGACCACTCGCCACCGTCCACGGATTGACGGCTGAGATAATCTGCCTCCCAGTTTTCTACGCCTGGGATGTGGACTGCGGATATGGTGGACTTGGAGTCCTCCGCCCATTGAAGAATGCGTTGTACCTCCAACATTGCCAGGCGGCTGCGTGTCCCGCCTTGGTGATTGATGTAGGCAACCGCTGTCGCGTTGTCTGACTGGACTCGAATGTGCCTGCCCGCCAACAGGTGGTGAAAGGCTAGGAGAGCTAGAAGCACAGCTCTGGTTTCCAGCACATTGATTGAAAGGACTGACTCGGACGGAGTCCAAGTGCCCTGTGCTCTGTGGTGGAGATATACCGCTCCCCAGCCGGATAGGCTGGCATCCGTGGTGAGAATCACCCAGGACGGGGTCAGGAAGGAGCGCCCCTGGGACAGAGAGAGGGGCCGAAGCCACCACTGAAGAGAGCTCCTGGTCTGTGGCGACAGAGCCACCAACCTGTGCAAGGAGGAAGGCCGCTTGTCCCAACAGCGGAGAATGTCCAGCTGCAGGGGACGCAGATGGAACTGGGCAAAGGGAACAGCCTCCATTGACGCCACCATTTGACCCAGCACCTGCATCAGGTGCCTGAGGGAATAACGGCGGGGTCTCAGCAGAGAGCGCACTGCCAGTTGGAGGGACTGCTGTTTGACTAAGGGCAACTTCACAAGTGCCGGCAAAGTCTCGAACTGCATCCCTAGGTATGTGAGACTCTGGGTCGGAGACAGAGTGGATTTGGGAAGATTGACAAGCCACCCGAAGTGGGCTTGAGTGGCGAGAGTGAGCGAGACACTCCGCTGACAGTCCACGCTGGATGACGCCTTGACTAGAAGGTCGTCCAGGTAAGGAATCACTGCCATCCCCTGTAGGTGCAGGACCGCAATCACTGCTGCCATGACCTTGGTGAATACCCGAGGAGCTGTGGCCAACCCGAAAGGAAGAGCCACGAATTGGAAATACGTAATTACTTACCGGTAATGTGTTTTTTCTGAACCCATGATGGCACCACGAGAGAGGGGATCCGCCCTTCAAGGACAGGAAACCTCCAGAATAAAAAGGGGCGGCACCTCTCCCCGCATCAGTTGATTACCGAGCATGACAGGACCTCCGAAATAAGCAACATCGTTAAAAACATATCCCGCCACCATAACCGCCCAGTGAAGAGGAGTGAAAAGGGAAGCAAACTAGCAACCCCCAAGTGCAGGGAGGGAATGTAAGGGTGCCGTCATGGGTTCAGAAAAAACACATTACCGGTAAGTAATTACGTATTTTTCCAGCACCCATGACGGCACCACGAGAGAATTACAGAGAGGAAGACCTAGGGAGGGACAACAGTTTGCAGAACCCGCCTCCCAAAGGTGATGTCGGTGAACGACAAATCAAGACGATAGTGATTAAAAAAGGTGGACGGAGAAGACCAGGTTGCCGCCTTACATATCTGCTCGATGGAGACCTCCGATCTCTGCGCCCAGGAAGATGCCATCGCTCGCGTGGAGTGTGCCTTCAAACCAGGAGGTACGTCTTCCCCCTCGGCTGCGTAGGCAACCGAGATGGCATCCCTGATCCACCTCGCCAAAGTGGATTTAGAAGCCTTAAGCCCCTTCCTACAGCCCTGGAAGACTACAAACAGAGACTTATCCTTCCTCCCCTCCGAGGTGACCAACAGATACCTTTGAAGACAACGCCTAACATCCAGGCAGTGCCATCCCATCTCCTCCGGAGTAGAAGGGTTGGCATAAAAAGAGGGGAGCACTATTTCCTGTGATCGATGAAAGTGGGAATGCACCTTCGGCAAATAGGCAGGGTCAGTACGTAAAACTACTCGGTCCTCAAAAAACTGGGTATACGGAGGAGAAATGGATAAGGCCTGAAGGTCACTAACCCTACGGGCAGAAGTGAGGGCTACCAGGAGAATCGTCTTAAGGGACAGATGCTTGAGAGAGATAGAATCTAAGGGCTCAAACGGGGGCCGTGTTAAAGCTGAAAGGACCAAGTTAAGGTCCCAAGACGGAAGAGGCATGGTGCCCCTAGGCTTAGACCTAGCATAGGACCTAACGAACCTAGATATCCATGGATTACCAGCCAGGGCATGGTTATACAAGGCGCTCAGTGCGGAGATCTGCACCTTAAGGGTACTAACGGATAGACCCAGTTCCCAACCCTTCTGGAGAAATTCCAGGACAACCGGGACGGAGGGTGGCTTAGTAGGATCCGCCCCCGACGAGGACAGGAATTTCGCCCAAATACGCCCATAAATGCGAGTAGTGACAGGCTTTCTGCACTGCATCAAGGTGGAGATCAGACCCTGAGAAAACCCCTTAGTGCCTAACAACGACCTCTCAAGAGCCACGCCGTCAGGTGTAACCTGGTGTGCTGTGGGTGGAAGGCTGGCCCCTGGGATAGGAGATCCGGTAGGTCCGGGAGAACCCATGGATCGGTGACTGACAGACGCGTCAGCCAATAAAAACCAAGGTCTCTTCGGCCAAAAGGGAGCTATGAGAATCATGACTGCTTGATCCTCCCGTATCTTCCTGAGTACTGCAGGGAGGAGGATGAGCGGAGGGAAGGCATATGCGAGGCGGAAGTCCCACTTGAGCAACAGTGCGTCCACCGAGTGAGGACGATCCCTTGGATCCAGGGAACAGAATCGAGGAACCTTCCTGTTGGTCCGAGTTGCAAAGAGGTCTATCTCGGGAACCCCCCACATCCCCGTGATCCTGTCGAAAACGGACTGATTTAGAGACCATTCGCCCTGGTGAAACTGCGTGCGACTGAGAAAGTCCGCCAAATCGTTCTCCTTCCCTCGGATGTGTACTGCCGACAGGGAACCCAGATGAGCCTCTGCCCGAGACATGATCCTGCTTGCGACGGACATGAGGTGTCTGGAGCGAGTACCTCCCTGGTGGTTGAGATAAGCTACCGTCGCTTGGTTGTCTGACAGAACCTTTACATGTTGACCCCTCAACCATGGCATGAAATGACCTAACGCCTTTTCCACCGCCAGCAATTCCCTTGTATTCGAGGAATTTTGAGCTTCTTCTCCAGACCATCGTCCCTGAATGAAATGAGCGTCCAGATGTGCCCCCCAACCGTAGAGACTGGCGTCTGTGGTTACCACCACGGGCTCTGGCGCCCTCCAAGGCACCCCTCTGCCCAAGTGGACTGGATCTAGCCACCAATAGAGGGACTGCAAAGTGCGATGTTCGAGAACGATGAGTCTGTCCAGACGGCCCCCGTGAGCCGTCTGATGTTGTAAGACATTCCACTGCCTAACGCCTTTTCCATGGAGGCTCCCTGTTCAAGGACAGGAAACCAACTGATGCGGGGAGAGGTGCCGCCCCTTTTTATTCTGGAGGTTTCCTGTCCTTGAAGGGCGGATCCCCTCTCTCGTGGTGCCGTCATGGGTGCTGGAAAAATGATCTTCTCCGATTGCAAAATGTAGCCAACGCTGGAGTGAAACTGCAATTGGCACATGCAGATAGGCATCTCTGATGTCGATGGACGCCAGGAAATCTCCTTGGGTCATTGAGGCAATGACTGATCGCAGAGACTCCATGCAAAAGTGCCGCACCTGAACATGCTTGTTGAGAAGCTTGAGATCCAGGATGGGCCGGAAGGAACCGTCCTTTTTGGGAACTAGGAAGAGATTTGAGTAGAAACCTCTGAACCGTTCCCGTGCGGGAACCGGTACAATTACTCTGTTGGCCTGCAAGGATGCCACGGCCTGTGAGAAGGCGGCGGCCTTGGAGCAGGGGGGAGTGCACAGAAAAAATCTGTTTGGCGGGCTGGAAGAGAATTCTATCCTGTAGCCGTGGGAGATGATATCCCTTACCCACTGATCGGAGACGTGTTGAAACCACGCGTCGCCAAAGTGGGAGAGCCTGCCACCGACTAAGGACGTTGCTGGCGCGGACAGATAGTCACGAAGAGGCTGCCTTAGCGGCAGCACCTCCTGCGGCCTTCTGTGGACGCGCTTTTGGGCGCCAGTTGGATTTCTGGTCCTTGGCTGAGTTAGTGGACGAGGCCGAGGGCTTAGCGGATGACCAGTTGGAGGAACAAAAGGAACGAAACCTCGACTGATTCCTACCCTGGACAGGTTTCCTGGTTTTGGTTTGTGGCATGGAAGTACTCTTCCCGCCTGTAGCTTCCTTAATTTCATCCAGCTGTTCTCCGAAAAGCCGGGACCCAGCAAAAGGGGGCCCCGCAAGGTACTTCTTTGAAGAAGCATCTGCCTTCCACTCTCGAAGCCACAAGATCCTGCGGATAGCGAGGGAATTAGCCGAAGCCACCGCAGTGCGGTGAGAAGCCTCCAGCATGGCAGACATGGCATAGGATAAAAAAGCTGAAGCTTGGGAAGTTAAGGCAACCAATTCGGGCATAGATTCCCTGGCGAGGGAATGCATCTCCTCTAGAGAAGCAGAGATGGCTTTGAGAGCCCACACTGCTGCAAAAGTCGGGGAAAACGAGGCCCCCGCCGCTTCGTATACGGATTTGGCCAGAAGGTCAATCTGGCGGTCAGTGGAATCCTTAAGGGAGGTGCCATCAGCCACTGACACAACGGTCCGGGCTGAGAGCCTAGACACCGGAGGGTCTACCTTTGGCGAATGAGCCCACTCTTTGACCACCTCAGGTGGAAAGGGGAAGCGGTCATCAGAACCACGCTTTGGGAAGCGTTTGTCAGGACAGGCCCTGGGCTTGGTCACAGCGGCCTGAAAACTGGAGTGGTTAAAGAACACACTCTTTGCTCTCTTAGGCGAGGTAAACTGGTGCTTTTCTGCCAGAGAGGGTTGCTCCTCTGATACTGGCGGATTGAGATCCAGTACAGAATTAATGGAGGCAATCAAGTCACTAACATCTGAGTCACTTTCGGACAGATCAATGGGGTACATGGAGGTAGCCTCCGAGCCCCCTGTAAAGGCATCCTCCTCATCCTGCGAGTCAGCTCCTGAATCAGAGCCGTGGGACGAGGAGGGAGAAGGAACCCTGCGTCTCTTCTCAGGAGGACGGGGTCTGGGACCAGATGATGAATCCTCTGTGAGCTCCGGTCCTGAGAGACCACTAGCAGCAGAGGCACCCTGTGAAGTGGGCTGATGCATGGTCAGCAAAGTCCTGGACAAAAGTCCCATGGACTCAGCAAAAGACTGGGAGATAGACCTAGAAAAAAAGATTCTACCCAAGCCGGGGGTTCAGCCACAGGAGCAGCCTGAGAGACCACTGGGGGTGAGACTCCAGGCTGTGGCACCGCCAAGTTAGAGCAGGCATCACAATGTGGACAGGTGCTCGGTTCAGGCAGCAGAAGCTTACATGCAGTGCATACTGAATAAAGCTTTGGAGCCTTGCTCCTCGTGTGAGACATGCTGCTGGAGTGGGGGCTCTGCAAGAGAATGAACCCCAGAGAGTATATACAGAGGTCCACAACCAGAGGTTGTGGCTTACCAGACCGCTGAAGCGGTGTTGTGTGCCCTCCAGATCCCAATGCCCGGACCTCCAAACACAGCACCCAGCAGGGATGCAGACCAGCGCTGAGTGAATCTGAGAAAATGGCCGCCGGAGCGAGGAGAGGAGGCGGGACTTGCTCTAAAGAGCGGGATCTGGAGGGCCATAGAAAGCTACAGGGGAGGAGGGACGCCCCAGCAGTGGGGAGTGTCCCTCCCCTGTGCAGAAAGGCCGCCGGGGATGGTGAAGGAGCGCGGCATGTAAGGCTCCAGCCTTGGAAATCAACCTTAACAACACCGTCGAGACAGTGGGGTGAGAAGGGACATGCCGGAAGTCCAGACGTGGACCCGCTTTTCTTCAAACTTTTTCCAAAAGTCAAACAAATCAGATGAGAATGCATGTGTGGATGTATGCCTCCTGAACACAAAGCGATAAACTGGCTAAGTCTGCTCACCAGGGGTGTATAAGCTCAGAGGGAGGAGCTACACTTTTAAGTGTAGTACTTTGTATGTCCTCCGGAGGCAGAAGCTAAACACCCATGGTCTGGGTCTCCCATAGGAACGATAAAGAAATAGGATGTACAGGTACGTCCAAAGTCAGAAAGGCCTTAAATTAGCCCAAATTATATTCTTATTGCACAGGTGCTTTGTTAGCTATAGAGACAGCACAGGCCTTTCTTAGGAAGACCATTGCATCTCCCAAAATGAATCAGTGCATGATGTACCCACATCAATCTACACGCGATTACTGATCTCTCTTTACACAAGCTTTCAGACTATAACGCTGATGTGCAAAAGTATATGCACCCCACGCATATGTATCATGGAATCACGACATATAAACCAAGGATGGAGCCAAATTCTAACTTATGTGAATTGCTTAAATGATCACATTGAATTACTACACAGATCTGAAGCCTTCTATGATTTGCAGCTTACCTTATCTAGAATATTTACTTCGTCGTTAGGTAGCGGCATATTTTTAATGCCATCGTCATCATCACCCTGCAATATCAGGTCAACCACGCTATCAACACTCGGTGATTTCAATAGACTCGAGTAGTCTTCTTGTCCTTGAACCGTCTGAGCCATGTTTAAGTTATTCGGAGCTTCAGAGTTATCAGCCAAGGTTAATTCAGTCTGCTTTGGACTAAACAGCGGTGGTGGCATATCATTAAAATTATTTTGTTTTAAGCTATTCAATGGCTGATTAAGCACATTACTTGCGACTTGCTGGTTCTGCATATCAACAGCCTGCTGAATAAATGTCTCTCTATTAGTATTCCCAAATTCACGATCCAGTGGCCTCTCTGCCTCACATACATTTACTGCTCCGTAAGACCTGTTGACTTGAGGCACCTGTTGCGGCCAATTCTGCCCTACTTGAACATTGCCACCAAACTGGCTGCTTGGGGCTGGTCGGGGAGGTGGAACGACATTCTGAAAATACTGCTGAATTGGCTGCTGCAGAATCCTGGGCGCTCCGGGGGCCTGAGTCACCATTACAGGCACAGTCACCTTGTAAAGCTGTCCTAAAAAAAAATAAAACATGAAATACATCATCACTATCATACCCACACACTTAGTATTTAGGACGATGTTGGGAGGTAACTGGAGCTCACACCATATTTCCCCTCCCTGCTCAGAAGGCATTCCTCAATATATCTGTGACGACATGGACACTCAGTGCCTAGCATGGGTTAAAGTTTCTTAAATTCAGCCAGACGTATTGTTCTTCTGTGTTAACTCATGTTTGCTAAACTATTGTTTGGGACCAGAACCTTTGGAGCAATCATTGTAATGTAGTGGTGTATTGCTAATCTAATGTAAATTACCTTAGTAGCCATTGTTTAGTCTGTGACTTGCAGACCACATGTACATATCCTCAGTCTTTCTATCCAAATCATTTAAATGATTATCCATGCAGCTTGAAATTCATCCAATAAGAGAAGCAACCTTGTACAACCTATCCGCTGAGGGCACAGTATATCCAAAGGGAAGGCTATGGCTATAAAAGGGACTTTGGCTCCGACTAGAGGATCACTTGGCTACATGGCTTCAATCTAGGGACTTCGATTCCGATTGGAGACCATATCCACAGTCTAGGGATTTCGACTCCGGCGACCAGGAATATATCATCATACCAAAGACTACTTAAGGAGGAAATCCAGGTTGGGACAATCCAGTCACCTGGCTACAGACTTTGCGGACCTCAGCCAGCTTCCTAAATCTGGCATTATTCCATTCTCGGTGGGTGCCCGCCGAAAGCGGGGTGCTGCTGGATTAGAGTAAGTGGCCCTGGAAGCTCTGAAGCATGGACATTCTAATCCCTGGTGAGCCAGCAGAAGGGTGAGACTCTGTTGCCTGTTACATTTGTGTGTTTTGCTGGTTATGTGCTATGTGCCGTTAATATTTTGGGGATCCAATAAAGTGTTAATATTGTGATTCCCTCACCCTGTGTTGTCTGAGTAGTGTTCCGCCCATGGTTAAGGAGGTCGTGAGTTCAGTTGGGGATGAGTCCTTAGCCACGCTGTCTTTCTAAAGGCGGCTGGGCCAGCGGACAAGAGCACCCACTGAGCCCCGTGTCTCCACAATATCCATTGATGTGAATCAGGAAAATGAAGATTAAAATATCAAATTATATATTATGACAAACTTTTTGGCATGGTTTACCATTGTCCATGTTTTATTGACAGACGCAATACCGATATCTAATAAAAAGGTCAAAAAAGAAGTCAAATTGAGTTCAAAGTTAAATATTCCTTCACTGATGAGTCTGGGAATGTCAGAAAACAGTTACGGTATTCATGAATATAGAAGAAGCCCTTGATAAAGGGCGGAGTGGGCAGAGGAGGATTGTGTGAACACAGGCCTAAATGATAGTCACTTCTGTAATTAGATTAGGATTACTGATTTTTCCCCCTAGCTGGAAATAAGTCTGCATGGTCGGCACACTCACCCGGCTCTTTCCATACCTCCAGAATATTTTCATGTAATGCAATGAGTCGGAGGTATGCTGGGCTCAAAATTTTTTAATGAAAAATCACCAGACACTTTTTATTAAAGCACAATTCATGTGATCGGGGCAAGAACATTCTGGGTTTAGTTTCTCTGCAAATTTTGCTGCAGTCAACCAAATAAACTATGTGGACACTTATTCACATAAGCATTTTTCCTGTATCATCATTTTCAAACTCAAAGCTGTATAAACTTGAATGTTTATTGGATGAAGCAGATTAGGTGATGTGTATTTGTTTAAAGCACCACTCCAGCATTTTCTTTCAGCACTCGAGTGGCGCTTTAACTCAAAATTCCCATCATATACTCAGAGCTCTTCCCTAGGGATGTGCGAACCCGAACTGTAAAGTTCGGTGTCCGTACCGAACACATGGTATTCATGCACACGAACACGAGCTTTCTGAGACGTTCGTGTTACAGTTTGGGTCCAGGGGCTGTTATATATATATAAAAAAAAAAGCACGTTATTGAATAAAACATTCTGATCATAGTCACAGATCCGGCGACGTGTCCTTAAGACACTGCTTCCCAGCGCTTCTGCTAACGCGTCAGTCCGATCATTGCTGTGCCCCCGGTAAGCACCTCTGGCTAAAAGGACCTACCGTGACGTCATACCCATGAGACTAGTCACGTGAATGTTGTATTACCTCATTGGTCAGGCAAGTATGACGTCATCACAGGTCCTGGCGCTCCGTGATGCGAGTGTCATCCATCACGGCGCACAATTTCCCGACGGCAGCGGGTCAGCTGCATGTATTTCCACAGCTGAGGCGCTGCTGTCGGGAGAGTGTGGTGATGCACTGCGAGGCGCAAGTGCAATCATCCCCTCACTGTCAGCCTCTGCTACATCGCTATGTCCAGAACGATGCAGCAGGCTGACATGGCTCTCTGTGCTTCTCACTGTGCATAGACTGTGTGTGCACAAGATGAAGCAGAGTTGACTTTGTCCTTTGCTCCTCACTGTGCATAGACTGTCAGTGCAGAGTGATGAAGCTGACATTGCTGACCCTGTGGATTACGTCGGACTAAGGATTTTTTTTTTTGTTATAATAAAAGTGGAGTCTCTAAATGTTTTTTTGTTTTATTTCTAATAAAAAATAATTCTCTGTTGTGTTGTTTTTTACTGATTCCTAGAAATTCATGGTGGCCATGTCTATTTTGGTGTGACACCATGAATTTCGGGCTTAGAACCATCTGAGAATACAAAACTGGTATTAACCCCTTTATTACCCAGCGTGCCACCGCCATCAGGGCTGCTGGAGGAGCGGAGTAAAGCGCCTGGAAATGGCGCTAAGAAAAAATGCACCATTTCCAGGGGCGGCGGCGGGCTGCAGAGAATCCCAGCCCCCTGCTGCCTGGCTTTACCTGACTGGCGATCAAAATATAGCTGGAGCCCACGCATTTTTTTTAAATTTTTTTAAATAAAAAAAAATAATGTCCTTCCCTGTATTTTGATTGCCAGCCAAGGTAACGCCAGGCAGAAGTTTTTTGCCAAAAAAGTAAACAAAGAAAAAAAAACAAAACGTGGGTTTCGCCATATTTTTGTATGGTAGCCAGGTAAAGCAGGCAGGTACAGGCTGGCCCCAACCCCCATCTGCCTATTTGTACCCGGCTGGGAACTAAAAATATAGGGAAGCACTTTTTTAATTATTCATTTCATGAAATAATTAAAAAAAAAAAAACCACGTAGGCTTTGCCCACTTTTGTGACCAGCCAGGTACAACTAGGCAGCTGGGGGTTGGAATTCCGCTGTGAATTGCAGTCCGTAGCCATCCCAAAAAATGTCTCTTTCATAGAAGTGCCATCTTCTGGTGCTGTATCCAACTCTTCCAGCGGCCCTGATGCTGGGTGGCTCGCTGGGTAATAAGGGGCTAATACAAGCTTTGTTTTACTCGCTAGAATTAAGCCAGAGATTCATAATGTCAGGCAAGTTTGACCCGGCCATTAAGAATCTCCAATAAAGAGTTCAAAAAAATAAAGACACCACACAGAGAAAAAATACTTTAATAGAAATAAATGCACACTTAGAGACTCCATGTTTATTACTCCCTCTCACCCCTCCACGATCCTGGTCTTCTTTTTTCTTTCTCCTTCAACCCATGCAGCTCTGCTACATCAGACAGCACAGGGGAGGAAGACGCTCCTCCTCCCCCGTGCAGTCTAATAACTAATAAGCAGAGGCTGTGGGTTGGTAAGCGGTGACGTCACCGCTGCCACTGTTGCAAAAGTAACCTGACAGGCGGGTTACTATAGCAACGGTGATCTCTGATCACCTGATTCCCGGTGCCGCTATTTACCGGCGGTGGCAGCCAGTCCCTTCATGTGGGCTGACTCTGTAAAGAGCCGAACATCTGCCAGAGCATCTCGCCGGTACACGGAGATGCTCGAACGAGCACCGCGTACCGGAGAGATGCACTGACAGGACCTAGCATGATGTCATATCCATGTGACCAGTCTGTAGCCAATGAGATAATGCACACGGGACTGGTCACATGCTATGACGTCACGGAAGGTCCTATCATCAGTGCTGGTTGCCGGGAGGGCAGAGCGATGATCGGAAGGAGAAGCGGCGGGAGACAGAGTCTGCAGGACGCGTCCCGGGACCTGTAAGTATAATGACATTGTTTATTATGAACTGTGTTCTTTATTTTACAGCCTCCCCCGCCCAACACAACTGTAAAGTCCAAGTTCGGTGTTCGGATGCAAGTTCGCGTTATATCAGAACCTGAACTTTACAAAACGTTCGGGCGAGTCTCCCAAACACCGAACATCGGGGGGGTGGGGGGGGGGGTGGGGTTCGCCCATCCCTACTCATCCCTCCTCCTAACCCCACTCTTCTCCAGAATCTCATCGGTAGAAACCATCATCTCCTATCATGGTAATGGGAACGTCTGTATTTACTGAAGACAAACTTTTCACCATGAAGTGAGTTCTTTGAGAATGAATGATAAGGTATATCATAAAGTTTCTTTTTATATTGTGTACTTTTTATTCATGGTATAAAATGTAACCATCGTTTTAATTTCGAAGTATGAAAGAAGACAAGAGTACATGTAGCCTTAACCTAGCAGGTTCATCCAGAGGAAGACAAAACCCCTCAAAAGGTAGATACCATTTGCCCTATATGAGGGGTATTAATGCGTCCGACTCCGGATATGGCAATCCGTAGATCAGTAGTCGTGTGGCACGGCTGATTAAATGGTCAGACAATTGCAGCCTCTTTTTTTCCCCACTCCCTCTCACAAACCTCCATATGCTATGATCTCTTGATTGTGGCATCTAGAAGATAGGACAGGGATAAAATCATTTGGACCTGAGACAAATCAGGTCATGATTATGTCGCCGGTCAGAACTTACATTCTGCACCGGAATCCCGACTCTGGGGCTCTCGATCCCAGCCCGACCGCTGACCGTCAACAAACGATTGCGCTTGACAAAGCAACAGCAGACGTTTATTTGCAGTCAGGTGGAAACAAGGGCGAATGTCATACTGGAAATGTGCCAGAGGCATAATATAGAGCCATACAAGTAACTTTGTAAATAAACGCACGAATAAAACGAAGCCAAATTTTTAATCTTCTTACAAGTGCCAGCTCACTTTCTTCGTTTTTTTTTTCTTCCTATGAGCTGCCAGCTAGCAGTGGAATGATCACAGTATATGCGGTGAGTCCAGAATTCTTTTTACTAGTGAAACACGTCATTCATAGTGGGTATTGGTAACACTGAGCTGTCAATTCACTAATACATTTTCAGTAGAAATACCAGAAGCAACGCCAGAAGGACAGGTAAGACAATAACTGGAAGATAGAAAACAATAATAGCTGCCGAGAGTGAAACTCCTCCAGGGTAGATAAGATAATGTTCATTAATATTAGAAATTATCTACAATAAACCAAACTAGTACAGCATGAAATAAAACTACAACTATTTCCCAACTAACCTGATGCTGTCTGTACGGTCATCCCAGCTGGTAAGTGAATGGGATATGTGATTCCAGGCGGAAAAGTGAACGAACTTGATCCAGTTGAGCTCTGAAAAAAATATTGCAATATAGGATTAAAGGTTTTGTCCCAACATTAAATAGTTTTCAAAGTGAAAAGCAATGTGGATGTCCAACTACTGGGCTCCATATTGGTGGGCACACATGCTCACGCTCCACTCCACGTATACACACAGTTATCCTCTAATCACTGCAGCCAAAAGAAAGACTACTGTCCTGATCGTCTGGAGAAGAGCAGAGTCTCTGTAGTAGCTCGCAGTACATTTGAGAAGGCTCCTTCCGTAAAGGGAGTGATGCATTGTCAGCTGCTAGAAGGGGAAGGGGACTGATTCCTGAGGTTTTCCCCAGTAGCACAAAGTGATGCACTGGCAGCTGCAAGAAGGGGGAAGGGGACTGATTCCTGAGGTTTTCCCCAGTAGCACAAAGTGATTCACTGGCAGCTGCAAGAAGGGGGAAGGAGACTGATTCCTGAGGTTTTCCCCAATAGCATAAAGTGATGCACTGGCAGCTGCAAGAAGGGGGAAGGGGACTGATTCCTGAGGTTTTCCCCAGTAGCACAAAGTGATGCACTGGCAGCTGCAAGAAGAGGAAGGAGAGACTGATTCTTTTCTGAGGTTATCCCCAGTAGCACAAATTACCAGCAGCATAAAAGAAAATGCAGTTAAAAAAACAATAACAAAAAAAACCCACTGCAAATTACTTTATTCTTGTTGGGAAATGTTGCATATTCACCGCACATTTTCAACCTTTGCATTACAAAGAATGATAATGGAGATGGCATCTGCTGCGCACACTGTCATTATACGGATTTCACATATCAAGTCACTTTACACTTTGGATTATGCTGTACGGAATATTCTCCATGTATGTGACCTTTTTGAATGTGTAGAGTTGCGTGAAAAGTCAAAAGGACTCTGGTCCAGCACTGGACTTGAGCAATACAAACCTCCTACTATCTGCCAGCATCTATCGTGTCTCGTCCGATTAGTACGCCCAGCAGAACCCATGACATCACACTAGGCTTACTAATCAGGAGAGGTACCAAAGATGTGACCAGGTAGGAGGAGGTCCGCACTGCCCTGGTATGGACTCCTGGGACTATGAACATGGCCGCCAGAGCAGAGGTCTGCAAATCTTTTTGTTCAACTCTGAATGTGAAAATAATAGGATATTACTTGATACGGAGCTTAGCATGTACCTTATCCTTAAAGCGTAATTCCTAAGTGTGTAGCTTACCCCCTGTACGCCAGAGTGTGGAACACAGGAATAACACTAACAGAGCCATGACAGGTAAGGCGGATTAATCTGAATGAGTCCCGTCAGATCCCAGGTCTGAGGTTATCTAACAGCAAACCAACCACAAAAAACACTAGAACTTCATAAGAAGGAACTCCGCTTCTCCCACATGGGTTCCAGGCAGATTTCCCTCTATCCTGAATGTTAAATCGGCACTAAATCCTGCCTATCCCGAAAGACTCCATTACTAGGCAGGTTTGGAAGCTCCAATGACTTAAAAGAATGACAGGTGATTTTTTTGGGGGGGTTTTTTTGGGTAAAATGTTCTTCAAGCATAGAAAGGTTTACGGCGCATAGTACAAATGGATATAATATGGATGCAGCTCTCCGGCATGCTTTTATCAATCACCTGCTTATATACCACTAAATCGCTGTCATTTCACACTTTATCCACAGAGTGCTCTGAAAGTAAAAGCTTAAAATCTCTATAGCTCTGTGCCAATAAGTCGAGCCGCAAAAGGATTATTTATGTCAGAGCTCGCTGATGTACATACAGAGGAAGAATGACCGAGGGGTTGCAGATTTTAACCCTTTTGCAGCCATAATTCACACTCTTAAAAGGTTCCAGCTGTAATTTTTCAATAAGGCGATCACCTGTAATAGATCGTGTTTACAGACACGGCTGGAGGGAGAGTAAATGCACTTCCCTCACCAAAAAAAACCCAAAATAAAACATCAGAAGTTTTGACTGAATGGTGATGGAGAGGGGTGGGGTGTCAGGGTGCAGAGATCCACACTCATTGCTAACAAGAAGTTGCAGCTTAGCGTAACGGAAAATGGTGTTTATTTTTGTTTGTTTTTTTAAACCCCTCCCCAATTGTGGACAATTTTCATTTTTAACCTTAGGTTAGTTTGTTTTCCTCCAGTTCTTAAATAAGCCATTCGCTTTTCATTTTTCTGTCAACATGGACGTTTCATGATGATTTTTTTTGCTGACAAGTTGGAGCTTTGAATTATACAATTCATTTTACCAATGAACTGGAAAAAGGGAAAAATTCTACATGTGGGAGAAAAACCAAAACAAGTGCAATCACACCATTGTTTTTCAGGTTTTGTTTTTACAGTGTTCATGTGCGCGTAAAAAAAAAAAAAAAGAAAAAAAAAGACTAGACAACGCACGGTAATCCCTCAGGTTAGTGTGATTACGGTAATACCAAACTCTTCTAGAGTTTTTATTATATATATATATATAATAAATATATATATATAATATATATAGTTTGTAAATAGTAAAAAAAAATCTGAAATTTGTTAAAAAAAAAAAAAAAGAAATAATTTGCCATTTTCGAGAGCCTTAACTTTATTTTTAGCTGATGGATCTGAAGGGTGTCATGACCCCGGCTGTCAGTGTTTCCTGGAGCGTGGTTGGGGAAAGGGGCCCCCCTTCGTGCCTCGTTCCCAGGATCACGGCACCTTATCTTCAGGAAACTTCCGTTCATGTGGTGCCAGTTATTATTTTGCTCTGCAGTGTGCCACTGGTACCTGTAAGTTCTGATCCTGCCTCCCGTCCCGACTACATTCCTCCTCCCTGCATCACATCCTGACTGTGTCTGCTCCCCGCGCCTCCTGTCCCGACTCTGTACGTTCTCCCTGCCTCCCATCCTGACTTTCCGTCCCCTCTGCTTTCCGTCCTGACCGCCTCTGTTCATCTCTGACTCCCATCTTCCCTCCTCTTTTTGTTCCGTCCTCCGGTACTCCCTGCGATTACCTGCTCTCCCGGTTACCGATTTTGGCTAGTCAATGAAGGGAATTTTGTTTACTTACCGTAAATTCCTTTTCTTCTAGCTCCTATTGGGAGACCCAGACAATTGGGTGTATAGCTTCTGCCTCCGGAGGCCACACAAAAGTATTACACTTTGTAACCCCTCCCCTCTGCCTATACACCCTCCCGTGCATCACGGGCTCCTCAGTTTTGGTGCAAAAGCAGGAAGGAGGAAACTTATAAATTGGTCTAAGGTAAATTCAATCCGAAGGATGTTCGGAGAACTGAAAACCATGAACCAAAAGAACAATTCAACATGAACAACATGTGTACACAAAAGAACAACCAGCCCGAAGGGCACAGGGGCGGGTGCTGGGTCTCCCAATAGGAGCTAGAAGAAAAGGAATTTACGGTAAGTAAACAAAATTCCCTTCTTTGTCGCTCCATTGGGAGACCCAGACAATTGGGACGTCCAAAAGCAGTCCCTGGGTGGGTAAAAGAATACCTCGATAAAAAGAGCCGAAACGGCCCCCTCTTACAGGTGGGCAACCGCCGCCTGAAGGACTCGCCTACCTAGACTGGCGTCTGCCGAAGCATAGGTATGCACCTGATAGTGTTTCATGAAAGTGTGCAGACTAGACCAGGTAGCTGCCTGACACACCTGCTGAGCCGTAGCCCGGTGCCGCAATGCCCAGGACGCACCCACGGCTCTGGTAGAATGGGCTTTCAGCCCTGAAGGAAGCAGAAGCCCAGAAGAACGGTAGGCTTCAAGAATCGGTTCCTTGATCCACCGAGCCAAGGTTGACTTGGAGGCCTGAGAGCCCTTACGCTGGCCAGCGACAAGGACAAAGAGCGCATCTGAACGACGCAGGGGCGCCGTGCGAGACACGTAGAACCGTAGTGCTCTCACCAGATCCAAAGAGTGCAAATCCTTTTCACATTGGTGAATTGGATTAGGGCAAAATGAAGGCAAGGAGATATCCTGATTGAGATGAAAAGGGGATACCACCTTAGGGAGAAATTCCGGGACAGGACGCAGAACCACCTTATCCTGGTGAAAAACCAGGAAGGGGGCTTTGCATGACAGCGCTGCAAGCTTCGACACTCTTCGGAGTGATGTAACTGCCACTAGAAATGCCACCTTCTGCGAAAGACGTGATAAAGAGACATCCCGCAGCGGCTCGAAAGGTGGTTTCTGAAGAGCCGTTAGCACCCTGTTAAGGTCCCAGGGTTCCAGCGGACGCTTGTAAGGTGGGACTATGGGGCAAACTCCCTGCAGGAACGTGCGGACCTGCGGAAGCCTGGCCAGGCGCTTTTGAAAAAATACGGAGAGCGCCGATACTTGTCCCTTGAGAGAGCCGAGTGACAAACCCTTGTCCATTCCGGATTGAAGGAATGAAAGAAAAGTGGGTAAGGCAAACGGCCAGGGAGAAAAACCATTATCAGAGCACCAGGATAAGAAGATCCGCCAAGATCTGTAATAGATCTTGGCGGACGTTGGTTTCCTGGTCTGTCTCATAGTGGCAATCACATCCTGAGATAATCCTGAAGACGCTAGGAGCCAGGACTCAATGGCCACACAGTCAGGTTGAGGGCCACAGAATTCAGATGGAAAAACGGCCCTTGTGACAGCAAGTCTGGGCGGTCTGGAAGTGCCCACGGTTGACCCACCGTGAGATGCCACAGATCCGGGTACCACGATCGCCTCGGCCAATCTGGAGCGACGAGAATGGCGCGACGACAGTCGGAGCTGATCTTGCGCAACACTCTGGGCAGCATCGCCAGAGGAGGAAATACATAAGGCAGTCGAAACTGCGACCAATCCTGAACTAATGCGTCCGCCGCCAGAGCTCTGTGATCCTGAGACCGTGCCATGAAGGCCGGGACCTTGTTGTTGTGTCGTGACGCCATGAGATCGACGTCCGGCGTTCCCCAGCGGCGACAGATCTCTCGAAACACGTCTGGGTGCAGAGACCATTCCCCCGCGTCCATGCCCTGACGACTGAGAAAATCTGCTTCCCAGTATTCTACGCCCGGGATGTTAACTGCGGAGATCGTGGAGGCTGTGGCTTCCACCCACTGCAGAATCCGCCTGACTTCCTGGAAGGCCTGACGACTGCGCGTGCCGCCCTGATGGTTGATGTATGCGACGGCCCTGGCGTTGTCCGACTGTATACGGATCTGTCTGCCCTCCAGCCACCGATGGAAGGCCAATAGGGCTAGATACACTGCCCTTATCTCCAGAACATTGATCTGAAGGGAGGACTCTGTCGGAGTCCAGTTTCCCTGAGCCCTGTGGTGGAGGAAAACCGCTCCCAACCCTGACAGGCTCGCGTCCGTGGTGACCACAGCCCAGGTTGGGGGTAGGAAGGATCTTCCTCGCGATAGAGAATTGGGAAGGAGCCACCACTGAAGAGACGTCTTGATTGCAAGGGACAGAGAGACGTTCCTGTCGAGGGAAGTCGACCTCCTGTCCCATTTGCGGAGAATGTCCTATTGGAGTGGCCGCAGATGGAATTGTGCGAACGGCACTGCCTCCATCGCTGCCACCATCTTCCCCAGGAAGTGCATGAGGCGCCTCAAAGGGTATGACGGACCCCGAAGAAGAGATTGCACCCCTGCCTGCAGGGAAAGCTGTTTGTCCAGCGGTAGCTTGACTACCGCTGACTGTGTATGAAACTCCATCCCGAGGTAAGTCAGTGATTGGGTCGGTGTCAACTGGGATTTTGGGAAGTTAATTATCCATCCGAACTGTTGGAGAGTCGCCAGAGCGACTGTAAGGCTGTGTTGACACGCCACCCGAGAAGGTGCCCTGACTAGGAGATCGTCTAAGTAGGGAATCACCGAGTGGCCCAGAGAGTGTAGGACCGCCACAACGGATGCCATGACTTTGGTGAACACCCGTGGGGCTGTCGCCAGGCCGAAAGGCAATGCCACGAACTGAAGGTGTTCGTCCCCGATGGCGAAACGCAAGAAGCGTTGATGTTCGGGTGCGATCGGCACATGGAGATAAGCATCCTTGATGTCGATCGATGCTAGGAAGTCTCCTTGTGACATCGAGGCGATGACCGAGCGGAGAGATTCCATCCGAAACCGTCTGGTGCTCACATGTCTGTTGAGCAGTTTGAGGTCCAGAACGGGACGGAATGATCCGTCCTTCTTTGGCACCACGAACAAGTTGGAGTAAAAGCCGCGACCATGTTCCTGAGGGGGAACAGGGATCACAACTCCCTCTGTCTTCAGAGTGACCACTGCCTGAAAAAGTGCGTCGGCCCGAGCGGAAGGCGGAGAGGTTCTGAAGAAACGAGTCCGAGGACGAGAGCTGAACTCTATCCTGTAACCGTGAGACAGAATGTCTCTCACCCATCGGTCTTGAACATGTGGCCACCAGGCGTCGCAAAAGCGGGAGAGCCTGCCACCTACCGAGGATGCGGTTCGGGGATGCCGAGAGTCATGAGGAGGCCGCCTTGGAAGCAGTGCCTCCTGCGGCCTTTTGGGGGCGTGACTTGGACCACCACGCATAGGAGTTCCTCTGGCCTTTCTCCGGCCTGCTGGACGAAGCGGATTGGGACTTGGCGGAGGGACGAAAGGACCGAAACCTCGATTGAATTTTTCGTTGCTGAGGTCTCTTAGGTTTGGACTGGGGTAAGGAGGAGTCCTTTCCCTTGGATTCCTTAATAATCTCATCCAATCGTTCGCCAAACAATCGGTCGCCAGAAAACGGCAAACCGGTTAAGAACCTCTTGGAGGCAGAGTCTGCCTTCCATTCGCGCAGCCACATGGCCCTGCGGACTGCCACAGAATTAGCGGATGCCACCGCTGTACGGCTAGCAGAATCTAGGACTGCGTTCATGGCGTAGGAAGAAAAAGCTGAAGCTTGAGAGGTCAAAGACGCAACCTGCAGAGCAGAATTACGTGTGACTGCATTAATCTCAGCCAGACAAGCTGAGATAGCTTGAAGTGCCCACACGGCTGCAAAGGCCGGGGCAAAAGACGCGCCCGTGGCCTCATAGATGGACTTCACCAGGAGCTCTATTTGCCTGTCAGTGGCATCCTTTAGCGATGAGCCATCTGCCACCGATATCACAGATCTAGCCGCCAATCTAGAGACTGGAGGATCCACCTTGAGACACTGAGCCCAACCCTTAACTACGTCAGAGGGGAAGGGGTAACGTGTGTCAGTAAGGCGCTTAGTAAAGCGCTTGTCCGGAACCGCTCTGGGCTTCTGGACAGCATCTCTGAAGTTAGAGTGATCGAAAAACGCACTCAGTGTACGCTTGGGGAACCGAAACTGGTGTTTCTCCTGCTGAGAAGCCGACTCCTCTACAGGTGGAGGCGGGGGAGACAGATCTAACACCTGGTTGATGGACGAGATAAGATCATTTACTAAGGCGTCCCCTTCAGGTGTATCAAGATTGAGGGCAACGTCAGGTTCAGAGCCCTGAGCTACGACGTCCGCCTCGTCCTCCAGAGAGTCCTCGAGCTGGGAACCCGAGCAGCGTGAAGAAGTCGGGGAAGATTCCCAGCGGGCCCGCTTAGTCGGTCTGGGACTGAGGTCCGGGCAGGAGTCCTCCGCGTGGGACCTAGGGCCCAACCTGGGAGCGCGCTGCGGCGCGGACCGAGAGGGGCCTGGAGGCGACGAGCTAACGGGGACCGGGGCCTGTGTAAGGACCGGTCTGGACTGCAAGGCTTCTAGCAGCTTGGCAGACCATTTGTCCATAGACTGAGCCATGGATTGTGAAAGTGACTCAGAGAGTTTCTCAGCAAACGCAGCAAACTCTGTCCCTGCCGCCTGGACAGGGGGAGCAGGGGGGTCTACATGAGCCGAGGGGCCCACTAGTGACCGAGGCTCCGGCTGAGCAAGCGAAGCAGGGGTCGAGCATTGCTCACAGTGAGGGTAGGTGGAACCCGCAGGTAACATAGCCGCACAAGAGGTACAGGTCGCAAAAAAAACCCTGTGTCTTAGCACCTTTGCTCCTTGTGGTCGACATGCTGTTGTCTCCTAGGAGAGTGATCACTGAGGGTATATGGGAAGGGGTATACAGCCCGACCGAACAGAAATATGTATATAAATACGTATCTATTCCGGCACCCTGGGGGGGACCAGCACCGGGTGACCGGTGTGGCTTACCGACCGCTAAAAAGCGGAGTGTGTGATCCTCCAGATTCCCTGCCTTAGGTCTCCCAGAGCTGCAGAGCTCTTCTCTGATAATCCTCCATCGGCAGAATGCCAAAAACATGGCTGCCGGAGCTCTCAGGGGAGGAGTGGAGCCGTGGGCGGTGCTATAAAAGTGCGGGAATCTGGGGTCCCCACAGTGATCAGTGAGGGGGGAGGAAACATACAGGATGCTCCGGCCCTCACAGCCAACGTCAGGCCGGCCGTCCCGCCCTTACCCCTGACAGGCAGGCCCGGGGGCGGGATTTTTGCTACTAGGCCGTGATGAAGCCGGGGACTAAATTTAAGACCGCGGCCGACAAGCAGGCGCGGTCGGCGCGGAAGTCCGCCGGTCTTCACAAATCAGCAGCTGCTGCAGCGTCCGGGAAGAAGGTGCTCCATGCACAATCCCCATGGGGACACAGAGTACCATATAGATGCAGGGCCCGGTCCCTGTGGATGAATAGACTCCTGTCCAGCAGATTCCCACAGGGGCTGCGGAGGGAGCCCGGTCCCAGTGAATGGATGACCGGTCAGGATCCCACTTCTCCCAGAGCCGCTAAGGGATGGTGAAGGAAAAACGGCATGAGGCTCCGGCCTTTGTACCCGCAATGGGTACCTCAACCTTAACAACACCGCCGACATAGTGGGGTGAGAAGGGGACATGCCGGGGGCCCCGTGGGGGCCCTCTTTTCTTCCAACCGACATAGCTAAGTTGAGAATGCATGAGTGGATGTGTGCCTCCTTCCACACAAAGCATAAAACTGAGGAGCCCATGATGCACGGGAGGGTGTATAGGCAGAGGGGAGGGGTTACACTTTTAAAGTGTAATACTTTGTGTGGCCTCCGGAGGCAGAAGCTATACACCCAATTGTCTGGGTCTCCCAATGGAGCGACAAAGAAAAACTCTGTTTCCACGCTCTCCCAGTCTTTGACGTTTTCTCTCGGTTTCCTGACTCTGCTCTCCCTAGACTCTGTCTCCGACTGACCTCTGGTGCCTCGTTGACCTCCTGCTTCTCACGCCGGCCCGTACCACCACCTACTTCTTCCACTGGGGAGACTTGTGCCCTCTAGTGGACGATTGCTGTCAGCCCTTTCCTGGCTTCGGCTCCCCCTGCTGATTTGCTAAGTCAAGTGCCATGATTCCCCACTAGATGGCATACCTACCTAGCATTTTCCTGGTGTTCCAGCTCCCTCTGCTGGTTCATGGAGAGCCTATATGATTTCTATTGACACCATTTTAGGCACGTTACATGTCTTTTTATTTATGGAATCTTATGTTTTAGTAGATTGTTAGTTGATCACTTGTTCTACATACTGCATTGCAGTACGTGATTAAATTGATAAAGATGGCAGCAGCAGGGGTCTTCAGCGTGTCCCTGGCAGCCATAAAAATACATTGGCCCCCATGAGCGTGGCGGGAGCTGAATCACACATGCACCGACAATCGCGCCAATTAAAGGTCGAGTAACCGCTGCTTTTTAATGGTTAAATAGCAGTGACCTAAGCTAGCTCCGGTAGCTGCTGTAAGCCCGACGTAGGACGTATTATTACATCCTAAGTGAGGAAGGGGTTAATCCAGATCTCCATTTAAAGTGATGCATCAGGTCTTCGATTGCTACCTAACTAGAGGGCAGGACAGAACAAGCTGTGAAAGTCTGGGAACAGAGAAGTGGTTGGTGCTGTACAGAATATGCCATAATTGTCTGACGTAGGCAAATCCCACCTCTGTCTCGAGAATGGGGTCCCACCACCATGTGGCCACCCACATTGCCCAGAAGATGGGACACCGTTCACAATCCATTCATAACCCATCCAAACAGACACTGATCAGATATAGCGCAGAAACAAATGGTACAATTGAAATGTTCTCAAATTTACAAGACGAATAAGGACAAGTTTACTTACCATGTCTGTTCCTGTAAAATTTGATATATTTCTACCACCGTGAAGAACTTCAAAACAAAAAGAGAAAAGTTTATCATCTTGCTTTTGTGATGTAAAAAGCATTAAATCATCTTGTTCTCGTATAACCCCTGTACTTTCTGTGGTCCTCATACGCTTGTCTATATATTACGATAAGTGTTTCTATGATGACCTATGTTTAGGTGGTTCAGGTGGGGCCATCAGAAATCTGCCTTCAGGTTCAGGGAGGAGTAAGCGACTTTAAACTCATTTGCTTCTATAAATAAGGACAAATCCCAAAAACATTTCAATCTGCACTTCTGCATGTTTAAAACAAGGCTATAGAGCGACGCCTGTGTGACAAAGATATATGGAAGCATTATGGGAAAAAGCACTAACAACATTACTGTAAGTGAGCGTTTTGCTTGAAATGCGTAGATCAGAAATCTGGACGCCTACTGCCATGATTTTAGTTTTTTCCCAGTTTTTAATGTTAATCCAAACAGTTGTGAAAATGTAGGTTGTTTTGGTTTTAATATAGCCACTGCTGGATGACCACCCTTTTCTCCTGCACGGCGGTGCAGATATCACTGGTCCTGTAATAGGAGCCACCAGCGTAACAGGTCTGTTCATGTCGTTTCTTCCTCCTTAAAACTCCCTCACCATTGTGGAAGTCCACACACTAGCTTCTCCAGCTGCCGGAAAGGAATGGTGCTCATTGTTAGGCCGGAGTCACACTTGCGAGTGACTTGTGTGAGTCTCACATCGGCATTACCCGGCACACACGCACACTCTCCCGACAAGAGTGTCTCGGCTGCATAGAAATACATGCAACCGACCCGCTCCTGTCCGGAGATTGTGCGGCCGTGCCCAGTGATGCAGATGAGAGTCAATCGCACGTGTGACTCTGGCCTCAGTGTTCTAATTGCATCATCTTACCAGGACAATCCCCTGATAAAGGCCTCAGTCCCACTTGCGTATAGCTTCCGATGTGAGAGCATCTGAAACGATATGCTCATAACCCTTGGCTCCTGCTCTGCTGCGAGCCGAGGGTCATGCGACTGTGATCCGATCTTGTGCTAGAAAGCAGGTCACTACTAAAATGGAAATTATAGCGAAAAGGCGCTCATAACTGAGACGCCGCGAAAACTTGACTCAAAAGCCACTTTAGGAAAGAGACAGATCGCCAGCGCTTTCCTGAAGCTATGTCTAGAAACGTTCAGTGTCTCTGCCGCCTGAAAAAAAAACAAAAAAAAAACAAAACAAAAACGTGTTCATACTCAAAAACTTTAGAATTTGACAGGTCGTGTCTGGTATTCTAGCTTAGGCCGATTCACTCGAATGGCATAAAACAAAAGTTGTACAAAATAAGAAAAATCACCTCTCCCCTGAAGATGATAAGAAAATCGCTATTTGAAACGTACGTTGGGCTGGTCTGAGGCTTGTTTGAGACTGCTTTCACTATCGTTATCAGAGGTATCGCCTCTGACCTTTTGGCATTCCCCTTATCCCCTTGGGATCCTCCCATATTGACTTTTTTGGGGCAATCTGCAATACATAATGGTGGCAGCACCTGTATGTCACTGAACTGATCCCTGACTGAGCTCTATCTTGGTGTAATTGATCTAAATGCATATTTTCATGTTTGTACAGATATGTATATACAGACATCCTTGGATAGGGGAATGACATGGTATTGTTTGTCATATTTTGTCTCTGATTTAATTCCATTTTAACTTATGAATGAACTGTCACCTGTGTCATAATAAACTTTATTACCTTGTTCTTGCACTTTAAAAGCTTTTGTTCTCCTCTATGTTAAAATAAGAAAATCAGAGTTGCTTTCTCCCAAAATCAGCATCTCACCTGGGCATCAGTTGTGCCTGATGTTGCAGCTCTGCTCCATTGCAGTGAATAAAGCTGAGCACAATGTAATACCACATACAACCAGTCAATGTGTGAGGCGCTGATTTTGGAAGAAACCAACCATGTTTTTCTTACCCTGTACAACCCATTGTAGGTTCTCTGAGTGACTGAAGGAGAATGTCTCATTTCATATTACTGAGTAGTCAATGAGAAAAAAAAAAACCTAAATCATGTAAAACAAAAAAAAAAAATTAACAAATCATCAATTTCATTGCCAAGCAAAGTAAACAGAGCGAACAATTAACGACCGAGAGTTATTATATTTATGCAAACTAAAACTTTACCCTGGAACCTCTCATTGTAATTCCTTAAATCACTCGGATCTTACAGGAACGCAGCTGCTCACATTAACTGCTGTTTGCACTTGGCGTGAACCCGATAAATAATCAAATTACTTTTTTTTTTTTTTTCTTTCACTTTTAGTGTTTGGACTTCATAAATAGCAAAATTTACTTTGATGAATTATTGAACTAAATGAAAACAAATTACTATAAAAATGGAGGGGGAGAGGTTCACTTCAAAAACTTAAGACATCTTCTAAAGGCTTGAAAAACCTCAGATTGACTTTTAGAAAAGTGAATTAGTTTCCAAAACCTGCTAGAAAAGGAAAAAAAAAAAAAAGAAGGTCACCACTGTTCCTCTGATCCATGTATGGAGAATTGTGCACTTTATATATATATTTTTTTTTTATCTCCTTAGAGGAATCACGCAACCTGTACGAGAAAAGGGAGGGGGAAAAACAAAGGCAAACATAATAGGTTTATAAAATGTAACCCAACCCATATGGTCGTGGCAATACAGAAATACTACAAAATAAGGGAGGCGCTAATATCAGAAATCCACTGCGGAAATTCATCTGTGGCTTAGATCTTAAAGCAGACTCCTAGGACTCGCAGCTTTTGGCAAAATGGGTATTTTTTTTTTTCCTCGATGGGGACCTTTTATCCTAGATAGAAAGTGGAGCAGCAAATCGAAAGCCCGACCACCGCTCCATTCTTTCTCTATGGGGCTGCCAGAAAAAGCCAAGTACAGAGCTCGGCAACAGCATAGGGTATGAATGAGGCGGTGGTCGAGAATGCAAACAACTGAAGCATTTTAACCCTAGAACGCACAACCAAAGAAATCAACCATAGAAAACAAGTAACCTAGCAGGCCTGCGAGGCCCCAGGTATGCGTTCTAGGGTGAAAGAAGAGAAAAATTCCCCGTTCTGATGATCTGTGCTGGTCCTAGTAGGTGGACCCCCACTGATCAACAGGTTATTACCTACCCTGTGGATGTACGCTAACTTGTTTTGACTGGACATCCCCTTTAAAGGTAACCTGCCAGGTCCCAAATGCATTCTATGTGAAAAATAGATGAAGGGTCCAGCACAATCCAAGAAAATTCTTGTCATATGAATACCGATATCTTCTTAAGTAAAAGGGATTCTTTATTGATGCATATTTAAAAAACAAACAGGTGAAAATATAAACATTTATGCGTTTCAAGTGAAAAACCGCTCTTAAACATGGACATCTATGATTAAGAGCGTTTTTTCACTTGAAACGCTTAAGATGTTTTAATTTTCACCTGTTTTTAAATATGCATCAATAAAGAATCCCTTTTACTTAAGAAGATATCGATATTCATATGACAAGAATTTTCCTGGATTGTGCTGGACCCTAATATAATAATATAAAAGTAATAAACTTATTACTTTCATATTTCCTATGTAAATAGCATAAGGTCTAGTTCCATGGGCGTTGCATCGCCCTGTGGGAGTTTGCATGCTTTCCATGTTATCACACCCCTGTGGGCGTGATACCATGGATTTACATGAGCGACGTCCCATCTGCTCCTTCAGAATCCCACGTGCCCGCGCGTTTACCGTTCCCGCAGCCTTATTATCCGGGTTTTGCTTGTCGGCTTCAAACGAGCACTGCGCATGCTCAGAAGACTTTGATCATGCGCAGTGCGCGTCTGAAGCAGACAAGCAAACATCCGGATAAGAAAGCTGCGGGAATGGTAAACGCGCGGGCACGCGGGATTCTGAAGGACCAGATGGGACGTCGCTCATGTAAATCCATGGTATCACGCCCACAGGGGTGTGATAACATGGAAAGCATGCAAACTCCCACAGGGCGATGCGACGCCCATGGGACTAGACCCTATGCTATTTACATAAACGTTTTTTATTACTTTCATATTACACAATATTACACCACAGGGATGGGTAGGAAGGGGTTATCAGGCCACAAATGCTCCTTCTTGTAGGTTAGAATGCATAAAGGACCTGACAGATTCCCTTTAAGCTGGGTATACACATGAGATAGCGGTGTAGCAAACAAAGATTTGTCTGACTGCTCTCCTTCCAGTTTCCTCATACAAAGAAGTGCTGAGCTGTGAAAGGATTGGTTTCCAATAAGGGCAGGTTGGAGGCCCCAATACACATTAGATGGCCATGTCCCTCCGACTTTGATCTCATGTATTTGGGGCCTTTAGAAAAATAAGCAGTATCTCAACAATGGCAGAGAACATATGCTGAATATGTTGTAGACTAGGAAAAACCTGCTCTAAGCTATGGTGAGGGTGTGTTCTTTCTCCTGTGTGGTGCTGCTTGCTTATGATTGGTCAGAATCATACAGGGAGTAGAAGTGCACGCCCCCAGTGAAAACTGCTGTCTGATAACACTCACTTGGACTTGAAGCAAAATTTATCAATAAAAAAACAAAAAAAAACAAAAAAAAACTTTATTCTGCTAGGCAATAACTACTGCATGCTGTGTCTAGCTCATGAAGCATTTATTGAAAAGTCCTTTTTTCTTCCCTTTTTAGATTAGCTGCTGGTTCATCCTTATGTCTTTTCAGATTATAGCTATGATCAGATTGCAGCACAAGGGAGAACATTCCTGAAGAAAAAAGGGATCTTGTTACTTATGTAATAATCTTGTCCTAAATGTGATCTAAAAAAAGTGAACATCAGTGAAGACGTCACACATGTGATGGTAAATGTGCATATTTTGTGTTCAATCGCTCTGCAGTGCCAGAAAGAGATGAACGATTATTCCAGCTACACTCACTTCTGCTTCAGGGGAGCGGGATCCCAGATATTGCACCTATTTATAACTGCAGGTCTTCTCCAGCTCATTTATACTAATAGATGAACATCCAGCATTATGGACCCAAAGTCATATCCATATCTATCTTTTGGACAGCAAATAATGAGACATCCTTGCTTTCCGTACTGCATAAGAGTTGCCATTCACAACCAAGAAGGAAACACAATTATCCTTTTCCCCTTCATTTTTAGATGATATAGATACACCAACCTGCTGATGCGTGCAGCGACTGATGTAAATGCTGTGGTAACTGAAGAACAAACTGGGGTACATTACTGTGATCTCTGAAGAAACCCTCAGTGGCTTTGGACTGTATAACTTTGGTTTCCCACATCTGATAAAAACAAAATAAAATAAAGAAAATGTTTAAAGATAATAAAAAAAAAAATTATACACACACAAGAAGAGTGAACCAAACGACGATCAGGGACAAAACTTCCCAACAATTTTGTTGTTATGCAGCGTTCAGTTCCATTTTAGAAACCGGCTGTAGACCACCCGATGCAAAGTTATGTTATGTCGTCCTTGTTCTTAAAGAGGGTTTACAGAGATTATACAGTATTTTTTTTATTCTCAATTAGTCCAAAAGGTAGTCATCATAATCTTCGTGGTTTATTCATCTGACCACGTCTTCGCTATTACGATACAATAGATCATGTGCCGTGCCAACTTCATTCAATCCCTTTTTCGAGGTTTCTGTGGCATCTGCGAAAATAACTCAAAAAAGTGCTCAATAATTAATATGCAAATTGTCTCTTCAGGGAGGAAGGAGACAAACTCTAGCGCCACTCATTGGAAGTAGCAATCCTAAAAGTCAAAAGTGACCCTTAAACGACCCTTGTCATATGACTTATGATTTATGCCAGATAAGAACCTCAATTTGCTAGGGCCCCTCATCAGTGCAAAGTATAAGATCTGATCTGGCTGTATAAGAAGCTATAGTGGGGTGTAACTGTTACATTTTTCTTCTTGCAGAGACTGACAAACCAATCTGGATGCCAGTGAGGAGTCTTCTAGCTGCAATGCTCCTGTGGGAAATATGCAAATTGTCTTTTCATACAACCAGATCAGATCTCATACTTTGCACTGACGAGGGGCAATCACCCCAAAACACAGTGTCTGCAAATTAAGGTTCCGATCTGGCAGAAAGCCTAAGTAATATGACAAGGGCTCTTAAAAGGTCACTTGACTTTTAGGATTGCTACTTCCAATAGGTGGCACTAGAGTTTGTCACCTTCCTTCCTCCCTGAAGAGACTATTTGAATATTTCTCAGAGGAACATTGCAGCTATAAGGCTATGTGCTCACAGGACTATGTACCTGCGGATATATCTGCAGGTCTGTCCGCAGGTTCCAGCAGCAGCTCCCCAGAATCCACAGTTATCTATTGCTGCGGGATTCCAGCGAAATATCTGCGGAAAACCTGCGGACATTAATGCGACTTACCTGCGGAAGACCCAGCCTCTATCTCCATAGTGGAGGGCCGGGATTTCCGCAGAAATAATGGACATGATGTTACGAGCGGCTGTGGGAAATCCGCAGCATGTTCCGCAGCCGCACATACCGTAGCATGGACACAGACACTCCCCATGTCCCATAGGATAACATGGGGAGTGTCTGTACTTGCTAAAACCTGCGGCTTTATCTAGAAAATCCAGATAAAACTTTTCCTCTTAGACCCAAATAATTAATAAGAACACTGGCAAAAGTCAGAATTTTACAGTGTGTGGGTTTTTTTTTTTTAATTCCCAGAAAGCTACGCAATGTGCGCACATTGCGTTTTTTCTTGCGTTTTGGTTGCGTTTTAAACTGCACTGTGTCAATGACAAACTGCATGCTTTTGCTTCCCCAGTAAAGTCTATGAGAATTCAGCATTTCCATGCGTACGTTGAAGTTTGTCAATGTTTTGTTTGACAAATATTTGTCAAAATCATTGACAAAAAAAAAGCGGCATGTTCATTCTTCATTACGTTTTGTTAACATTTTCAACCCATTGACTTGTCAATGTGAAAACGCACTGTTGAAAACGTAACGAAAACGCGATCAAAACATCATATACAAAGTGAGGAAGTTCAAAATAAATTGTGGGCTTTTTTTTTTTACCAAAAGTAAGTTCAAGTCCCCAAGGGAATAAATGAGTGATTGAGGTATAATATAAACCATGTTTAAAAAGAAAAAAAATAAATAAATTGAAGCACCCCCTTTTCCCCATCTGAAAATAATAGAAAAAAAAAACCTTTTGCTATCTATATCCAATCTATGAGGTGGAGCTGCTCAAATCCACCCCCCCCCCCCCGACTCAGACCCCTTTCACACATCAGTTTTTTGCCGTAAGTCACAATCCATTTGCTTGACGGATCCATCGCAGATTGTGGAAAAACTGATGCAACGAATCCGACTGGCTGGCTATTTGATACTAAATAAAATAAATTGGAGCATGCTCAGTTAAGAAAAACTGAATCCGTCGCTGGATTCCGTCATTTGACGGATGACGACGGATCCTGCGCCCATAGGCTTCTATTCTACCAAATGACGGATGGCGACGGATCAGTCGCTGTCCGATTTTTCGATGTAGACAAAAAACGTTACTTTGTCCGTTGTCTCCGTCCGACACAATTCGACGAACGACGGATGAAACATGAGACCATCCGTCGCCAATACAAGTTGATGAGAAAAAAAGAGGGATCCAGCGGCATTAGTCACCAGATCCGTTTTTTTTTTTCAAAATTCAACGGATTGTGACTGATGGCAAAAAACTGATGTGTAAAAGGGGCCTTACTGACTCCTTCCCCATTACCCTGTAGACCGTAAACTATTGAGAGCAGGGTCCTCTCTCCTCTATTTCAGTCTGTCAATTTGTTTATTTTCAGATCTGCAGTACTGTAGAATTAGTGAGCTTTTAAAATAAATAATAATAATGGTAAAATGAATGGCGTCATCAAAATTACAACTTCTATTGCAAAACAACAAGTTCTCATCTGGCTACAGCAAAGTAAAAATAAGTGAAATAAAATATATGGCTCTTGGAAGGAGGAAAACAAAAAACAAAACAAAACAAAAAAAAAAAAAAAAAAAAAAAAACCAGTTCATGAGCACAGTGTATGGAACAAATGCAATTTTGCTGCCTGTATTAGTCCAGGTGGTCTCGTGACTGATCACAGGTTGCCAGTAGTAGGAGTTTCCGACCCTTTAATCCAGTTTCATTTGCCCCAGGACTGCTGGTGGTCGGAGGCTAATCTTTTTGATTATCACGACACAATAGGGAGGAAAGGGGGGAGAAAAAATATAAAAGCAGCACAAAATGATTATTCTACAGCCAAGAACGGCAGGTCTCAAGCAGTCAATCCGAAAACAGAGCGTTACAGAGTTGAATATCTCCAGAAGAAACGAGAAGAGATAACAGATCAGGGCAGACTAAATAGAACTGGAGAGGTCATCCTGACAACGCCTACAACCATCTGCTTTTAATATAACCTTACAAATTACACTTAAGCATTTTATGAGCTGTAAAATAAAAAATTGCCTCACATAAGAAGTGCAAACGCCAAAAGGAGTCTCAAGTTACACTCCTCATCCCAACCAGATCTGCTTAATGGATATGAAGAGGAACAGACATCTCAGAAGAAAGGAGATTTCATTTGTTCACCAATTACATCTTAAAAGGGGGTGTTTTTTGTTTTTGCTTTTTTTTTATTTTTTTTTTGCATTTTACACCTATATTATTCAGCGCTGGAGTGGTGTTTTAAATGTAAGCCAACTGTCTTATACTCACCCTCAAGCGGTTTTATGCTTTTTCAACGCCGTTCCGTTCTTGCCGTGCCATCTTGTGACAGTAACCTCTAACTCAGAGGTTCCCAACTCCAGTCCTCAAGGGCCACCAACAGTGCATGTTTTCAGGGTTTCCTTAGTATTGCACAGGTGATAATTTAATCACCTGCAAAGGTGCTGAATCCAACACCCATGCAATGCTAAAGAAATCCTGAAAACATGCACTGTTGGTGTGCCTTGAGGACTGGAGTTGGGAACCTCTGCTCTAACTGACCGCAAGGTAAAAAAAAAGCTGTCACGAAGGCTCAATGCAAGTCTATTTGCTGCGTTTTTGAGGCCACAGAGATGCACCAAAATGCATGTATTTCCTTCTCCCAGCAAAGTCTATGAGATTTCATTTTTGCTGTCTGTATCTTGGCTGCGTTTTTGAAGATGCAGCATGTCAATTCTTTTTGCATTTTTCCAGCATTTTTGAGCCCTTCCCAGTCAATAGATTTGACTTAAACGCTTTGGGCAAAACATGGTAAATCGTATTGCGTATTTCGTGCTTTTTTTGGGACAAAAACGCTGCATCTTTGTGGTTAAAAAAAAAAAAAAAAAAAAGATGCCATGTGTGAACATACTCTAAGAGAGCCAGAAAGAGGCCACAGTAGACTTCTATTGAGTTGTGACATCCAGCACGCTCCATGAAACACTGCAGATGACGGCAGGTCACAAATCGCCAAAGACCGACAGAAGTGGTGGTGATGATTTCTTATTCTTTTGCATGTTTGTCACTTAAATGTTTCAGATCAACAAACAACTGTAAATATTAAACAAGGATAATACAAATAACAAAATGCTGTTTATAAGGGAAGGTCAAGGGAACCGGTCATCAGATTTGGCGAGGCCGCTGTTTAGAATGTAAAATTCACTTTATAATACTCACCTAAGGGGGGTGCGGTGCAGACTGGTCAGATGGGTTTTTCCGCGCCTCCTGGAGTACTGGTTTCTCCTCCTCCTCGCGGAGTACTGGCGCCTCCTTTTTCGGCCATCTTTGTCCTCCTTCTGAAGCCGGGGTGCATGACTCCTCCCAAGTCATCCACACAGACCGGTATTGAGGTCCTGCGCATGCGCATTGCAATACTTTGATCTGCCCTGAGCAGGGTAGATCAAAGTGCGCCAGCGCAGGACCTAAATGCCGATCTGTGTGGATGACATAGGAGGAGTCATGAACCCAGGCTTCAGAAGGAGGACAAAGATGGCCGAAAAAGGAGGCGCCAGTACCGGAAAACGGAGAAACCCATCTGACCAGTCTGCACCACACCCCCCTTAGGTAAGTATTATAAAGTGATTTTTTTTTTGTTCTACACAGCAGCCTAGGCGCTTATATACAGTATTCTAACATGCTGAATATAAGAGCTCACTGGTGGTGGCCGCAGTTTATAGTCGCCAAATTTGGTGACAGGTTCCCTTTAAGGGTAAAAGAAATCCAAACCTACAGTGCTCCGCGATGGAGGCGGAGAGGTGAGTGAGATCATCTTGTGATGCGGTGTATTTATTAGCATGATAGCACGCCCACAGGGATGTACTAACATGCTGATGGGGGCGACTGACTAGGGGAACTAAAGTCCAGGGGACTAGTGCCCTTGCTCATTAGCATACGGTAAAAGATCTTTAGAAATACGTTTTCTAAAAATCCCTTATCTATGCTAGTGTATTTGGAGACACGTCCTGTGGTCTGACAAAAATAAAATGGAACTGTTTGGCCATAATGACCATCATTACATTTGGAGGAAAAAGGGAGAAGCTTTGAATGCTGAACACCATCCCAACTGTGAAAGACAAGGGTAGCAGCATCATGTTGTGGGGTTCTGCTGCAAGAGGGAGTGGTGCACTTCACAAAATAGATGGCATCATGAGGAAAGAAGATTATGTAGCAATACTGAAGCAACATCTCAAGACATCAGCCAGGAACTTAAAACTTGGGCGGAAATAGGTCTGATAAATGAAACTGCCAAACTGGGTACAAAGTGGCTTAAGAATAACAAAGTTAATGTTATCTAGCGGCCATCACAAAGAAGGGAATTTTGTTTACTTACCGTAAATTCCTTTTCTTCTAGCTCCTATTGGGAGACCCAGACAATTGGGGTGTATAGCTTCTGCCTCCGGAGGCCACACAAAGTATTACACTTTAAAAAGTGTAACCCCTCCCCTCTGCCTATACACCCTCCCGTGCATCACGGGCTCCTCAGTTTTGGTGCAAAAGCAGGAAGGAGGAAACTTATAAATTGGTCTAAGGTAAATTCAATCCGAAGGATGTTCGGAGAACTGAACCATGAACCAAAAGAACAATTCAACATGAACAACATGTGTACACAAAAGAACAGCCCGAAGGGAACAGGGGCGGGTGCTGGGTCTCCCAATAGGAGCTAGAAGAAAAGGAATTTACGGTAAGTAAACAAAATTCCCTTCTTTGTCGCTCCATTGGGAGACCCAGACAATTGGGACGTCCCAAAGCAGTCCCTGGGTGGGCAAAAGAATACCCCGATAAAAAGAGCCGACAACGGCCCCCTCTTACAGGTGGGCAACCGCCGCCTGAAGGACTCGCCTACCTAGACTGGCATCCGCCGAAGCATAGGTATGCACCTGATAGTGTTTCGTGAAAGTGTGCAGACTAGACCAGGTAGCCGCCTGACACACCTGCTGAGCCGTAGCCCGGTGCCTCAATGCCCAAGACGCCCCTACGGCTCTGGTAGAATGGGCTTTCAGCCCTGAAGGAATCGGAAGCCCAGAAGAACGGTAGGCTTCAAAAATCGGTTCCTTGATCCACCGAGCCAAGGTTGACTTGGAAGCCTGCGACCCCTTACGCTGGCCAGCGACAAGGACAAAGAGCGCATCAGAACGGCGCAGTGGCGCCGTGCGAGACACGTAGATCCGGAGTGCTCTCACTAGATCTAACAAATGCAAATCCTTTTCACATTGGTGAATTGGATGAGGGCAAAATGAAGGTAAGGAGATATCCTGATTGAGATGAAAAGGGGACACCACCTTAGGGAGGAATTCCGGGACAGGACGCAGAACCACCTTATCCTGGTGAAAAACCAGGAAGGGGGCTTTGCATGACAGCGCTGCAAGCTCTGACACTCTTCGGAGTGATGTAACTGCCACTAGAAATGCCACCTTCTGCGAAAGACGTGATAGAGAGACATCCCGCAGCGGCTCAAAAGGTGGTTTCTGAAGAGCCCGTAGAACCCTGTTGAGATCCCAGGGTTCCAGCGGCCACTTGTAAGGTGGGACTATGTGGCAAACTCCCTGCAGGAACGTGCGGGACCTGCGGAAGCCTGGCTAGACGCTTTTGAAAAAACACGGAAAGCGCCGATACTTGTCCCTTGAGAGAGCCGAGAGACAACCCCTTGTCCATTCCGGATTGAAGGAAAGAAAGAAAAGTGGGTAAGGCAAACGGCCAGGGGGTAAACCCCTTATCAGAGCACCAGGCTAAGAAGATCCTCCAAGCCCTATGATAGATCTTGGCGGACGTTGGTTTCCTGGCCTGTCTCATAGTGGCAATGACCTCTTGAGATAACCCTGAGGACGCTAGGAGCCAGGACTCAATGGCCACACAGTCAGGTTGAGGGCCGCAGAATTCAGATGGAAAAATGGCCCTTGAGACAGCAAGTCTGGTCGGTCTGGGAGCGCCCACGGTTGACCCACCGTGAGGCCTCCTTCAACACAAAGCATAAAAACTGAGGAGCCCGTGATGCACGGGAGGGTGTATAGGCAGAGGGGAGGGGTTACACTTTTTAAAGTGTAATAATTTGTGTGGCCTCCGGAGGCAGAAGCTATACACCCCAATTGTCTGGGTCTCCCAATGGAGCGACAAAGAAACCCTGATTGCTGATGTATGGAATTAATAGCGCTGAGCTATAGAAATGAATAAATATTATATATTATCTCAATACTGTTGAAAATTTATGGGCAAAGCTGAAAAGGCCGGTGCGAGCAAGGCGACCTACAAACATGGCTCAGCTATACCAGTTCTGTCAGGAGGAATGGGCCAAAATTCCTAACAACTATTGTGAGAAGCTTGAGGAAGGAGATCCAAAATGTTTCACCCAAGTCATACAGTGTAAGGGCAATGGTACCACATAACGAAATGGATGGAAACTTTTGACTTTGCCGAAAGTAATAAAAATGCCTTCAAATATTCTCGCTCCCTCTCATTATTCCGGCATTTGACAAATATAAATAATTTTGGTTCCTAATTGACCTAAAACGGGAAAGATTTATTCTGAGTTCATGTCAGATAGAGATAATAAAAATGCAGATGTATCTTTATGGAAAGTGGATGGAAACTTCTGGATTCAACTGTATGAGGGAGTCGGAATCAGGGAAATGTCAGAGTCTGATGTTTGGCTTACCAACTCCACAGCCATTGCTAAGCATTGTTTTTTTTTTACTGGCACATTGTTGGGGTATATAGTTTATTGTATTTTTCGTGGCACTAAAGAAACCAAAAAAAAATTGGTAATTTTGGAGTTTCAGATTATTTCTTAACGACAGATTAAATAACTTTATGGTCAGAGAGTGGACTTATGATTGTAGCACTAGTGAATATATTAATTTTAAATTTTAAATCTTTTTTGTAACTGAGGGAGAGTGGGTAAATTTAAATTTTTACGTGATTGATGGGTCGCTGCTCCTGTATATAGTGCGTTTTTTTACAATGCTGCAGTACATTGTCCTTATCACAGACTTCTGTGAAGCTTAAAGGAAACCTGTTTGGTCCAATATGCACCCATAACCACGAGCAGTTCTGGGTGCCTATTAGTAATTCCTGCCTAACCTTCCATGTATGCAATAACATAGATAAAGAGATCTTTAGAAAAGTATTTCCAAAGATCTTTTATCATATGCTAATGAGCGCGGGGACTAGTCCCCTGGGCGTTAGTTCTCCTGGCTAGTCGACTCCATTAGCATGTCAGTACGCCCCTGTGGGCGTGCTAACATGCTAACGAATGTGCAACGTCAGAGGATGATCTCATTCACGTTTCTGTTGCCACTGCTGCCCGATGCTGGATTTCGGCTCAGTGCGCATGACCCCAGAGTTTCGGTCATTAAGCTGGGTGTAAACGTCATTGCTTCAAACTCATGTAGTACGCATAACCGGAAGTCTGGGATCATGCGCACTTAGCTGATGTCCAGGAGTCAGACGTGATGGCAGCGGAGATGTGAGTGAGATCATCCTCTGACGCTGCACATTCATTAGCATGTTAGCACACCCACAGGGGCGTACTGACATGCTAAAGGGCCGACTAGCCAGGAGAACTAACGCCCAGGGGACTAGTCCCCGCACTCATTATCTTATGGTGAAATATCTTTAGAAATACTTTTTCTAAAGATCTCTAGCTATGTTACTAGATACAGGGACGGTTAGGCAGGGATTAGCAGTATACACCCAGAATTGCTCGTGGTTCTGGGTGCATATTGCACCTGACAGGTTCCCTTTAACCTGTGGTTTGTCTTCCTAAGAGTGATCAACATTGCAGTCATGGAGGTTTTGAGCATCCCTAAATGATCCAGAAAAAATATCTTATCTCTAGATCTATATCCGGGACAGGGGACCCCTGACTGCTATTTTGCCTGCAGTTATAGAATTGCCAGCACTCACGTATACTGAAATCATTTTCAAAAGTTTATTCCATTAAATCATCAGAACATCATAAATGACGGGTTTCAGCTCTGCCAGAGGCTTTTTTCAGCATAATTTTCTAATGAATAGACAGCAGCCATATGCATGAGAACTTCTTTACTGAAGGAAGGAAGCCGTATTATGCAGAATGGATGTAAATGATACATATAATTATATTTAAATCACAATTCTTGTACTAGGAGTATATGAGAACAGTAAGGGATAACATTACAGGGAGGGCTAAAAAGTGTCAAAGAGAAAACGTCTACTGTTCCAGACTTAACACAAAGAAGAAGGGAATTTTGTTTACTTACCGTAAATTCCTTTTCTTCTAGCTCCAATTGGGAGACCCAGACAATTGGGTGTATAGCTATTGCCTCTGGAGGCCACACAAAGTATTACACTTAAAAGTGTAAGGCCCCTCCCCTTCTGGCTATACACCCCCAGTGGGATCACTGGCTCACCAGTTTTAGTGCCAAAGCAAGAAGGAGGAAAGCCAATAACTGGTTTAAAGACCAATTCAATCCGAGGAAACATCGGAGAACTGAACCATACCACATGAACAACATGTGTACCCGAAAAAACAGAAAAACCCCGAGAAAACAGGGCGGGTGCTGGGTCTCCCAATTGGAGCTAGAAGAAAAGGAATTTACGGTAAGTAAACAAAATTCCCTTCTTCTTTGTCGCTCCATTGGGAGACCCAGACAATTGGGATGTCCAAAAGCAATCCCTGGGTGGGTAAAAGAATACCTCATGATAGGGCCGTCAAACGGCCCTCTCCTACAGGTGGCCAACCGCCGCCTGAATGACTTATCTACCTAGGCTGGCGTCTGCCGAAGCGTAGGTATGCATCTGATAATGCTTGGTAAAAGTAAGTAGACTCGACCAGGTGGGTGCCTGACACACCTGCTGAGCCGTAGCCTGGTGCCGTAATGCCCAGGATGCACCCACGGCTCTGGTAGAATGGGCCTTCGGCCTTGAGAGAACCAGAAGCCCAGTAGAACTGTAGGTTTCAAGAATTGGTTCCTCGAGCCCCCGAGCAAGGGTGGATCTGGAAGCTTGCGACTGTTTACGCCGACCAGCGACAAGGACAAAGAGTGCATCCGGGTGGCGCAGGAGCGCCATGCGGGAAGTAGAACCTGAGTGCTCTCACCAGAACCAACAGATGCAAATCTTTCTGAAATTGATGGACTGGACGAGGACACAAAGAAGGTGAGGTGATATCCTGATTGATATGAAAATGGGATACCACCTTAGGGAGAAATTCCGGAACCGGACGCAGAACTACCCTGTCCTGGTGAAGGACCAGGAAGGGAGTTTGTATGAGAGCGTTGCTAGCTCGGAAACTCTCCTAAGAGACGAGACCGTTACTAGAAGGCCACTTCCCGTGAAAAACGGGAAGGGAGACATCCTTCAAAGGCTCGAAAGGCGGCATCTGGAGAGCAATTAGAACCTTGTTCAGATCTCAGGGCTCTAACGGCCGCTTGTACGGAGTGCTGAGAAGACAAACTCCCCGTAGGAACGTGCGTACCTGAGGAAGTCGTCGTTTCTGAAAAAATACAGATAGCGCTGAGACTTGTCCCTAAAGGGAACTGAGCGACAACCCATTTTCCTACCTAGATTGCAGGAAGGAAGGAAACATAGACGATGCAACCGGCCAGGGAGAAACACCCTGCGCCGAGCACCGAGATAAGAACATCTTCCACGTCCTGTGGTCAATCTTGGCGGACGTTGGTATGCTAGCCTGTCTCATGGTGGCAACCACGTCCTGAGGTAATCCTGACGACACTAGGTTCCAGGACTCAATGCCACACCATCCGGTTGAGGGCCGTAGAATTCAAATGGAAGAATGGCCCTTGAGACAGCCAGTCTGATTGGTCTGGTAGTGCCCCCGGTTAGCCTACCGTGAGGCACCACAGAACCGAGTACCACAACATCCTCGGCCAATTTGTAGCGACGAGGATGGCGCGGTCGCAGTCGGTCTTGATCTAGCGCAGTACTCTGGGCAACAATGCCAGAGGTGGCACCTAAGGTAGCTGGAACTGCGACCAATGCTGAACTAAGGCGTTTGCCGCCAGAGCTCGATGATTGTGAAACCGTGCCATGAAGCTGGCACATTGTTGTTGTGCCGTGACGCCATTAGATCGACGTCCGGCCTCTGTCAGCGGCGCCAGATCTCCTGAAACCCGTCCGGGTGAGGAGACCATACTCTTTCGGCCACACCTCAGCGACTTAGGAAGTCAGCTTCCTAGTTTCCACACTTGGGATGTGAATTGTGGATATGGTGGATGCCGTGTCTTCCACCCACATCAGAACCTGCCGGACTTCCTGGAAGGCTTGCCGGTTGCGCGTTCTTCCTTGGTGGTTGATGTATGCCACCGCTGTGGAGCTGTCCGACTGAAGTCGGATATGCTTGCTTTCCAGCCGCTGTTGGAAGGATTGTAGGGCAAGATACACTGCTCTGTGTTCAAGAACATTGATCTGAAGAGTGGACTCTTGCTGAGTCCACGTACCCTGAGCGCTGTAGTGGAGAAAAACTGCTCCCCACCCTGATAGACTCGCGTCTGTCGTAAGAGATTCCTTGGCCGCCTGAGAAAGAACGACGACTCTGTTGAGGGAAGTCGACTCCTCGTCCCATTGGCGGAGAATGTCCCATTGTAGTGGACGCAGTAAAACTGCGCGAAAGGAACTGCCTCCATTGCTACCATCTTACGTAGGAAGTGCATGAGGCGTCTCAATGTGTGCGACTGGTTCTTAAAGAAGAGCTTGCAGCCCGTAGTGAATGCTGTTTGTCTAGCGGCAGCTTCACTATCGCTGAGAGAGTAAGAAACTCTATGCCTAGATATGTTATCGATAGGGTCGGGGTCGGATCTGACTTTAAAAAGTTGATGATCCACCCAAAACTCTAGAGAGTCTCCAGCGCAACGTTCGGGCAGTGTTGGCATGTTTCCTAAGAGAGTGCCTTGCCAAGTAGATCGTCTAAATACGGGACCACAGAGTGACCCTGAGAGTGCAGGACTGTGACTACTGCTGCCCTGACCTTGGCGAAGACCAGTTGGACTGTCGCCAGCCGGAAGGTAGAGCTACGAACAGAGGGTGTTCGTCTCCTATAACGAAGCGTAGAAACGCTAGTGCTCTGGATCAATCGGCACGTGTGGATAAGCATCCTTGATGCCTAATGATGCTAGGAAATATCCTTGGGACCTTGAGGCGATGACATGGCAGAGGGATTCCATCCGGAACCGCCTGGTGTCCACGAGCTTGCTGAGCATTTTTAGATCCAGAACGGGACGGAACGGCCCGTTGTTATAGGTACCGCAAAGAATTTGGGGTAAAAACCGTGACCTTGTTCCTGAAGAGGAACGGGGGTCATCACTCTTTCTGCCTATAGAGTGCACCCTGTTTGCAGAAGAGCAGCGGCCCGGCCGGGAGGTGGAGAAATTCTGAAGAATCGAGTTGGAGGACGAGAAGTGAGCTCTATCCTGTACCCGTGAGACAGAATGTCTCACACTCAATGGTCATTGACCTATGGCAGCTAAATATCGCCAAGGCGGGAGAGCCTGCTACCGACCGAGGCCGCAAGTCATGAGGAAGCCGCCTTGGAAGCGGGTTTTCAGACTGTCGCTTTTTTTGGGCGAGACTGAGCCCGCTAAGAATCTTAGCTCCTCTGATCCTTTTGAGTCCACATTGGACGAGGAAAAATGGGACCTGCCCGAGCCTCGAAAAGGCCGAAAACCCCGACTGCCTCTTGCTCTGTTGGGGTTTGTTGTGTCCGGGCTGAGGAAAGGATGAATCCTTACCCCTGGACTGTTTGATGGTTACATCCAACGCTCACCAAACAGTCGGTCAGCAGAAAAAGGGCAACTGGTTAGGCAACCTTTTTTGGAAGCAGAATCTGCCTTCCATTCACTTAACGAGCAGACCAGGCTCTGCTTAAAAACACGGAGTAGCGGAGGCTACCGCCGCACGGTTCGCAGAGTCCAGGACAACCTGAATCGCGTAAGAAACAAATGCAGACATTTGAGAGGTTAAGGATGCCACCTGCGGCACAGATGTACGTGTAACCGTGTCAATCTGTGTAAGACAAGCTGAAATAGCTTGGAGTGCCCCAAGGGAGAGAATGCCGGAGCCAACGGTGCGCCGACAGCCTCATAGATGGCTTTCGACCAGAGAATCCATCTGTCTGTCAGTGGCATCTTTGAGTTTGCAGTTCCATCTCCCACTGCAACTATGGATCTAGCTACAAGCCTGGAGATTGGAGGATGCCGCTCGGGACATTGGGTCCAGTCCTTGACCAAGTCAGGGGACAGGGATAACGTGTATCCTAAGCCGTTTGGAGAAGCGCATATCTGGATAAGCGTGGTGTTCCTGGACTGCCTCTCTGAAGGCAGAGTGGTCCAGAAAAAATACGTGAAGCTGACTCCTCCACTGGAGGAGCTGTGAGAAATAACCCACATTCTATAGATGGACGCTATAAGATTATTTACTATGGCGTCACAATCAGGTGTATCCAGATTGAGAGCGGTCTCAGGATCAGAATCCTGAGCCGCTACTTCCGCCTCATTACACAGCGAGTCCTTCTGTTAGGACCCTGATGAAACCGAGGCCGCTCATAGCGAGCCCACTTAGGCTGTCTGGGACTGACGTCCGTGCAGAGCCGTGACTCTGGGATGCGTGTGACATTCCCCGGAGCTGTTAGTTATTCACACTGAGGGGGGCCATGGATCAATGATTCAACAGTGCCCATATTGTGAGAGACATGTCCGGACTGCTAGGCTTCTAGTATCATAGCCATAGTCTCAGAAAAACTGTCAGTAAATACTGCAGACACCGTCCTCATCCCCTGGCCATTAGTGCATACAATGGGAGTCTATGTAACCTGCCGGCCGTATAGCCGTACATGCTGTACAGCTGTATAGAAAAACATGTGGTTCTGCACCTTTGTTTTACACAGAGAATATGCTGATAACTCCTCCGCATAATCCAGGAGGGTGTATACAACGTGCGACCAAACAGTGCAATGTATATAGTACAAGCATATCTATAAGTGCACTTCTGCACTAGTGGGGTTAGCACCACAGGTGCTGCTTAACGCCTGTTACAGCGATTGTGTGACTATCAGAATGCCAGGGTCTTCCACACTTGTCTCTGTATCGTACAGAAACTGACACTAATGGCTGCCGGTGTCCTTGTAGAGAAGGAAGCCGTGGGCGTGCCTGAGAAAGTGCGGGAATCCGGATTTCACAGTGCACACAGTGAGAGGGGTGGAGTATGCAAAACATACTCCAGCTCTCAGCTCTGCTCTATGCAGCGTCACGCCCCTACCCTGACTGTCAGGGCTGTGGGCGGTAACGAAGGGAGACTAGGCCCAGAAGCCGGGGACTCGAGTTAACAGCGCGGCCGCCGTAAAAGCGCGGGCCGCGCTGAAGTCCCCGGCGCACCACAAGTGCCAGCCGCGCCGCAGTTCCAGCGGCCGGCGCGACCGATTCATAGAAGTGGCCAGCGTCCCGCCCCTCTCCTGACTGGCAGGTCTGGGGGCGGGAACGAACGGAAGCAGGCCGCAAAAGCCGGGGGACTCTAGTTATCAGCGCGGCCGCCGTAAAAGCGCGGGCCGCGCTGAAGTCCCCGGCGCACCACAAGTGCCAGCCGCGCCGCTGCCAGCGGCCGGCGCGACCGATTCCTGGAAGTGGCCAGCGTCCCGCCCCTCTCCTGACTGGCAGGTCTGGGGGCGGGAACGAACGGAAGCAGGCCGCAAAAGCCGGGGGACTCTAGTTATCAGCGCGGCCGCCGTAAAAGCGCAGGCCGCGCTGAAGTCCCCGGCGCACTACAAGTGCCAGCCGCGCCGCAGTCCCAGCGGCCGGCGCGACCAATTCCCATAAGTGAGCCTGCTTCAGCAAAGCTGAATGAGGCCATGGCACAGGCGCCGCAGCGCTGATGTCCCCCGGCGCACTACAACACCCAGCATGCTGCGGTGTGAGCGCCAAATGCACGGGGCACGGGGACACAGAGTACCTTGAGGAAGCAGGGCCATGTCCCTGATGTACTCCGCTCCATCCAGCATCTTCTCCAGGGGCTGTAGATGGAGCACGGTCTCAGTGCCTGGAGACCGGTAAATCCCACTTCACCCAGAGCCCTGTAAAAAGGGATGGGGAAGGAATCAGCATGTGGGCTCCTGCCGCCGTACCCGCAATGGGTACCTCAACCTTACAAACACCTCCGACATACAGTGGGGTGAGAAGGGAGCATGCTGGGGACACTATATGTGTCCTCTTTTCTTCCATCCGACATAGTCAGCAGCTGCTGCTGACTAAAAAGTGGAGCTATGCGTGGATGTGTTGCCTCCTTCGCACAAAGCACAAAACTGGTGAGCCAGTGATCCCACTGGGGGTGTATAGCCAGAAGGGGAGGGGCCTTACACTTTTAAGTGTAATACTTTGTGTGGCCTCCAGAGGCAATAGCTATACACCCAATTGTCTGGGTCTCCCAATGGAGCGACAAAGAAAAATACGTTTGTATGCAGTTATTAGTCAGGCTATCAAAGCCTTCAGGACTGAAGGAGATTTATAGCCTTGGCTTGTGCGCGTTTCGTCACGAATTACTATTTCATTTCTCATGAGAAAATAGTTTTTGTTTGCTTATAAAGACATGCAGGACGCGCTGGTGGCACAATTTTTAGTACACACCTTTAGTTTTATCCAGCTAAGGCAAATTAAAAAACAAAATCGACATTCCTGTGACATCTACTACACGCCATACAGTGACATGCGACCTTTTGGGCCCCCTGGTCAAAATTACTGTTATTGTAAACAGATAAGCAAATTGAAGGTAAAAGGAGTTTAAGCATTACACATTTCCTTTGTATTTTAGGAAAAAAAATATTTTTATTTTAATATATAATTGTAAATGTTTTTATATATGCATGTTAAAATTAAATATGACATATATAAAAATTAAATTCAAATATATATATGTATATATATTATTTTTTTTTCCCTCCATTTATCTTTTACATTTTTAAATTAACAATAAAGGAAAATTGGATGGAGCAAAAGTTTGGGCACCATGCATGGTTAGTGCGTAGTAACACCCCCTTTGGCGAGGAGTATTACAGCAGTTTTTTTGTTTTTTTTTTATTTTTATTAGCAGCCAAGAGTTTTTCAATTCTTGTTTGAGAGATTTTCATCCATTCTTCCTTAGAGACGTCTACAAGTTCTGAGAGATTCCTGGCTCGTCTTGCAGGCACTGCTCTTTTGCGGTCTAGCCACAGATTTTCAATGATGTTCAGATCAGGGACTTTGAGGGCCGTTGTAAAATCTTCAGCTTGTGCCTTTAGAGGTCGCTAATTATGGATTTTGACGTGTTTAGGATCATTATCCATTTGTAGAAGCCATCCTCTTTTGAACTTCAGCTTTTATACAGCAAAATGTCTTGCCTAGGTAACTTTATAACAATATCCGAAATGTGACCCAGATTACATTTTACTGTATTCCAACTACAGTACATAAGGTATAAAAATTTATAATAAGATATTACAGGAGGAATCCTAATAATATGTAAGCATGTTTAATCACATAGGGTAAATGTCTCGTCATAAATATAATATCTTAAAGGTTAATATAGAAAAATAAGGAACCACAGATACATCAAAGTAAAGTTGTCAGAAATACCTATTACACTATATTCCTTTTAGGGTGTGTGCCCATGATCAGTATTTGCAGCGGTTTGGATGTAGCATACGTCAGCTGCGTCCAAACCGCTGAGGTGTACAGTACAAGCATAGTGGATGGGATTCCTAGAAATCCTGTGCCCACTGTACTTGTTTTTTCTGCAGCAAACACTGACCTGGGGAGCGTCTTTCCCGACCGCAGCATGTCAATTCTTTGCTGTGGAATTGCCTGCGTCCGTCGTAGGGAGACCGCAGCGCACTGAACCCTGATCGTGGGTACAAGCAGCTGCGGTCTCCTGCGGAGGAGATGCGCGGCCCCACCGGTCAAGACCTGCTGCATTCTGAACGCAGCGAGTCCTGATCGTGGGCACACACCCTTAAACAGTCGATCCTGTTATCAGATCAGCATCTTTAACCTGGTGGAATTATGTGGTTTAGAACCAACTGGACAGAAAATAAAATATATCAACACTTTACTAAAGAGGTGCAGGGGTATTGGATGGTAAACCTGGAGAAGGGAATATATTTAAAACAGAAATGTATGGCCAAATTTGAAAAGATCTGGGCCCCGTGGATAGACTACTCCCGGTCTGGCATCTAGGGACTTATTTAGGTTCCGATTGGGCTTGTTTTAAGCCATGGTATAAATAACTGAAAATGTTGTATGGATGCGGGAACTGTAACTTCCTTCTATGGACTCATTGCTTGCTTTCATCTAACTTTTGGCATACACGATGTTAACCAGGATGAGAATGTTGATGATTCTGGTCCTCTCGTATACCCTTGGACATTGTATTTTCTAAAGAGAACTACGACATCTATTCATCATACGTGGTGAACAGTCAAATACGTGATTTTTTTTTTTTTATTCTCTTTCACTTGGGGGGGGGGGGATGACGATTTTGGGGTTATGTTGACCCCGATTTGTCTGATTTATGGATTGTATAAACTCTATATCTATATATATAATTGCCTTATTCTGTCTGTCTGTCTGTCTGTCTGTCTGTATCTGTCTGTCTGTCATGCTCCGAAATTGTGTCCTTACCAGGGCTGTGGAGTCGGTAAGCCAAACCTTCGACTCCGACTCAGACTCCGACTCCTCAAATTCTCTTGCACCGACTCCGACTCCGGCTCCGACTCCTACATATATTGCTTATAGTTAGGTGAAAAATTTATTGTAGTACATGAATATGTGTATGTGAACATTAGACATTTAATAATTTTTATGATACAATAATCAAGATATTTGGATAGAACATAAAATATATTTATTGGATACAACTTTAGAACACAAAAAACTGTAATAAATTGTAAATATGTAATACACTATGTAATATACAGTAGATTACATATATATCTTGTGTGTGTATATACACTGTGTATATATATATATAATATTACATATTTACAATTTATTAGTTTTTTGTGTTCTAAAGTTGTATCCAATAAATATTTTATGTTCTATCCAAATATCTTGATTATTGTATCATAAAAACAATTAAATGTCTGATGTTCACATTATACTACAATAAATTTTTCACTTAAATATAAGCATTATACTAAATGTTATTATTTAGTAAAATATTCAGCACATTCTGCATTGCACTCCTGTCCCCAATTTATTATATATTTTAGGAGTCGGAGTCGGTGCATTTTATACCGACTCCAACTCCGACTCCGACTCCACCAAAATGAGCTCCGACTCCGACTCCGACTCCACGACTCCGACTCCGACTCCACAGCCCTGGTCCTTACGGTGACACAAAGCTGATTGGCCGCTGGGCTCGCCATGGCCCCGCCCCCCCCACACGGATTGGCCTCTCGCCCCGGCTCTCTGCAGGCCCCGCCCCCTCACGCAATGCACGCTCGCTCTGCCCCAACTGACACAGAGCCGCGACTCCCAGGTGAGTACACACACACATCAGATCACACTCACTCTCACACATCACATCCACACACTCACAACATGCTGGGATATCGCTTGCTTCTACACCGGCTCCGTCACGATCCCAGCAGCGCCACACATAACCTTGCGATGCTGGCATCTTGACGGAGGCCGTGAAAGCTGGTAACCATTATACACATCGGGTAACTAAGGTCCCTTAGTTACCCGATGTGTATCATAGTTACCAGTGTACACCGGCTCACACTCACTCTCACACACATCACATCGCATCCACACATCAAGGTCCTGCAACGGCGGAAAATACAGACACATAACAGCACACACATAACAGCACACACATAACAGCACACACATAACAGCACACACACATACACACACACACACACATACACACACACAAATCAGATCACACACACCTCACACATCACATCGCATCCACATACTCACAACATCCTGGGATATCGCTTGCTTCTCGGCGGCGGGACTGTGCTGTTGTGAGCTTCCAGGACCTGCGGGAGGATCACATGGCCAGAAGCATGTGATATCCCCGGATGTTGTGAGTATAAGCGCGTATGTGCGATATCGTCAGTGTCTGTGTGTGTGAGTGGATGCGATCGGGTGTGTGTGAGTGGATGCGATCGGGTGTGTGTGAGTGGATGCGATCGGGTGTGTGTGAGTGGATGCGATCGGGTGTGTGTGAGTGGATGCGATCGGGTGTGTGAGTGTCGGCAGAGGAGCACGGCGTGCTGGAGGAGGCTGGGAGCAGAGAGGCTGATCATGGGGAAGGCTGGGAGGAGAGAGGCTGATGCTGGGGGAGGCTGGGAGGGGGAGGCTGGGACGAGGGAGGCTGATGCTGGTGGAGGCTGATACTTGGGGAGGCTGATGCTGGGGGAGGCTGGAAGGAGAGAGGCTAATGCTTGGGGAGGCTGATGCTGGGGGAGACTGGGAGGGGAAGGCTGATGCTGAGGGAGGCTGGGAGGAAGGAGGCTGGGAGGAGAGAGGCTGATCCTGGGGAAGGCTGGGAACGGGAGGCTGATGCTGAGGGAGGCTGGAAGGAGAGAGGCTGATGCTGGGGGAGGCTGGAAGGAGAGAGGCTGATGCTGGTGGAGGCTGATGCTTGGGGAGGCTGATGCTGGGGGAGACTGGGAGCGGAAGGCTGATGCTGAGGGAGGCTGGGAGGAAGGAGGCTGGGAGGAGAGAGGCTGATCCTGGGGAAGGCTGGGAAGGGGAGGCTGATGCTGGGGGAGGCTGGAAGGAGAGAGGCTGATGCTGGTGGAGGCTGATGCATGGGGAGGCTGATGCTGGGGGAAACTGGGAGCGGAAGGCTGATGCTGAGGGAGGCTGGGAGGGGAAGGCTGGGAGGAAGGAGGCTGGGAGGAGAGAGGCTGATCCTGGGGAAGGCTGGGAAGGGGAGGCTGATGCTGAGGGAAGCTGGAAGGAGAGAGGCTGATGCTGGGGGAGGCTGGAAGGAGAGAGGCTGAGGCTGGGAGGAGAGAGGCTGATGCTGGGGAAGGCTGATGCTGAGGGAGGCTGGGAGGGGAAAGCTGATGCTGGGGAAGGCTGGGAGGACGGAGGCTGGGAGGAGAGAGGCTGATCCTGGGGAAGGCTGGGAGAGGGAGGCTGATGCTGGAGGAGGCTGGAAGGAGAGAGGCTGATGCTGGCGGAGGCTGATGCTGGGGAGGCTGGGAGAGGGAGGCTGATGCTGAGGGAGGCTGGGAGGAGGGAGGCTGGGAGAGGTAGGCTGAGAGAAGAGAGGCTGATGCACGCACACACACACACACACACACACACACACACGCGCGCGCGCGCGCGCGCACTGCACAACACACCACACACACACACACACTGGGAACCACAAACAACTGCCCTACACAGACACCCACACACACAGACAACGCTGCACACACACAACACCCAACACACAAACACCGCGGCACACACAAATATACGCACATACCGCACAACACACACATTGCACAAAACATACCTCCCCCCAAAACACACCACACACACACAAACCGCGCAACACACACACAACGCTACAGACACACAGCGCTCCACAAACAACACAACACACGCAACACACATACAACACCGCTCTCACCCCCGTCACACCCAGACAACACCCAGAACATGTACAGCGCCTACACAAACACTTGGTAACTACAGACAACAACATCTCTCTCTCTCTATATATATATATATATATATATATATATATATATATATATATATATATATATAACAAAAATCATACATGAACTACACAATACGTAAATTCTAGAATACCCGATGCGTAGAATCGGGCCACCTTCTAGTATATATATAATTGCCTTATTCTGTCTGTCTGTCTGTCATGCTCCAAAATTGTGTCCTTACGGTGACACAAAGCTGATTGGCCGCTGGGCTCGCCATGGCCCCGCCCCCCCACACAGATTGGCCTCTCGCCCCGGCTCTCTGCAGGCCCCGCCCCCCTCACGCAATGCACGCTCGCTCTGGCCCAACTGACACCGAGCTCCGATTCCCAGGTGAGTACACACACACACATCAGATCACACTCACTCTCACACACACCTCACACATCACATCCACACACTCACAGCATCCTGGGATATCGCTTGCTTCTACACCGGCTCCGTCACGATCCCAGCAGCGCCAGACATAACCTTGCGATGCTGGGATCTTGACGGAGCCCGTGAACGCTGGTAACCATTATACACATCGGGTAACTAAGGTCCCTTAGTTACCCGATGTGTATCATAGTTACCAGTGTACACCGGCTCCCGGTACACATGTGCAGGGAGCCGGCATTATACTCCTCTCCCCCCAGGACTACTCCTCCTATTATAGTCCTCCTATTATACTCCTCTCTGAGTATAATAGGAGAACTATTATAGCATGGGGGATGTAGCACGATGGGGGGTGCGCAGCATGGGGGATGTAGCACGATGGGGAGTGCGCAGCATGGGGGATGTAGCACGATGGGGAGTGCGCAGCATGGGGGATGTAGCACGATGGGGAGTGCGCAGCATGGGGGATGTAGCACGATGGGGAGTGCGCAGCATGGGGGATGTAGCACGATGGGGAGTGCGCAGAATGGGGGATGGAGCACGATGGGGAGTGCGCAGAATGGGGGATGGAGCACGATGGGGGGTGCGCAGCGGGATGTAGCACGATGGGGAGTGCGCAGCATGGGGGTGTAGCACGATGGGGAGTGCGCAGCATGGGGGTGTAGCACGATGGGGAGTGCGCAGCATGGGGGTGTAGCACGATGGGGAGTGCGCAGCATGGGGGTGTAGCACGATGGGGAGTGCGCAGCATGGGGGTGTAGCACGATGGGGAGTGCGCAGCATGGGGGTGTAGCACGATGGGGAGTGCGCAGCATGGGGGTGTAGCACGATGGGGAGTGCGCAGCATGGGGGTGTAGCACGATGGGGAGTGCGCAGCATGGGGGTGTAGCACGATGGGGAGTGCGCAGCATGGGGGTGTAGCACGATGGGGAGTGCGCAGCATGGGGGTGTAGCACGATGGGGAGTGCGCAGCATGGGGGTGTAGCACGATGGGGAGTGCGCAGCATGGGGGTGTAGCACGATGGGGAGTGCGCAGCATGGGGGTGTAGCACGATGGGGACTGCGCAGCATGGGGGTGTAGCACGATGGGGACTGCGCAGCATGGGGGTGTAGCACGATGGGGAGTGCGCAGCATGGGGGTGTAGCACGATGGGGAGTGCGCAGCATGGGGGTGTAGCACGATGGGGAGTGCGCAGCATGGGGGTGTAGCACGATGGGGAGTGCGCAGCATGGGGGTGTAGCACGATGGGGAGTGCGCAGCATGGGGGTGTAGCACGATGGGGAGTGCGCAGCATGGGGGTGTAGCACGATGGGGAGTGCGCAGCATGGGGGTGTAGCACGATGGGGAGTGCGCAGCATGGGGGTGTAGCACGATGGGGAGTGCGCAGCATGGGGGATGTAGCACGATGGGGAGTGCGCAGCATGGGGGATGTAGCACGATGGGGAGTGCGCAGCATGGGGGATGTAGCACGATGGGGAGTGCGCAGCATGGGGGATGTAGCACGATGGGGAGTGCGCAGCATGGGGGATGTAGCACGATGGGGAGTGCGCAGCATGGCGGATGGAGCACGATGGGGGATGTAGCACGATGGGGAGTGCGCAGCATGGGGGATGTAGCACGATGGGGGATGTAGCACGATGGGGAGTGCGCAGCATGGGGGATGTAGCACGATGGGGAGTGCGCAGCATGGGGGATGTAGCACGATGGGGAGTGCGCAGCATGGGGGATGTAGCACGATGGGGAGTGCGCAGCATGGGGGATGTAGCACGATGGGGAGTGCGCAGCATGGGGGATGTAGCACGATGGGGAGTGCGCAGCATGGGGGATGTAGCACGATGGGGAGTGCGCAGCATGGGGGATGTAGCACGATGGGGAGTGCGCAGCATGGGGGATGTAGCACGATGGGGAGTGCGCAGCATGGGGGATGTAGCACGATGGGGGAGTGCGCAGCATGGGGGATGTAGCACGATGGGGAGTGCGCAGCATGGGGGATGTAGCACGATGGGGAGTGCGCAGCATGGGGGATGTAGCACGATGGGGAGTGCGCAGCATGGGGGATGTAGCACGATGGGGAGTGCGCAGCATGGGGGATGTAGCACGATGGGGAGTGCGCAGCATGGGGGATGTAGCACGATGGGGAGTGCGCAGCATGGGGGATGTAGCACGATGGGGAGTGCGCAGCATGGGGGATGTAGCACGATGGGGAGTGCGCAGCATGGGGGATGTAGCACGATGGGGAGTGCGCAGCATGGGGGATGTAGCACGATGGGGAGTGCGCAGCATGGGGGATGTAGCACGATGGGGAGTGCGCAGCATGGGGGATGTAGCACGATGGGGAGTGCGCAGCATGGGGGATGTAGCACGATGGGGAGTGCGCAGCATGGGGGATGTAGCACGATGGGGAGTGCGCAGCATGGGGGATGTAGCACGATGGGGAGTGCGCAGCATGGGGGATGTAGCACGATGGGGAGTGCGCAGCATGGGGGATGTAGCACGATGGGGAGTGCGCAGCATGGGCGATGTAGCACGATGGGGAGTGCGCAGCATGGGGGATGTAGCACGATGGGGAGTGCGCAGCATGGGGGATGTAGCACGATGGGGAGTGCGCAGCATGGGGGATGTAGCACGATGGGGAGTGCGCAGCATGGGGGATGTAGCACGATGGGGAGTGCGAAGCATGGGGGATGTAGCACGATGGGGAGTGCGCAGCATGGGGGATGTAGCACGATGGGGAGTGCGCAGCATGGCGGATGTAGCACGATGGGGAGTGCGCAGCATGGCGGATGTAGCACGATGGGGAGTGCGCAGCATGGCGGATGGAGCACGATGGCGGGTGCGCAGCATGGGGGATGTAGCACGATGGGGGATGTAGCACGATGGGGGATGTAGCACGATGGGGGATGTAGCACGATGGGGGATGTAGCACGATGGGGGATGTAGCACGATGGGGGATGTAGCACGATGGGGAGTGCGCAGCATGGGGGTGTAGCACGATGGGGAGTGCGCAGCATGGGGGTGTAGCACGATGGGGAGTGCGCAGCATGGGGGTGTAGCACGATGGGGAGTGCGCAGCATGGCGGATGTAGCACGATGGGGAGTGCGCAGCATGGCGGATGGAGCACGATGGGGAGTGCGCAGCATGGCGGATGGAGCACGATGGCGGGTGCGCAGCATGGGGGATGTAGCACGATGGGGGATGTAGCACGATGGGGAGTGCGCAGCATGGGGGATGTAGCACGATGGGGGATGTAGCACGATGGGGGATGTAGCACGATGGGGGATGTAGCACGATGGGGGATGTAGCACGATGGGGAGTGCGCAGCATGGGGGATGTAGCACGATGGGGGGTGCGCAGCATGGAGGATGGAGCACGATGGGGGGTGCGCAGCATGGAGGATGGAGCACGATGGGGGGTGCGCAGCATGGAGGATGGAGCACGATGGGGAGTGCGCAGCATGGGGGATGGAGCACGATGGGGAATGCGCAGCATGGGGGATGGAGCATGATGGGAGGTGCACACCTCCCCCCAACACACACACACACACACACACACACACACAGGGAACCACAAACACCGCCATACACAGACACCCACACACACAGACAACGCTGCACACACACAACACCCAACACACAAACACCGCGGCATACATAAATATACGCACATACCGCACAACACACACATTGCACAAAACATACCTCCCCCCAAAACACACCACACCCACACACACACACAACGCGACAGACACACAGCGCTCCACAAACAACGCAACACACATACAACACCGCTCTCACCCCCCGCCACACCCAGACAACACCCAGAACATGTACGGCGCCCTACACAAACACTTGGTAACTACACACAACAAAATATATATATATATATATATATATATATATATATATATATATATATATATATATATATATATATAACAAAAATCATACATGAACTACACAATACGTAAATTCTAGAATACCCGATGCGTAGCATCGGGCCACCTTCTAGTCTTTAATAAAAACATTTTGGTTTTAAAAAAAAAAAAGTGTGGGGGTAAGAAGAGGGGAAAAGAGGGGGATGATGATTCGCGAGGCGGAAATTAAAAAAATAGAAACACACCAAAAGTAAGCTGGTCATTCAGCAGTTTTGGTTGAACAGAACTAAAAAAAAAAATAAAAATAAAAAAAAAATCTACTGTCTTTCCTTTTGTAGAAGTAATTTTTTTCCCCAATTCCCTTACTAGGGGAAGCGGACACCACCTCAATAACTTTGAAAGCTATACTGTCAGTGTTTCTTCTATGAACTGATCTGACACGTCCAGATGGTGGGATATCCTTCATATTTCTAATATCCCTCAGATGTTTATGTACACGTCTCCGTAATTCTCGCTCCGTTTTGGTAAAACAGTTAAGTAGAGCACTATAAGCCGCCAAGTAAACTACCCCTTTAGTGCTATACTTAGCAAAATCATGTATTATATAGGTATTTCTCGTGGCTGCATTGACTACATCTTTACAGGGAGTAATCAATCTAAAAAATTTGCTATGTCCACACTTGAATGCTCCTAATATCTTCCTCTCTAGCCAAGTCCCCTCCGGCATTGGTGCATGAAAACAACTGTGCACCAGACAAACTTCTATCGATCTCCCTTTTCTGACGGTATCTGACGGGTGTGTTGGGATGAGGTCTGTAAATAAGGGTAAGCACTCAAAATCCCCCAGTGTTTCTGCAGCAGAGGTAGTTCTTGCTCATTGCGGTTGTATCAATGATACGCGTTATCAATTTTGAATCCTCTATGCATTCGAAGCACGTCTATAAGCATCACTGAATATATGAAATGGATACCCTTTGTTTTGGAATCTCCTTTTACGATCCCTAGCTTGTGTATGAAAAAGTTCATCAGTAGAGCAATTTCTGGAGGAAATGAAGATTAAATAGGGGATATTGTGAAAGGGGCACAATACAGCGATGGGCAGGAAGAAGGGAATTTTGTTACTTACCGTAAATTCCTTTTCTTCTAGCTCTTATTGGGAGACCCAGACGATTGGGTGTATAGCACTGCCTCCGGAGGCCACACAAAGCAATTACACTAAAAAGTGTAAGGCCCCTCCCCTTCTGGCTATACACCCCCCGTGGGATCACTGGCTCACCAGTTTTAGTGCAAAAGCAAGAAGGAGGAAAGCCAATAACTGGTTTAAACAAATTCACTCCGAGTAACATCGGAGAACTGAAAACCGTTCAACATGAACAACATGTGTACCCGCAAACAAACCAAAAATCCCGAAGGACAACAGGGCGGGTGCTGGGTCTCCCAATAAGAGCTAGAAGAAAAGGAATTTACGGTAAGTAACAAAATTCCCTTCTTCTTCGGCGCTCTATTGGGAGACCCAGACGATTGGGACGTCCAAAAGCTGTCCCTGGGTGGGTAAAGAAATACCTCATGTTAGAGCTGCAAGACAGCCCTCCCCTACGGGGAGGCAACTGCCGCCTGCAGGACTCTTCTACCTAGGCTGGCGTCCGCCGAAGCATAGGTATGCACCTGATAATGTTTGGTGAAAGTGTGCAGACTCGACCAGGTAGCTGCCTGGCACACCTGTTGAGCCGTAGCCTGGTGTCGCAATGCCCAGGACGCACCCACGGCTCTGGTAGAATGGGCCTTCAGCCCTGATGGAACCGGAAGCCCAGCAGAACGGTAGGCTTCAAGAATTGGTTCTTTGATCCATCGAGCCAGGGTGGCCTTAGAAGCCTGCGACCCTTTGCGCTTACCAGCGACAAGGACAAAGAGTGCATCCGAACGGCGCAGGGGCGCCGTGCGGGAAATGTAGATTCTGAGTGCTCTCACCAGATCTAACAAATGTAAATCCTTCTCATACCGATGAACTGCATGAGGACAAAACGAAGGCAAAGAGATATCCTGATTAAGATGAAAAGAGGATACCACCTTCGGGAGAAACTCCTGAATGGGGCGCAGCACTACCTTGTCCTGGTGGAAGACCAGGAAGGGAGCCTTGGAAGACAGCGCTGCTAGCTCAGACACTCTCCGAAGAGATGTGATCGCTACCAGAAAAGCCACTTTCTGTGATAGTCTAGAAAGTGAAACCTCCCTCAGAGGCTCGAAGGGCGGCTTCTGGAGGGCAACTAGTACCCTGTTCAGATCCCATGGATCTAACGGCCGCTTGTACGGGGGAACGATATGGCAAACCCCCTGTAGGAACGTGCGCACCTTAGAAAGTCGTGCTAGACGCTTCTGAAAAAAGACGGATAGCGCCGAGACTTGTCCTTTAAGGGAGCCGAGCGACAAACCTTTTTCTAACCCAGATTGCAGGAAAGAAAGAAAGGTAGGCAATGCAAATGGCCAGGGAGACACTCCCTGAGCAGAGCACCAGGATAAGAATATCCTCCACGTTCTGTGGTAGATCTTAGCAGACGTGGGTTTCCTAGCCTGTCTCATGGTGGCAACGACCCCTTGGGGTAAGCCTGAAGACGCTAGGATCCAGGACTCAATGGCCACACAGTCAGGTTCAGGGCCGCAGAATTCTGATGGAAAAAAGGCCCTTGGGACAGTAAGTCTGGTCGGTCTGGTAGTGCCCACGGTTGGCCGACCGTGAGATGCCACAGATCCGGATACCACGCCCTCCTCGGCCAGTCTGGAGCGACGAGTATGACGCGGCTGCAGTCGGATCTGATCTTGCGTAACACTCTGGGCAAGAGTGCCAGAGGTGGAAACACATAAGGGAGCCGGAACTGCGACCAATCTTGCACTAGGGCGTCTGCTGCTAGAGCTCTTTGATCGCGAGACCGTGCCATGAAGGTTGGGACCTTGTTGTTGTGCCGGGACGCCATTAGGTCGACGTCCGGCCTTCCCCATCGGCGACAGATTTCCTGAAACACGTCCGGGTGAAGGGACCATTCCCCCGCGTCCATGCCCTGGCGACTGAGGAAGTCTGCTTCCCAGTTTTCTACGCCGGGGATGTGAACCGCGGATATGGTGGAGGCCGTGGCTTCCACCCACATCAGAATCCGCCGGACTTCCTGGAAGGCTTGCCGACTGCGTGTCCCCCCTTGGTGATTGATGTATGCCACCGCTGTGGAGTTGTCCGATTGAATTCGGATCTGCTTCCCTTCCAGCCACTGTTGGAAGGCTAGTAGGGCAAGATACACTGCTCTGATTTCCAGAACATTGATCTGAAGGGTGGACTCCTGCTGAGTCCACGTACCCTGAGCCCTGTGGTGGAGAAAAACTGCTCCCCACCCTGACAGACTCGCGTCTGTCGTGACCACCGCCCAGGACGGTGGTAGGAAGGATCTTCCCTGTGATAATGAGGTGGAAAGGAGCCACCACTGCAGAGAGTCCTTGGCCGTCTGGGAAAGGGAGACTTTCCTGTCCAGGGATGTTGACTTCCCGTCCCATTGGCGGAGAATGTCCCATTGAAGTGGACGCAGATGAAACTGCGCAAACGGAACCGCCTCTATTGCCGCCACCATCTTCCCGAGGAAGTGCATGAGGCGTCTTAAGGAGTGCGACTGACTTTGAAGGAGAGCCTGCACCCCAGTCTGTAGAGACCGCTGCTTGTCCAGCGGAAGCTTCACTATCGCTGAGAGAGTATGAAACTCCATGCCAAGATACGTTAGTGATTGGGTCGGTGACAGATTTGACTTTGGGAAGTTGATGATCCACCCGAACGCCTGGAGAGTCTCCAGTGCAACATTCAGGCTGAGTTGGCATGCCTCTTGAGAGGGTGCCTTGACCAGTAGATCGTCCAAGTAAGGGATCACAGAGTGTCCGTGAGAGTGCAAGACTGCTACCACTGCCGCCATGATCTTGGTGAACACCCGAGGGGCTGTCGCCAGACCAAATGGCAGAGCTACGAACTGAAGATGGTCGTCTCCTATCACGAAGCGTAGAAAGCGTTGGTGCTCTGTAGCAATCGGCACGTGGAGATAAGCATCTTTGATGTCTATTGATGCTAGGAAATCTCCTTGAGACATTGAGGCAATGACTGAGCGGAGGGATTCCATCCGGAACCACCTGGCGTTCACATGCTTGTTGAGCAGTTTTAGGTCCAGAACAGGACGGAAGGAGCCGTCCTTTTTTGGAACGACAAAGAGATTGGAGTAAAATCCTCGCCCCCGTTCCTGAGGGGGGACAGGGATCACGACTCCTTCTGCTCTTAGAGAGTCCACCGCCTGCAGCAGGGCATCTGCTCGGTTGGGGTGTGGGGAGGTTCTGAAGAACCGAAGTGGAGGCCGAGAACTGAACTCGATTCTGTACCCGCGAGACAAAATGTCTGTTACCCACCGGTCTTTGACCTGTGACAGCCAAATGTCGCAAAAGCGGGAGAGCCTGCCACCGACCGAGGATGCGGAGGGAGGAGGCCGAAAGTCATGAGGTAGCCGCTTTGGAAGCGGTTCCTCCATTTGCTTTCCTGGGGCGTGAGTGAGCCCGCCAGGAATCTGAGCTCCCTTGTTCTTTCTGAGTCCTTTTGGACGAGGAGAATTGGGCCTTGCCCGAGCCTCGAAAGGAACGAAACCTCGACTGCCACTTTTTCTGTTGAGGTTTACTTGCTCTGGGCTGTGGTAAGGAAGAGTCCTTACCCTTGGACTGTTTTATGATTTCAGCCAATGGCTCACCAAACAGTCTGTCTCTAGATAATGGCAAGCTGGTTAAGCATTTTTTGGAACCAGCATCTGCTTTCCAGTCCTTTAACCACAAGGCTCTGCGCAAAACCACAGAATTGGCGGACGCCATAGCGGTACGGCTCGTAGATTCTAGGACAGCATTGATAGCATAGGTCGCAAACGCAGACATTTGCGAAGTTAGGGACGCCACCTGCGGTACTGCTGGATGTATGATAGCATCCACCTGTGCTAAACCAGCTGAAATAGCTTGGAGTGCCCACACGGCCGCGAATGCTGGAGCAAACGACGCGCCGATAGCTTCATAGACAGATTTCAACCAAAGGTCCATCTGTCTGTCGTTGGCATCTTTAAGTGAAGCGCCATCCTCTACTGCGACTATGGATCTAGCCGCAAGCTTGGAAATTGGGGGATCCACCTTTGGACACTGGGTCCAGCGTTTGGCCACCTCAGAGGGAAAAGGATAACGGGTATCCTTAGAACGTTTAGAGAAACGCTCGTCTGGGTGAGCGTCGTGTTTCTGGATTGATTCTCTGAAGTCAGAGTGGTCCAAAAAAGCACTTAATTTACGCTTGGGATACAGGAAATGGAACTTCTCCTGCTGTGCAGCTGCCTCCTCTGCTGAAGGAGCTGGGGGAGAAATATCCAACAGCCTATTAATTGCCGATATAAGGTCATTAACCATGGCGTCACCATCAGGGGCATCCAGATTGAGAGGGGCCTCAGGATTAGAATCCTGATCACCGTCCTCAGTCTCATCACAGAGAGACTCTGCTCGCTGAGACCCTGAGCAGTGTGATGACGTCGAGGGTCTTTCCCAGCGAGCTCGCTTAGGCTGCCTGGGACTGTCATCTGAGTCAGAGACTTCAGCCTGTGATGCTTGAGACCCCCTTGAAGTACAGATTAGTTCCAACTGAGGGGGACCGGGGAACATAGGCACAGCAGTGTCCATGGTCTGAGTAACTGGCCTGGACTGCAAGGTCTCCAGGATTTTTGTCATAGTCACAGACATTTTATCGGCAAAAACTGCAAAGTCTGTCCCCGTCACCGGGGCAGGGTTCACAGGCGTCTCTGCCTGGGCCACTACCACCATAGGCTCTGGCTGACGAAGTGCCACTGGGACTGAACATTGCACACAATGAGAGTCGTTGGAGCCTGCTGGTAGATTAGCCCCACATGCTGTACAAGCAGTGTACACAGCCTGTGCCTTGGCACCCTTGCGTTTTGCGGATGACATGTTGCTGCCTCCTCAGAGCAGTACAGGGTGTCCAGCCAAGAAGCGACCTTACAGTGCAACTATATATATATATATGGTACCAAGAAAAAAAGTACACTAATATAACACTGAGGCACTAGTGGGGCCAGCACTAATGTGCTGCTTACCGCCCGCTTAGGAGCGGGTGTGTGGTCGCCGAAATCCCTTTAGTCTGGGTCTCCCAGAGCCTGCTGCCTTTCCCCAGCCAGACCGCATGTGTAATGGCTGCCGGCGTCCTTGTGGAGAGGGGGGGCGGGCCCTGGGCGTATACAGACGAAGAGCGGGAAGCCTGCTTCCCACTGTGCCTAGTGAGAGGGCTGGAGCATGTAAATAAAGCTCCAGCCCTCGGCGCTGCCAATTGAGCAGCGTCTCTCCCCTACCCTGATTGACAGGGTGGGGGCGGGAACGAAGCGGCGCTAGGCCGCAGAAGCCGGGGGCTAAAGTTAGAAGCGCCGCCGCCGTAAAAGCGCGGTCGGCGCAAAGTCCCCGGCGCACCACAAGTCGCAGCTGCGCCGCCGCTCCAGGAGCGGTCGGCGCAGTAGTTCCCAACATGTAACGTCACTCAGCAAAGCTGCAGTGACCTAACCCCAGCGCACAGCGCTACAGTCCCCGGCGCACTATAACGCTCAGCAAGCCCTGAGAGTGTCCGTGCCTGCCGGGGACACAGAGTACCTGAAAGTTGCAGGGCCTTGTCCCTGAACGGCACTCCCGCTCCAAATCCAGCAGGTTCTCTGGGTCTGTGGATGGAGCCCGGCCCCAGGGCTTGGTGGCCGGTAAGATCCCACTTCCACAGAGCCCTCCAGGGATTGTGGAAGGAAAACAGCATGTGGGCTCCAGCCTCTGTACCAGCAATAGGTACCTCAACCTTACAAGCACCACCGCGGGTGAGAAGGGAGCATGCTGGGGGCCCCATATGGGCCCTCTTTTCTTCCATCCGATATAGCCAGCAGCTACTGCTGACTACAAACAGTGGAGCTATGCGTGGATGTCTGACCTCCTTCGCACAAAGCAGAAAACTGGTGAGCCAGTGATCCCACTGGGGGTGTATAGCCAGAAGGGGAGGGGCCTTACACTTTTTAGTGTAATTGCTTTGTGTGGCCTCCGGAGGCAGTGCTATACACCCAATCGTCTGGGTCTCCCAATAGAGCGCCGAAGAAAGGAAATTATGGAAAGGGGCAGTTTGAGGAGATATTTTGGAGAAGGGGAGTGCATGCTGGGGGTAACAGTATGGAACGGGGCAGTGTCGGGGACAGTGCGGAAAGGGGCAGTGTGGGGGATATTATAGAATGGTTCAGTGGGGGGGGGCAATATGGAAGGGCAGTGTCGGGGACAATATGAAGAGGGGCAGTGTGGGGGATATTATGGAGTGGTTCAGTGGGGGGGGAGCGATATGGAGGGGCAGTGTCGGGGACAGTATAAAGAGGGGCAGTGTGGGGGGCAATATGGAGGGGCAGTGTCGGGGACAGTATGAAGAGGGGCAGTGTGGGGGAGATATTATGGAGTGGCTCAGTGTGGAGGACAGTATGGAGAAGGGCAGTGTGGCGGTAAAAATATTATGGATAGGGGCAGTATGAAGGGTTATTATGGAGAGAGACAGTGTAGGGGCATATTATAGAGAGGGGTAGTGTGGGGGGATGACATTATGGAGAGGGGCCCTGTGGAGGAGGGATATTACGTGCAGGAAGCACAGTAAGGATATACCTTTCACTGAACCCCTTTGTGATCTTTCTGTGCAGCACCCGGACGAGACCGCCTCTTGCACTAATCAGTCTCCATTCTCAATTCAGTGTCTGTACACTGGACGTCCGTGGTCGGTGCAGCGAATGCACATGGAGAGGTTCAGTGTCTTCCCTGTTGTAGTGTATGTGGTGCACAACCATCTGAGGTGAGCATAATGGCTCTGATTCCACACGTTCCTCCTCTGCATGATTGTCAAACACATGAAGCACTTTTTCTTTTTGTTTCAATTGGCCGCAATATTGAAAGTTTGGTGCAAGGGAGAAAATTAACTTAATTTTGCCGGAGAGCTGACAACTCTCTGTACTGATGCACTGCTGAGACCGCTGTCAATCAGTGACAGGTCATGCTTACTACTGTCGCTCTCAGTGCTCACGGGAAAAATACATTTTATTTTTTCCCAGGTGCTGCACTTTCAGTACAGCAGCCAGGCACCGTCATAGCATTCAACCTGAATATTATCCCTATATCCACAGGTTATAGCATTATTGGACTTGACAGGTTCTATTTAAGTGCAGGATGTCCAATAATGGACAACCACTTTTAATGATTTGAACTGAAAAATAGTTACTGTTTGTTTATTTGTGGAATAACCCTTGTAATGTAACAATGTTCTGTACTCTTGAGTGTTTCAAACTAGACTATATTAATTTTTGAGACCAGAGCGAGATCTCTGCCCCTCAAAAAAAAACTGTTGCTCCTCAGCTGGAGCCGATAGATGTTGTGCCAGCATCCTGACCGCAAACCAAGTTCATACTCATTATGCAATCGCTGCTCTTTTATTGTACTGAGAATGTAAGAGCTGATGATGTAGGTGAAGACTGTGCTGCTTGCGGGTGTCACACTATGGGAAAGGTCTCAACTGTATATAGCGTATTATATTTCAAACATCACTACAATAGCCATAACTATTAATTCACGTAAATTCCAAAGAGTCGAAGGCACTGAAAACCCTCCTTCCAAAGACTATTTATCCCAGTGTACATATATAAAAAAAAAAAAGAGCATGCAGAAAAATGCAACGTTTTGGCCATGCAGGGCCTTTTTCAAGCTGTTAAAAGATGTACATGCATTAATGGCTTGAAAAAGGCCCTGCATGGCCAAAACGGTGCATTTTTCTGCATGCTTTTTTCTTGATATGTACACTGGGATACATAAAGTCTTTTGGAAAGAGTATTTTCGGGACCTTGGACTCTTTGGAATTGATGCAGTCTTACAACCGTGTAGAAGGTTGTAGCAAGTAGCACGAATTACGGAGTGGTGCACGGAACATACTCAGATAGGCATTATTACTCACATGTTTAAGGTCTTTGAGAACTTGCTCGTCAACACCTTCTTCTGCAAAAAGTTCTCCAACTCCTTCAATAACATCTTCAATAATGGACTTGTAAAGCTTGGGCTAAATAAGACAAATATATCATGTCAGTGAAAACCATGAACCAATAGCATCAGCTATGATAAAAAAATTTAAAGGGAACCTGTCACCAGATTTGGTGACTATGAGCTGCGGCCCTCACCAGTGGGCTCTAATACACAGTATTCTAAGATGCTGTATACAAGAGCCCAGGCCGCTGTGTAGAATGTAAAAATGATTTTATAATACTTATCTAAGCGGTCAGTACGGTGCAGACTGGTCAGATGGTTGGCTCCGTTCTCCGGGTGCGGCGCCTCCTCTTTCGGCCATCTTTGTCCTCCTTCTTCTGAAGCCGGGGTGCATGACGCGTCCTACGTCATATGCACACGCGCCGGCATTGAGGTCCTGCGCAGGCGCACTACAATACTTTGATCTGCCCTTTAAGTCTATGTTCACACACTGCATTTTTTTTGCCACAAAGATGCAGCGTTTTTGTCCCCAAAAACGCAGCAGAAAAAACGCATTTTGGACATGTTTTTACCACGTTTTGCCCAATGCGTTTTTTTTAAGTCAAATCTATTGACAGGAAGGGCTCAAAAACACTGGAAAAACGCTAAAAGAATTGACATGCTGCATCTTCAAAAACACAGCCACATAAAGATGCACTGTGTGGACAGCAAAATAAAAATCTCAGACTTTGCAGGGAGAAGGAAATGCATGCATTTGGGTGCAGCTTTGGGACGTCAAAAAAGGAACCAAAAACACTGTAAAAGATGCAGTGTGCAAACATAGATTAAGGGAATCTGTCAGCAAGATTTTGCTATGTAATCTAAAGGAAGCATGTGGTAGGGGCTGAGGCACTGATTTCAGGGGTATGTCACTTAGTAGATCTCATTCAGATGTACAGTAAAGACCAAAAGTTTGGACACACCTTCTCATTCAAAGAGTTTTCTTTATTTTCATAACTCTGAAAGAAGGGAATTTTGTTACTTACCGTAAATTCCTTTTCTTCTAGCTCCTATTGGGAGACCCAGACGATTGGGTGTATAGCTACTGCCTCCGGAGGCCACACAAAGCATTACACTAAAAAGTGTAAGGCCCCTCCCCTTCTGGCTATACACCCCCAGTGGGATCACTGGCTCACCAGTTTTAGTGCAAAAGCAAGAAGGAGGAAAGCCAATAACTTGGTTAAACAAATTCACTCCGAGTAACATCGGAGAACTGAAAAACCGTTCAACATGAACAACATGTGTACCCGAAAAAACCCAAAAATCCCGAAGGACAACAGGGCGGGTGCTGGGTCTCCCATTAGGAGCTAGAAGAAAAGGAATTTACGGTAAGTAACAAAATTCCCTTCTTCTTCGGCGCTCCATTGGGAGACCCAGACGATTGGGACGTCCAAAAGCTGTCCCTGGGTGGGTAAAGAAATACCTTATGTTAGAGCTGCGAAGACAGCCCTCCCCTACGGGGAGGCAACTGCCGCCTGCAAGACTCTTCTACCTAGGCTGGCGTCCGCCGAAGCATAGGTATGCACCTGATAATGTTTGGTGAAAGTGTGCAGACTCGACCAGGTAGCTGCCTGGCACCCCTGTTGAGCCGTAGCCTGGTGTCGCAATGCCCAGGACGCACCCACGGCTCTGGTAGAATGGGCCTTCAGCCCTGATGGAACCGGAAGCCCAGCAGAACGGTAGGCTTCAAGAATTGGTTCTTTGATCCATCGAGCCAGGGTGGCTTTGGAAGCCTGCGACCCTTTGCGCTTACCAGCGACAAGGACAAAGAGTGCATCGGAGCGGCGCAGGGGCGCCGTGCGGGAAATGTAGATTCTGAGTGCTCTCACCAGATCTAACAAATGTAAATTCTTCTCATACCGATGAACTGCATGAGGACAAAAAGAAGGCAAAGAGATATCCTGATTAAGATGAAAAGAGGATACCACCTTCGGGAGAAACTCCTGAATGGGGCGCAGCACTACCTTGTCCTGGTGGAAGACCAGGAAAGGAGCCTTGGATGACAGCGCTGCTAGCTCAGACACTCTCCGAAGAGATGTGATCGCTACCAGAAAAGCCACTTTCTGTGATAGTCTAGAAAGTGAAACCTCCCTCAGAGGCTCGAAGGGCGGCTTCTGGAGGGCAACTAGTACCCTGTTCAGATCCCATGGATCTAACGGCCGCTTGTACGGGGGTACAATATGACAAACCCCCTGCCGGAACGTGCGCACCTTAGGAAGTCGTGCTAGACGCTTTTGAAAAAAGACGGATAGCGCCGAGACTTGCCCTTTAAGGGAGCCGAGCGACAAACCTTTTTCTAACCCAGATTGCAGGAAAGAAAGAAAGGTAGGCAATGCAAAAGGCCAGGGAGACACTCCCTGAGCAGAGCACCAGGATAAGAATATGCTCCACGTTCTGTGGTAGATCTTAGCGGACGTGGGCTTCCTAGCCTGTCTCATGGTGGCAACGACCCCTTGGGATAATCCTGAAGACCCTAGGATCCAGGACTCAATGGCCACACGGTCAGGTTCAAGGCCGCAGAATTCCGATGGAAAAACGGCCCTTGGGACAGTAAGTCTGGTCGGTCTGGTAGTGCCGACGGTTGGCCGACCGTGAGATGCCACAGATCCAGATACCACGCCCTCCTTGGCCAGTCTGGGGCGACGAGTATGACGCGGCTGCAGTCGGATCTGATCTTGCGTAGCACTCTGGGCAAGAGTGCCAGAGGTGGAAACACATAAGGGAGCCGGAACTGCGACCAATCTTGCACTAAGGCGTCTGCCGCCAGAGCTCTGTGATCGCGAGACCGTGCTATGAAGGTTGGGACCTTGTTGTTGTGCCTGGACGCCATTAGGTCGACGTCCGGCCTTCCCCAGCGGCTACAGATTTCCTGAAACACGTCCGGGTGAAGGGACCATTCCCCTGCGTCCATGCCCTGGCGGCTGAGGAAGTCTGCTTCCCAGTTTTCTACGCCGGGGATGTGAACTGCGGATACGGTGGAGGCCGTGGCTTCCACCCACATCAGAATCCGCCGGACTTCCTGGAAGGCTTGCCGACTGCGTGTCCCTCCTTGGAGATTGATGTATGCCACCGCTGTGGAGTTGTCCGACTGAAGTCGGATCTGCTTTCCTTCCAGTCACTGCTGGAAGGCTAGTAGGGCAAGATACACTGCTCTGATTTCCAGAACATGGATCTGAAGGGTGGACTCCTGCTGAGTCCACGTACCCTGAGCCCTGTGGTGGAGAAAAACTGCTCCCCACCCTGACAGACTCGCGTCTGTCGTGACTACCGCCCAAGACGGTGGTAGGAAGGATTTTCCCTGTGATAATGAGGTGGGAAGAAGCCACCATTGCAGAGAGTCCTTCTGTGAAAAGGATACTTTCCTGTTCAGGGATGTTGACTTCCCGTCCCATTGGCGGAGAATGTCCCAATAAGAGGACGCAGATGAAACTGCGCAAACGGAACCGCCTCCATTGCCGCCACCAACTTCCCGAGGAAGTGCATGAGGCGTCTTAAGGAGTGCGACTGACCTTGACGGAGAGTCTGCACCCCAGTCTGTAGTGACCGCTGCTTGTCCAGCGGAAGCTTCACTAGCGCTGAGAGGGTATGAAACACCATGCCAAGATACGTTAGTGATTGGGTCGGTGACAGGTTTGACTTTGAGAAGTCGATGATCCACCCGAACGTCTGGAGAGTCTCCAGCGCAATATTCAGGCTGAGTTGGCATGCCTCTTGAGAGGGTGCCTTGACAAGTAGATCGCCCAAGTAAGGGATCACTCCCTGTGAGAGCAAGACTGCTACCACTGCCGCCATGACCTTGGTGAACACCCGTGGGGCTGTCGCCAGACCGAATGGCAGAGCTACGAACTGAAGATGGTCGTCTCCCATCACGAAACGTAGAAAACATTGGTGCTCTGTAGCAATAGGCACGTGGAGATAAGCATCTTTGATGTCTATTGATGCTAGGAAATATCCTTGAGACATTGAGGCAATGACGGAGCGGAGGGTTTCATCCGGAACCGCCTGGCCTCCACGTGCTTGTTGAGCAGTTTTAGGTCCAGAACGGAACGGAAAGAGCCATCCTTTTTTGGCACCACAACCAGATTGGAGGAACACCGTGTCTTGTTCCTGAAGAGGAACAGGGATTACCACTCCTTCTGCCTGCAGAAGAGCATCGGCTCGGTGGGGACGTTCTGAAGAATCGAGTTGGAGGACGAGAACAGAACCCTGTCCTGTGCACGTGGGCACAATGTCCCTCACCCACCGGTCTGTGACCTGTGGCAGCTAAATGTCGCAAAGGCGAGCGAGTCTGCCATCAACCGCGGATGCGGAGAGATGAGAGAGCTGAGAGTCATGAGGAGACCGCCTTGGTAGCGGTTCCTCCGGCTGCCTTCCTTGGGCGTGATTGAGCCCCCGGAAACTGAGCCCCTCTGAGGCTTTTCAGCTCCTTTGGACGAGGACAATTGGGACCTGCCCGAGCTTGGGAAGGACCGAAACCTCGACTGTCCTTCCAGGACAGCATTAATAGGGTAAGTCGCAATGCAGACATTGCGAGGTTACGGACGCCCCTGCGGCACAAATGTACATATGCTCAAGACCAGCTGTGCAAGAACAGCTGAAAAGCTTAGGGTGCCCATACGGCTGTAAATGCCGGAGCAACCGACACGCCGATAGCCTCATAGACAGATTTCAACCAGAGTCCATCTGTCTGGCATCTTTAAGTGAAGTCCCATCTCCACTGCAACTATAGCTCTAGCCGCAAGCCTGGAGATTGGAGAATCCACCTTTGGACCCTGGGTCCCACGCTTGACCACGTCAGGGGAAAAGGATAACGTGTATCCTTAATACGTTTGGAGAAAACGCTTATCTGGTAAGCGTGGTGTTCCTGGACTGCTTCTCTGAAGTCAGCGTGGCCAGAAAAATACTCAATCTACGTTTGAGCTACTGAAATGGGACTTCTCCTGCTGTGAAGCTGACTCCTCCGCTGGGGGAGCTGAGGGAGAAAGATCCAACATTCCATTGATGGACGCTATAGGATCATTCCTTATGGCGTCACCATCCGGTGTATCCGGATTGAGAGCGTTGTCAGGATCAAAGTCCTGATCAGCTACGTCTGCCTTATCATACAGAGAGCCTCCTGGGACCCCCCCCGGAGCACCGATTTTATTCCCAGTGAGGGTGGCCAGGGAGCAATGATCCAGATTGCCCATGGCCTGTCCGGACTGCAAGTCTCTATCCCATTGCAACTCCATCCCTGTCCTTGGACAGGGTTGACAGGTGGTTCCTTTGGCCACGTCTAGTAGAGACCCCGGCTGACCAAGTGCTCCAGGGGAGCATTGCACACAATGGGGTTCAGTGCCGTGGAACAGTATCACATGCAGTAAAAACAGCATCGAAAGCCCGAGTTGCTTATATGCTGCTGCCGACTAGCCATCTAGGACATAGCCAAGAATGGCGACCGTACAATGCAATGTATAGCATACAAGCATAAAGTACAATGAACACTGCAGCACATGCAATACAAGCAGCATAGAAAGCCTGTGCCTTGGCACCCCTGCTTTTCTGCTGCTGTAGACTAGCCATCTAGGGGAATATAGCCCAGAATATCGACCATACAGTGCAATGTATAGCATACAAGCATAAGTACAAATGAACACTGCAACCCCTGCAATACAAGCAGCATAGAAAAAACCTGTGCCTCAGCACCCCTGCTTTTCTGCTGCTGTAGTCTAGTCATTCTAGGCGAAAATAGCCCAGACTAGCGACTGTACAGTGCAGTGTATAGCATACAAGCATAAATACACATGAACACTTCAGTACATGCAATACAAGCAGCATAGAAAGCCTGTGCCTTAGCACCCCTGCTTTCCTGCTGCTGATGTGTCGCCATCTAAGAGGGCATATAGCCAAAAATAGCGACCTATGCAGTGTAAGCATAAAAATACAAATGGACAACTGCGGTATTTAGTGGGGTCAGCACTTCAGGTGCCGCTTACCGCCCGCCTATAAGCGGGTGTGTGGTCGCCCTAGTCCTGTGCCTGGTCGCCCAGAGTCCGATCTCTCAGCTCGGACTGCAGGAATGGCTGCCGGCGTCCTTCTCCAGCTCGTGTGAGTAGGGGCGGGCCGTGGGCGTGCCCCCAAGTCAGAGCGGGAAACCAGCGTCCCACAGTGTCCAGTGAGAGGGCTGGAGCATGTAAATAAGGCTCCAGCCCTCGGCGCTGCTGATTGTACAGCGTCTCTCCCCTACCCTGATTGACAGGGTGGGGGCGGGAACGAAGCGGAGCTAGGCCGCAAAAGCCGGGGACTGGATTTATAAGCGCCGCCGCCGTAAAAGCGCGGTCGGCGCTAAGTCCCCGGCGCACTACAAGTCCCAGCCGCGCCGCCGCTCCCGGAGCGTCCGGCGCGGTAGTTCCCCATACATAAAGTCACTCAGCTAGGCTGTAGTGACTGTAACCCTTTACTGTCCCCGGCGCACTAGCACACCCAGCAAGTCTGGAGTGTGCTGTGCCTGTGTGTACGGGGACACAGAGTACCTGAATGGTGCAGGGCCATGTCCCTGAACGGTACCCAGCTCAGTATCCAGCAGGTTCAATGGGTCTGTGGATGGAGCCCGGCCTCAGGGCTTTGGGGCCGGTAAGATCCCACTTCCTCAGAGCCCCTCAGGGGGATGTGGAAGGAAAACAGCATGTGGGCTCCAGCCGCCGTACCAGCAATAGGTACCTCAACCTTACAAACCACAAGTGGGGTGAGAAGGGAGCATGCTGGGGGCCCTATATGGGCCCTCTTTTCTTCCATCCGATATAGTCAGCAGCTACTGCTGACTAAACAGTGGAGCTATGCGTGGATGTCTGACCTCCTTCGCACAAAGCAGAAAACTGGTGAGCCAGTGATCCCACTGGGGGTGTATAGCCAGAAGGGGAGGGGCCTTACACTTTTTAGTGTAATGCTTTGTGTGGCCTCCGGAGGCAGTAGCTATACACCCAATCGTCTGGGTCTCCCAATGGAGCGCCGAAGAAACTGTAGATTCACATTGAAGGCATCAAAACTATGAATTAACACATGTGGAATGAAATACTTAAAAAAAGTGTGAAACAACTGAAAATATGTCTTATATTCTAGGTTCTTCAAAGTAGCCACCTTTTGCTTTGATTACTGCTTTGCACACTCTTGGCATTCTCTTGATGAGCTTAAAGAGGTAGTCACCAGAAATGGTTTTCACTTCACAGGTGTGCCCTGTCAGGTTTAATAAGTGGGATTTCTTGCCTTATAAATGGGGGTTTGGACCATCAGTTGTGTTGTGCAGAAGTCTGGTGGATACACAGCTGATAGTCCTACTGAATAGACTGTTAGAATTTGTATTATGGCAAGAAAAAAGCAGCTAAGTAAAGAAAAACGAGTGGCCAACATTACTTTAAGAAATGAAGGTTAGTCAGTCCTAAAAATTGGGAAAACTTTGAAGGTGTCCCCAAGTGCAGTGGCAAAAACCATCAAACGCTACAAAGAAACTGGCTCACATGAGGACCGCCCCAGGAAAGGAAGACCAAGAGTCACCTCTGCTGCAGAGGATAGGTTTATCCGAGTCACCAGCCTCAGAAATCGCAGGTTAACAACCTCAGATTAGAGACCAGGTCAATGCCACACAGAGTTCTATCAGCAGACACATTTCTAGAACAACTGTTAAGAGGAGACTTTGTGCAGCAGGCCTTCATTGTAAAATAGCTGCTAGGAACCCACTGCTAATGACAGGCAACAAGCAGAAGAGACTTGTTTGAACTAAAGAACACAAGGAATGGACATAAGGCCAGTGGAAATCTGTGCTTTGGTCTGATGAGTTTGAGAATTTGAGATCTTTGGATCCAACCACCATGTCTTTGTGCAACACAGAAAAGGTGAACGGATGGACTCTAGATGCCTGGTTCCCACCGTGAAGCATGGAGGAGGAGGTGTGATGGTGTGGGGTGCTTTGCTGGTGACACTGTTGGGGATTTATTAAAAATTGAAGGCATACAGAACCTGCATGGCTACCACAGCATCTTGCAGCGGCATGCTATTCCATCCGGTTTGTGTTTCATTGGACCATCATTTAATTGTTAACAGGACAATGACCCCAAACACACCTCCAGGCTGTGTAAGGGCTATTTGACTAAGAAGAAGAGTGATGGGGTGCTACGCCAGATGACCTGGTCTCCACAGTCACCAGACCTGAACCCAATCAAGATGGTTTGGGGTGCGCTGGACCGCAGAGTGAAGGCAAAAGGGCCAACAAGTGCTAAGCATCTCTGGGAACTCCTTCAAGACTGTTGGAAAACCATTTCCGGTGACTACCTCTTGAAGCTCATCAAGAGAATGCAAAGCAGTAATCAAAGCAAAAGGTGGATACTTTGAAGAACCTAGAATATAAGACATATTTTCAGTTGTTTCACACTTGTTTGTTAAGTATTTCATTCCACATGTGGTAATTCATAGTATTGATGCCTTCAATGTGAATCTACAATTTTCAGAGTCATGAAAATAAACTAAAAAAAAAAAACCTCTTTGAATGAGAAGGTGTGTCCAAACTTTTGGTCTGTACTGTACGTGTTACATTTTTTTTTTTTTTTTCACGGCTACAATACACACACATTATCATCTATGAAGATATCCACATGCCAGTGTTTTACATGGAGACTTGTTCATTTTTTCCAGTATCATGGATGAAAGGGCCAATACTCACGTCTATGGGTGCTTACAGAGTAAATACAGCATCTATGTGCTGTACATGTTTAAAGGGAACCTATCACCAGATTTGGCGACTGTAAGCTGCGGCCACCACCAGTGAGCTCTTATATACAGAATTCTAGAACACTATATATAAGAGCCCAGACCGCTCTGTATAACACAAGAACACTTTTATCATAATCACCTGCAAGGCAGTCTGGTCCAATGGGTGTCGCTGCTCTTTGATCCGGCGGCTCCTCTCTGCTGCAATTGCCGTCCTCCTATCCCACCCAGTGTGGATGACGCGATATACATCTTCCACACCAGTCGGCATTGCGATACTGTACAGGCGCACTGTGATCTGCCCTGCTAAGGGTAGATCAACGTATTGTAGTGCGGCTGCAGAGGTGGTCTTTAAGGCCGGTTTCACACATCCGGCATTTCACCGCTTTGCTGGATCCATCACACTCCAGTACAGTGCAATACGGTACAATGGCATCGCAGCAAGCTGCGGTCACATGCTCCGGCATGACAGCATGTGACCGGAGCTTGCCGCAATGCCATTGCACTGTATTGCACTGTACTGGAGTGTGACGGATCCGGCAAAGTGGCGAAATGCCGGATGTGTGAAACCGGCCTAACCTTTAACCAGGGCAGATCAAAGTGCGCCTGCGCTGGATTGAAATTCCGACCATTGTGGAAGATGTAGATCGCGTCATCCACGCTGGACGGGATAGAAAGCGGAGAGCAATCACAGCAGAGAGCAGGAGCCAGACCGGAGAGAAACGACACCCATCGGACTGGACCACCCCTAGACATAAAAATGTTTTTTATGTTATACACAGCGGCCTGGGTTCTTATGTACAGTATTCAGGAATGCTGTATATAAAAGAGTTCACTGGTGGTGGCCACAGCTTATAGGCACCTGTTCCCTTCAACCACTTTACAACATCCGCCATACATGTACAATGCTGTGGAAGTGCGCTCCTGCAAACCAAGAGGGTAAATTTAAGGTGTTGATCGCCACTCTGCACGCCATTTTTACCTCAGAGCTGGTGTGCAGAGCGGTTGTAAAGACCCGTATGCTCTTGGTTCTCGTCTCCTGCAATCTCTGTGCCCTGTGATCACAGCATCAGTTCCTAAATTCCTGTTCTCAACCTCCCCAATTGTATTTTTTTTTTTTTGCATCTTACGTGCACACCTTAATTTCATCTTGCCTTGAGCTTTCATGCTCTATTTTTGGAGCAGTTTTTTTATTTTTTTTTTTGCTACACTGATGTTATTGCTTCCCGCAGTCACAGTTCTCTGATGGGTATTGCTGCGAACAGAGTCTGCGCAACAGGACTTTTTTCTATAAGTAGAGTAGCGGACGTCACACTGCAGGCAGAATCCTATTTTATTGCAGAAAAAAATAATCGTTACTACTGAGCAGCTTTAGGCCCCCTTCACACATCTGTGTCTCCGGTATGTGTGACGTCCGTTTTCACACATGCCGGAGACACGGGTACACGTAGACCCATTAAAATCAATGGGTTTGCGCACACATTCGTGTTGTCCCATGGACCGTGTGCGCCACATGTAGACATGTCAGTTTTTCTCCGGCAGGATGGGTTTCACATGGACCACATACTGATGTGCTCCGTGTGACACGTACCAGAGAAAACACTGATTCTGTGAAATAAAATGATTTTCTATACTCACCTGTCTCCATCGCTGATGTCTCCAGCACTGCTGTCACTTGCTTCAGGTCCCGCTCATTGTTGCACATTCACTGCACCTCGAACCAGAAGCAGCAGCATCGGGGACAGGTAAGTATAGAAGTTCATGGTGTCCATGTGCGATCCGGATATCACACGGATAGCACACGCTGAACCCACACACAGACACACATACGCACCTACACCACAGACCATGCAAAATGTCCGTTTTGCACAGACGTGTGCAAGAGGCCATATAGGTAGTGAGGTAGCGCATTAGGAGAGTGGATGTTGCAGTGTTAAGGGTGCTTTACACGCTGCAACATCGCTAGCGATCTCGTTAGCGATGTAACACGCCAGATCGTACATACGATTTGCCGAGATCGCACATGTGACCGGCGCTACAAAAATGACCTATGTGCGATCTCGGCAAATCTTATCTGCGATCTGGCGTGTCACATCGCTAACGAGATCGCTAGTGATCTCGCAGCGTGTAAAACATCCTTTAGTGGCGTCCGTTGTTCTCTTGCAAAAAAAAATAACAGTGCTGAGTAGCTTCATAGGTAGCACATTAGCGTAGTGAAGTCACACTTTTTTTTCTAAAGATTTTGGGGGTTTTTTTACTTACTGATTTTCCTTTAAATCTTTTTTTTTCTTCTAAAGAGTTTCTTCAAAATGCTTTCTTTTCACTTTTCCCTCTACTTTTTATAGTGAATTTAATAATAAATAGTACGCTTTACACACGCCCCACACGATCCATGCATCATTCAGATGTCCATGAATTACGTAGGTGTTCTTAACATATCGATAATGTACCAATTATATTCTAGGGGGCTGTTCACATTTCCAAAGTGTTTTCCATATACACAATTATGTGTATTCAGATTGGCAATATCACCTATAAAAAACTGCTTGCAGCCAAAAATCCAAGTTTAGGCTGCTTTCACACTGCGTTTTTTTACCATGCGTCATGAACGTTTTTTTGCTGCAAAAGCGGATCCTGTTTTTGCAAAGAAAAACGCATGCAAAAGCAGGTGTTATTTTGCAGGATCCTGTCACTTTACGTTTATGGGCGGGCATTGGAGTCATGTGATTGGGAGTGAGGGGAACTGAACATGAAAGACTGGGAGCCGACATCTGACAGCTGCGGAGGCTCGTAACCAAGGTAAACATCGGGTAACTTGCTTGGATACCCGATATTTACCTTGGTTACGAGCGTCCTCCGCTCTCAGGGGGAGGGAGGACGGAGGGGAGGGAGGACGGAGGGGAGGGAGGACGGAGGGGAGGGAGGACGGAGGGGAGGGAGGACGGAGGGGAGGGAGGACGGAGGGGAGGGAGGACGGAGGGGAGGGAGGACGGAGGGGAGGGAGGACGGAGGGGAGGGAGGACGGAGGGGAGGGAGGACGGAGGGGAGGGAGGACGGAGGGGAGGGAGGACGGAGGGGAGGGAGGACGGAGGGGAGGGAGGACAGAGGGGAGGGAGGACAGAGGGGAGGGAGGACAGAGGGGAGGGAGGACAGAGGGGAGGGAGGACAGAGGGGAGGGAGGACAGAGGGGACTATAACGCACGCAAACGCAGGTGAACGCATGTTGACGCGAGTCCATTGCAAATGCATAAAAATGAAAACGCATTTGCACTGGATCCATTTTTGCGTTAAAAAAACGTTCATGACGCATGTTAAAAAAAGTAGTGTGAAAGCTGCCTTAGATCCACATTAGCATGGCAACAGTCATGTGCAACGAATAGGGATGAGTGGAACCAAACTGTAAAGATCAGCGTTTGTACCGGATAGTGGATGTCTGGGGCTCAAACTCTTAAAGGGGCCTGTCAGGTGCAATATGCACCCGGAACCATGAGCAGTTCTGGGTGTATATTGCTAATCCCTGCCTAACTGTCCCTGTATACACTAGCATAGATAAAGAGATCTTTAGAAAAAAAAAATTATAAAGATCCTTTATATGGTAATGAGCGCAGGGACTAGTCGTAAAGGCATTAGTTTCTGCACTCATTTCACCCTCCTAGCATGGCAGCATGGCCACAGGGGTGTATTAACATGCTATTCAATGCAGCATCACCAGCGGTGAGGAACGTACCTGTGTTCACTGATCTGAATGCCCGGAACTTCCGGTCATGTGCAGTATGAAGTTAGGTGTACGCGTCCCGGCTTCAGAGAGGTCTACTGCGTATGACCGGAGGGGCAGGGACTTCAGCTCAGTGATGCCAGCGGACACAAGTACGTGCGTCACCACTGGTTATGCTGCATTAAATAGCATGTTAGGCACAGGCGGTGCTGCTATGTTAGGCTGCTTTCACACTACGTCTTTTTAACATGCGTCCTGAACGTTTTTTTGCTGCAAAAGCGGATCCTGCTTTTACAGCAAAAAATGCATGCAAACGCATGTCTTATTTTGCAGGATCCAGTCACTGGATGTTTAGGGGCGGGCATTGGAGTCATGTGATCGGGAGTGAGGGGAACTAAACCTGCCAGACTGGGAGCCGGCACCTGACAGCTGCGAGGCTCGTAACCAAGGTAAACATCGGGTATACTTGCTTGGATACCCGATATTTACTTTGGTTACAAGCGTCTGCAGCTGCTAGGAGCCGGCTGCCTGCACACGTTACCAACGTAAACATCGGGTAACTAAGATAAGTGGTTACCCGATATTTACCTTGGTTACGAGTGTCCGCAGCTCTCAGGTGGGGGAGAGGGAGGGGGAGAGACAGAGAGAGAGGGAGGAGAGAGAGGGAGGAGAGAGAGGGACTGATCACGGAGGCTGGCTTCTGGGCATGCTCAGTAGAGCAAGCAGGATCCTGTCTATCAGCATGCCAGCGTTCACATGCGTTTGCGTGCTGTTTAGTCAGGATCCAGCAATTTGTAGAAGTTGGACGCAGCTCAAAAACGCTACAAGTAGCGTTTTTGAAAGATGTTAAACTGCAAGTCGCTGGATCCTCACTATAACGCACGCAAACGCAGGTGAACGCATGTTAACGCGAGTCCATTACAAATGCATTGAAATGAAAACGCATTTGCACTGGATCCGTTTCTGTGTTAAAAAAACGTTCAGGACGCATGTTAAATAAACGTAGTGTGAAAGCAGCCTTAAGAGGGCGCAGCAAGTGCAGAAACTTGCGACTAGTCGCTGGCCTCATTAGAATATCATAAAGGATCTTTAGAAATACTTTTTCTAAAGATCTCTTTGGGTGTGTGCCCATGATCAGTTTTGCAGTGTTTTGGATGTAGCATGCTTCAGCTGCGATCAAAACGCTGTGTTGTACAGTACAAGCACAGTGGATGGATTTCTTGAAATCCCGTGCCCGCTGTGCTTGTTTTTTCTGCAGCAAACACTGATTTGTGGTGCAGCTTTCCTGAGCCGCAGCATGTCAATTGTTTGCTGCAGATTCGCATGCGTCCTCCGTAGGGAGAACATAAGCGAGAGACCGCAGCGCACTGAACCCGGCTCGTGGGTAGAAGCAGCTGCTATCTCCTATGGAGGAGACTCACGACCCCGCAGATCAGGACCCAGTGAGTCCTGATCGTGGGCACATACCCTTTATCTATGCTAGTGTATACAGGGACGGTTAGGCAGGGATTAGCAATATATACCCAAAACTGCTCGTGGTTCATATTGGACTTGACAGGTTCACTTTAAATATGGACTTTTCCTGGAAGTCCCTGCTGAGTTGTTTATATGCTGATAAAGTTTGTTATTTCCCATACACATTTGTTTGCAGGGCAATTGTCCTGCTCTTACCCCCATTTTGCAGCCCCTTGGTCCTTACTGCAATCATCTTACAGCAGCAAAGTTCGGGTCCCCAACCAAAATCTGAACTAAAGTCCAGCCAAACCCGAGCTTCCATTCATCTCTAGCAACAAGGCCCCGTAGTGTATTAGAGGTATCATAAACCACGTGTCCCCTATAGACTAAAATTAATCTCTCATCAAAACAGCCCCAGCTCAGAGCCGAGGCGGTGATCGGACGATTCTGATTTTCCCCATAGAGCCCTACACCTGCTGTGACCCTCCTCCAGAGCGGCCACTAGAGGACAACCCTGGAATTACAAGCAGAAAAAAAATGCGCGGTCAGCCGCTGGTAGTTGAGTGTTTTTTTTCTTTTTTTGGGGGGGGGGTTGACTGTGAGGTGATTCACCCCGGGGATTTATGGCTGATAAAACTAGCGCTTCGGTCTCTATTAAGAAATGCCCAGCAGACGCACCAGTGAACTATTTGTACCACATACCCAGGTCACCATTTTGTTCCTTAACTCAAGCGACCCTTACCACGGGGTTTTGATTCCCAGAGTGCGCCATGGCTGAGTCCCAACAGAAATAGCCGCCGCTCCCCGCCTGCTGTGCCCGCCCGCACCCGCAGCTCCTCTCAGCAGCTGCAACTCGGAGGACGTGACCCGGTGCTGGGAAAGAATCAGCCGCGGACAGCACTAGGGCGCCACCTAGCGTTTGTAGATCAGAAGTGCGGCATGAAGTCCACAGTAGGACGCATGCGTGCTCTGCTGCCTGTTTTCGTCTACGTAGAGACAATGGCGCGACCTCTGTACACGGCAGTGAGGCGTGTATAGAGCGGCTCAGCCTGTGTACATAGCAATGAGGCCTCTGTCTAGAGCGGCACAGCCTGTGTACATAGCAGTGAGGCCTGTGTCTAGAGCGGCACAGCCTGTGTACATAGCAGTGAGGCCTGTGTCTAGAGCGGCACAGCCTGTGTACATAGCCGTCAGGCCTGTGTAGAGAGCGGCACAGCCTGTGTACATAGCAATGAGGCCTCTGTCTAGAGCGGCACAGCCTGTGTACATAGCAGTGAGGCCTGTGTCTAGAGCGGCACAGCCTGTGTACATAGCAATGAGGCCTCTGTCTAGAGCGGCACAGCCTGTGTACATAGCAGTGAGGCCTGTGTCTAGAGCGGCACAGCCTGTGTACATAGCAGTGAGGCCTGTGTCTAGAGCGGCACAGCCTGTGTACATAGCCGTCAGGCCTGTGTAGAGAGCGGCACAGCCTGTGTACATAGCAATGAGGCCTGGGTCTAGAGCGGTACAGCCTGTGTACATAGCAATGAGGCCTGTGTCTAGAGCGGCACAGCCTGTGTACATAGCAGTGAGGCCTGTGTCTAGAGCGGCACAGCCTGTGTACATCGCAGTGAGGCCTGTGTCTAGAGCGGCTCAGCCTGTGTACATAGCAATGAGGCCTGGGTCTAGAGCGGTACAGCCTGTGTACATAGCAATGAGGCCTGTGTCTAGAGCGGCACAGCCTGTGTACATAGCAGTGAGGCCTGTGTCTAGAGCGGCACAGCCTGTGTACATCGCAGTGAGGCCTGTGTCTAGAGCGGCACAGCCTGTGTACATCGCAGTGAGGCCTGTGTCTAGAGCGGCACAGCCTGTGTACATAGCAACGAGGCCTGTGTCTAGAGCGGCACTGCCTGTGTACATAGCAATGAGGCCTGTGTAGAGAGCGGCACAGCCTGTGCACATAGCAGTGAGGCCTGTGTCTAGAGTGGCACAGCCTGTGTACATAGCAGTGAGGCCTGTGTCTAGAGTGGCACAGCCTGTGCACATAGCAGTGAGGCCTGTGTCTAGAGTGGCACAGCCTGTGTACATAGCAGTGAGGCCTGTGTCTAGAGTGGCACAGCCTGTGTACATAGCAGTGAGGCCTGTGTCTAGAGTGGCACAGCCTGTGTACATAGCAGTGAGGCCTGTGTCTAGAGTGGCACAGCCTGTGTACATAGCAGTGAGGCCTGTGTCTAGAGTGGCACAGCCTGTGTACATAGCAGTGAGGCCTGTGTCTAGAGTGGCACAGCCTGTGTACATAGCAGTGAGGCCTGTGTCTAGAGTGGCACAGCCTGTGTACATAGCAGTCAGTTTTTACCTCAGTATCATGTGCACACATTGAGTATTTGGTGAGGTTTTTTTTAACTCAGCCAAAACCAGGAGTGGGTGATAAATACAAAAGTGGAGCCTGTTTTCGTATTACACTTTTCCTCTGATTATGCCACTCCTGGTTTTGTCTACAGATACTAAAACTCACCAAATAGCGTGTGCACGTGGCCTTACAGATACTGAGGTAAAAACTCACCAAATCCTTGTGTGCACGTGGCCTTACATATGAGGTAAAAACTCACCAAATACTTGTGTGTACGTGGCCTTACATATACTGAGGTAAAAACTCACCAAATACTTGTGTGCATGTGGCCTTACATATACTGACGTAAAAAACTCACGAAATACTTGTGTGCACGTGGCCTTACATAGTGAGGTAAAAAACTCACCAAATACTTGTGTGCACGTGGCCTTACATTTGAGGTAAAAACTCACCAATACTTGTGTGCACGTGGCCTTACATATGAGGTAAAAAACTTACCAAATACTTGTGTGCACGTGGCCTTACATATACTGAGGTAAAAACTCACCAAATCCTTGTGTGCACGTGGCCTTGCATATAATGAGGTAAAAAACTCACCAAATACTTGTGTGCACATGGCCTTATATATACTGAGGTAAAAAACTCACGAAATACTTGTGTGCACGTGGCCTTACATATACTGAGGTAAAAAACTAACCAAATACTTGTGTGCACGTGACCTTACAGATACTGAGGTAAAAACCTCACCAAATACTTGTGTGCACGTGACCTTACAGATACTGAGGTAAAAACCTCACCAAATACTTGTGTGCACGTGACCTTACAGATACTGAGGTAAAAACTCACCAAATCCTTGTGTGCACGTGGCCTTACATATGAGGTAAAAACTCACGAAATACTTGTGTGCACGTGGCCTTACATATACTGACGTAAAAAACTCACGAAATACTTGTGTGCACGTGGCCTTACATATGAGGTAAAAACTCACCAATACTTGTGTGCACGTGGCCTTACATATGAGGTAAAAACTCACCAAATACTTGTGTGCACATGGCCTTACATAGAGTGAGGTAAAAAACTCACCAAATACTTGTGTGCACGTGGCTTTACATATACTGAGGTAAAAAACTTACCAAATACTTGTGTGCACGTGTCCTTACATATACTGAGGTAAAAACTCACCAAATCCTTGTGTGCACGTGGCCTTGCATATAATGAGGTAAAAAACTCACCAAATACTTGTGTGCACGTGGCCTTATATATACTGAGGTAAAAAACTCACGAAATACTTGTGTGCACGTGGCCTTACATATACTGAGGTAAACAACTAACCAAATACTTGTGTGCACGTGACCTTACAGATACTGAGGTAAAAACCTCACCAAATACTTGTGTGCACGTGGCCTTACAGATACTGAGGTAAAAACTCACCAAATCCTTGTGTGCACGTGGCCTTACATATACTGAGGTAAAGACTCACCAAATACTTGTGTGCACGTGGCCTTACATAGTGAGGTAAAAAACTCACCAAATACTTGTGTGCACGTGGCCTTACATATACTGAGGTAAAAACTCACCAAATCCTTGTGTGCACGTGGCCTTACAGATACTGAGGTAAAAAACTCACCAAATACTCAACGTGTGCACATGGCCTTAGGCTAAGAAGGCACTTTGCGTTCACTTACTTGCAGTTCTAAAAGCACGTTTTGGGCTTAATTGATTTGACCAAAGTTGCCTTTTTCTGAACTTTAGCGCTGAAAACGCATGCGTATTTACCGCGCTTTAGATGCGTTTTCAGCGCTTTTTACATGCTTTTTCACCTGCGTTTAGACAGATGCGTTTTGAACAACAAGACACTGCTAAATAAAGTTTAAACAGTCAAACAGAATGAAAAAAGAGAAAAAAAAGGATCAAATCTATATTAATGGGAAAAATAATGAAAATAGATATATTTCATAAAATTATAGCGGTAATATACATTTTATCGCTAAAATAGCAATAAATGCATATTTTTCTTAAATTTAATTGTCGGACTGTGTGTGTGTGTGTGTGTGTGTGTGTGTGTATAAAGGGACATATCAAATCATTATTTTGATGTCCAAAACGCATGTTTTCTGCACTGGAAAAGCAGGTAAAACGCAGGAATTTGAAGGAATCTTGGTTTTTGCCATTTCTCATTGACTTCAATGTTAGCAAAACGCTGCAGAAATGGCAAAAACAACTGACATGTTGCTTCTTTGAACACATGGTTTTTGCCACAAAATATGCAAATTAAACGCAGCGTTTAGAAACGCAAAGTGGGGTCTAGAAATCCCCATTTTCCATTGACTTTGCTGGGAAATCAAAACACATGCCTTTTGGCATGAAAAAGGTGCTTCTCAAAAAAAGCACCTGAAACGCAGGTGGAAACGCAAAGTGGGGTTGTAGGCTATGTGCGCACGCTGCGTTTTTTTGACGCTGCATTTTTGTGCGTTTTTGCCGCGATTTGGTGCATTTTTGGCTGCGTTTTGCTGCGTTTTTGATCTCTGCGTTTTGCTGCGTTTTTCCAATGCATTGCATGGGCGGAAAACACAGAAAAGCGCAGGAAAGAATTGTCATGTCCATTTTTTTTTTTTAAGCTCAAAAACGCAGCTTAAAAAAACACTTGTGTGCAGAGAGCAAAAATGAAAACTCATAGACTTTGCTGGGGAAGCAAAGTCATGCAGTTTTGAGGCCAAAAACGCACCCGAAAAACGCGCAAAAACGCACTGTGCGCACATAGCCTTAGCCTTACAAATACTGAGGTAAAAAACTCACCAAATACTTGTGTGCACGTGGCCTTACATATACTGAGGTAAAAAACTCATCAAATATCCAACGTGTGCACATGGCCTAAATAGGTATAAGCAGAGGCGTATGACTGCAGGATCACACCACACGGTTTCTTGTCTGTAACTTTGGAGACTCATAGACCTGTAACAAAAAAAATTCTTAATGAAAAACCTATTGTAAAGTTGTTTTATTTTTCATATCGAATATTTTCATTTAAAAAATCCAAAACATTAGTTTGCAGTAGTGCCACACGCACCATCCAGCATTGTGTTCACCATTACTTCCAGTGCATTACACCATCTGTGCCATTTGCTTTGGCTCATCTACCGCCATCCCCAGCCCCGTCCGTCTTCACCAGCGTCTTGCGAGCCTCTTCTGATGGATGTGCCCCAGTGAAGCCTATGAAATGCTATTGTCATCATCCATACACCTTCCAACAAAAGCTTTGTGGCTACGTAACTGGGTCAGAGAGCCGCCGCAAATCAATCAGCAGAAATCCTGACATTGAAATCAATAATGATTTTTTTTATTTTTTATATCATTTCAGTGCATTATATTTGCCCCAGTTTGGCAGACTATGATAAATGACTGGCGCTATTCGTCCTCCAGACACGAGAAGGCTTTCTTATAGTCTGTCTTTGTATCAAGGCAATTTTACTTTTAAATATACTGTCAGTTATTTTCTGTATCACCGAGACTTTTTATTTATGTGCTTTGGAGATTTTGTGCTTCGCTGAAATAGTCTCTCCAAGCAAAATCCTTACGGCCCATTATTAAATATGCTGTGAAGCTGTTCATTTATCACCTAATAAACGTAAAGAGCTTTTCTGAAGAAAGCTATCTCTGCCTCTGCTTTTTATTCTTATATGAGTATCCTTTTATGTCACTTTATTCTCTATTTTTTTGCATTTCACAGCCACGATTACCTTTATGCAGCATACAATGTGTTTATGGTAGATTTGGGATTGTGACTGCAGGGATTTATCGCCCGTCACTCACAAGAGACCGTATTGTCCATTTAGACAAGTCATTCCCAATTCTCCACCCATATAAACTTATGTTGGCTATCGCAAATGAGTGAAACGTTCATTCCTAGGGTAATTCGATCGTTTTTTCTGTCATACAAATTGTCAGCAGCACATCGCCGGGTTTAAGTAGAGAACATCCTGCTGACAACATGATGCTGTATGGGGCCAGAACGAACATATTAACAATTGTTCTGTTGCCATTGTTTTTGGGTAGCCAGTAAGTAAGCGCCTGACAGTCAATGGGCTGAGATGAACCAATCTGATTTGGCCTTTAATGCCAAATTTTGTAAACTGTTAATCAGAAGAATCAAGTCTGCAGCGCGCATCAAGTGGTGGCAATTTATTTTTTTTAGGCTGGACTCACACGAGCGTATGGCATCCGATGCGATATGCTAATGACCCCCGGCTCAGGCTATGCTGCAAGCGTGAGCCGAGTGTCATGCGACTGTGACCCGATTTTGCGATCGGGTCACAGCTGTGAAGCTGAGTGCGGGCGCTACAGAGGAGAAGGAGGGGTTAATCCCCCCATCTCCTCCATTGTCAGCCTGTGTGTATATCGCACTGCACTGAGATAACATCCGAGTGCAGTCCAATGTATCTCTCACATCCATTCACTGGAATGGGTGCGAGTGATACGGCTGTAGCAGAAAATCGCAACATGCTGCCACTTTTCTCGCATCCAGAATCTGGATGCGATAAAAGCTGCCCAACTGCTCGTCCTCATTGACTAACATTGGTCAGAGTGCAATGCGAGATTTTCTTCATCAGGCCAGTACCCTAGTCACATCCCCTGTTCTTGCACCCGAATGCCAAGGTTCATGGTAAAAAAAAACTTGCGGAACAGCTTCCCTGTGCGAGGCTAGTGTGGCACCCAATTTTTTTTAATTAATTTGCTCCAGGGCATCTCTTAAAGAGAATCTGTCAGCAGGTTTTTGCTACCTCATCTAAGAGCAGCATGATGTAAGCAAGGAGATCCTGAATCCAACAATGAATCAGTTCGATTACTGGGTGCATCCGTTCTGACACAATCTGAGTTTTTAGTTTTAGCTATGTAGCAAAGCTGGCTAAGCTTCCCCATTCACACCAGACTTTCCATAGAAAATAGAGATTGTATGTTGACAGTGAGGTGTCAATCACAGGAGTGGACATGCCAGACTGCCGTGACTTGGTAGGGCAGTAATGATAAGGGTCCTGCTGTTTAAACAAACATAGTAAATAAACTACAGATCGACTGTGACAACACAGGCAATCCTGTATTTTCTGTGTTAACCCTTGCAGCATCTTGTCTTGAACTTATGTACCGCCCCGCGGCCTCGGCTGCGACCGCCGAGCCGCTCGGGTCCGGGCTTGTGTGTCGGTGGCTCGAGCGCCTCCGGACCCGGGGGTCACGTCACTCTGTAAGGGTGTTGTGGCGGTGCACACAGGGGGGTTGCTGGGGGTGTAGTTGTGTTGTGAAGTTCGTGACGCCACCCAAGGGTTGTGGTGATGGTGGACACCACCGCTGCGGTGAAGGTACGGGGACTCCCGGGAGCGGTGTAGGGGCGCAACTAGGTGTTGACCCCTCCGTGGGTAGGGGATGTTGGTCCCGGGGCCCGCTTGGCGAGGGGCCGGGGTGCAGGACGCAAGGTGGCGGTGCCCGAGGGCACTGATGTACTCACTCCGATACAAGACACTGGAGGCGCTGGTGAACCAAACGGGGTGAAGAACGGGGCCCGCAGCCGGCTGCAGTTTCTCCAGATAGGTTGGTAATGTCCGCCTTTCTCCTGCACCTGTATGTGATCTTGGCTACTGTGCCTGGGCACTGGTAGTCCGCTCCCCGTATGTATGTGTCGTAGGAGCCCGCTTGCCTGCAGACGCTGGCCCCTTGGATCTCTGGCCTCTGGCGGTGGCTCCTATCCGGACGGGTTGGGCTTTTGCCTTCAATCGGGACTTAGGTGGGAATGAACCCCTGAGGTCCAGACTGCAATCAGTTAATTTGACTATGGTATTGGCTTATAGCCTAGTTCGGGGTCTGAGTACCCTGCCTGGTGCTCCGGTATCCAGTTCACTCCCCGGTTTGGTTCCGGCGGGCCACTACCCTGTCCCGGTCCCTTACGGTTCCACCGGTCGTATTCCCGGCCACTACCGTCTGCCTGCCTTACTGATCTGAGGTCCTAGGCTCCAACCCAGGCCCCACGTAGAACTGTGCTCCTCTCTCCAACTCAACTTCGCACTACTCTCTCTATCTATCTGCTTGTGTTTTCCTGCCTCAGGCCAGCAGACTCCTTGGAGGGCGTGTCTTTCTGCCTGACTCCGCCCACCTGGTGTGCCTGTCTGACTCTGAGGGAGGCAATCAGGTCTTTTGGTTGACTGATGGTACCTTACTAGGGTGGGGGTGTATGTGGTGAGTGTAATGACCCGTGACCCCTGGGTGTCCAGGGCGTCACACTTACAAAGCAAAAACCTAAAAACCTACTGACAGATTCCCTTTTAGAGTACAATTTATATATGGTTTACATATTAATACAATCATTTCATATATATATATATATGTTTATTGGGCACTAGTCAGAACGTGAGGGGAGGGCACCAAGAAACCACAAAGGGAAGGTGGCGGAGAAGTGTAAGGTTCAGCTTTATTTTGTATTAACAGATTTGAAGAGGTTTTCCAATTATAAGATAAAAACAGCCAGAGTAAGAATCTTAGTCGCCAGATAACACGTTTATACAGTATTGGTTACAAAAGACGTCTTATTCCAATCTTTGTGTTCAGTCCTGCCAGTTTATTTACCTACTCCACTCCCATCGGTAGTGTGAAATTCAGTAGTGTGTGTGCAGTCCTGCCTCTATACTTTTCCCATTTTCATCTATTCTTCTACTCCCCTCCCTATCTCCTGAGCACCAGGCACCAAGCCTTACATTGAAATTTGAAGGTTGCTTCCTATTCTATTTTGAAATTCACTGAACCCTCATTGAACCGATTATGCTTTGGTATGGCATCCAAAACGGTGAATGTGTCATACAGTTGTTTGTTATGGGTATAAACCTGCTAATTCAGAGGCAAGATACAGTAGATGTCACATGTGGTACGAACACATCGAGATTAAACAAGAGTAAGATTTATTACTGATGTGTTGGAGGAAGATAGGAAGTAAGATATCGTGTTTTCCCGAAAATAAGACCTACCCCGAAAATAAGCCCTAGCATGATTTTACAGGATTTTTGAACTTTGCTTCAAATACACGCCCTACTCTAAAAATAACCCTAGTTACAGTCATTGTTAGAGTTCGGGGAGTCAAAATTCCCAATTTCTCAAGGCCCCACTCTCTTAGGGGCCCAGAAGTTGTATTCTGAGGTTCAGATTGTTTAAGGACCTTTGACTTCACAGTTATGTGACCACATGTCTATTAAATTTAGGAGTCTAACAGAACTGACCAGGAGACAGGCTTGTATGCAGCACTAGCATTAAGGGGATGGGAGAGCAAACTGGGAAATATCACAGGACCCCCATTCTTCTAGGGGCCCCAGGATTTATATCCTGATGATAACACTGCAAGAGGACCTTTGTGATGTGTGGTCACCTCATGTAACCAAAGGTCAGTGCAGGAGTCTGAAGCTGAAGTGAAGACAGACTGGAATGCATATGCAGTGTGTGGTGTGTGGATGGATGGATTTATAAGAGATACATAGATAATACATAGATATTAGATACAGGAGTGGACATATCATTGGTGCAACATGTGCTGCTGCACAAGGGCCCTAGAGGTCAGGGGGCTCATTTCTACCCCAAAAGCAGGCAGAATTGTACTTTATAATGATCTATTGGATTGCAAGGGGCCCATTTATTGTTCTTGCACATGGGCCCATATCAGTCTGTGTCTACTAGTGATTAGATAGATAGATAAGATACAGTTAGGTCCAGAAATATTTGGACAGTGACACAATTTTCGCGAGTTGGGCTCTGCATGCCACCACATTGGATTTGAAATGAAATCTCTACAACAGAATTCAAGTGCAGATTGTAACGTTTAATTTGAAGGTTTGAACAAAAATATCTGATAGAAATTGTAGGAATTGTACACATTTCTTTACAAACTCTCCACATTTTAGGAGGTCAAAAGTAATTAGACAAATCAACCAAACCCAAACAAAATATTTTTATTTTCAATATTTTGTTGCGAATCCTTTGGAGGCAATCACTGCCTTAAGTCTGGAACCCATGGACATCACCAAACGCTGGGTTTCCTCCTTCTTAATGCTTTTCCAGGCCTTTACAGCCGCAGCCTTCAGGTCTTGCTTGTTTGTGGGTCTTTCCGTCTTAAGTCTGGATTTGAGCAAGTGAAATGCATGCTCAATTGGGTTAAGATCTGGTGATTGACTTGGCCATTGCAGAATGTTCCACTTTTTTGCACTCATGAACTCCTGGGTAGCTTTGGCTGTATGCTTGGGGTCATTGTCCATCTGTACTATGAAGCGCCGTCCGATCAACTTTGCGGCATTTGGCTGAATCTGGGCTGAAAGTATATCCCGGTACACTTCAGAATTCATCCGGCTACTCTTGTCTGCTGTTATGTCATCAATAAACACAAGTGACCCAGTGCCATTGAAAGCCATGCATGCCCATGCCATCACGTTGCCTCCAGCATGTTTTACAGAGGATGTGGTGTGCCTTGGATCATGTGCCGTTCCCTTTCTTCTCCAAACTTTTTTCTTCCCATCATTCTGGTACAGGTTGATCTTTGTCTCATCTGTCCATAGAATACTTTTCCAGAACTGAGCTGGCTTCATGAGGTGTTTTTCAGCAAATTTAACTCTGGCCTGTCTATTTTTGGAATTGATGAATCGTTTGCATCTAGATGTGAACCCTTTGTATTTACTTTCATGGAGTCTTCTCTTTACTGTTGACTTAGAGACAGATACACCTACTTCACTGAGAGTGTTCTGGACTTCAGTTGATGTTGTGAACGGGTTCTTCTTCACCAAAGAAAGTATGCAGCGATCATCCACCACTGTTGTCATCCGTGGACGCCCAGGCCTTTTTGAGTTCCCAAGCTCACCAGTCAATTCCTTTTTTCTCAGAATGTACCCGACTGTTGATTTTGCTACTCCAAGCATGTCTGCTATCTCTCTGATGGATTTTTTCTTTTTTTTCAGCCTCAGGATGTTCTGCTTCACCTCAATTGAGAGTTCCTTAGACCGCATGTTGTCTGGTCACAGCAACAGCTTCCAAATGCAAAACCACACACCTGTAATCAAGCCCAGACCTTTTAACTACTTCATTGATTACAGGTTAACGAGGGAGACGCCTTCAGAGTTAATTGCAGCCCTTAGAGTCCCTTGTCCAATTACTTTTGGTCCCTTGAAAAAGAGGAGGCTATGCATTACAGAGCTATGATTCCTAAACCCATTCTCCGATTTGGATGTGAAAACTCTCATATTGCAGCTGGGAGTGTGCACTTTCAGCCCATATTATATATATAATTGTATTTCTGAACATGTTTTTGTAAACAGCTAAAATAACAAAACTTGTGTCACTGTCCAAATATTTCTGGACCTAACTGTATATATATATATATATATATATATATATATATATATATATATATAGAAGGATATATATATATATATATATATATATCCTTCTATCTATTATCTGTATAAGTATAGATATACAGATAGATGGATGTTACACGCAGGGTTTGGAGAGTTAGGTTGATGTCTTAGAATATAATAATATGATATTTTAATAAATGTTGATTTTTTATTTTTTTTTTATATATATATATCAAGAATAAATGTGGATTGTTGTTCATGGGAAAAAAAATAAGACATCCCCTGAAAATAATCCCTAGCCCATTCTTTGGAGCAAAAAATAATATAAGACCCTGCTTTATTTTCAGGGAAACACAATACTTGATGTGGTTGAAGGTGAAGAACATGAGATCCAACAAAGAACTTGATGTATGATCATCAAGACTTAATGACAGATCTTAAAATTAGGAAACTTTGGTGGTTAATGAAACGAATACAATGGACAGAATGGCCAAGAATATCTATGATAAGCTAGAAGGAAAATGGGAGAAAGGTCAACAAGTACGTAATGTGACAAGGTCTAATGTTATCTTGTTATCTGGGGAGTTGATGATGAAAAGGTACCGTAAGGGATAAGTAAGGGGTGCTTCACACACAGCGAGCTCGCTGCCGAGATCGCTGCTGAGTCACATTTTTTGTGACGCAGCAGTGACCTCATTAGCGATCTCGCTGTGTGTGACACTGAGCAGCGATCTGGCCCCTGCTGCGAGATCGCTGCTTGTTACACACATCCCTAGTTCGTTTTCTTCAAAGGCGCTCTCCCACTGTGACACACAGATCGCTGTGTGTGACAGCGAGAGAGCGACGAAATGAAGCGAGCAGGGAGCAGGAGCCGGCATCTGGCAGCTGCGGTAAGCTGTAACCAAGATAAACATCGGGTAACCAAGGTGGTTACCCGATATTTACCTTAGTTACCAGCCTCCGCAGCTCTCACGCTGCCTGTGCTGCCGGCTCCGGCTCTCTGCACATGTAGCTGCATTACACATCGGGTTAATTAACCCGATGTGTACTGTAGCTAGGAGAGCAAGGAGCCAGCGCTAAGCAGTGTGCGCGGCTCCCTGCTCTCTGCACATGTAGCTGCATTACACATCGGGTTAATTAACCCGAAGTGTACTGTAGCTAGGAGAGTAAAGCTAAGCGGTGTGCGCTGGTAACTAATGTAAACATCGGGTAACCATACCCGATGTTTACCTTAGTTACCAGTGTCCGCAGCTTCCAGACGCCGGCTCCGTGCAAGGGCAGCGTCGCTTGCATGTCGCTACTGGCTGGGGGCTGGTCACTGGTCGCTGGTGAGATCTGCCTGTTTGACAGCTCACCAGCGACCATGTAGCGATGCAGCAGCGATCCTGACCAGGTCAGATCGCTGGTCGGATCGCTGCTGCATCGCTAAAGTGTGAAGGTACCCTAACAGGCCATGGTCAGAAAGACAGAATTATTAGGGGCTCCTTTCTATTTGTCGTTTGTGTTCCCTTCCAATGATGTAATATCCAAGGAAGTGAAGCAGTAGTGCCCTGGTATCATGTTTCTTAATGTTACTAAGCCAAGTACACTGTAATTTATTTTGTTACATTTAAACACCCCAAAAGCTATGTTCAGGTTGTGAGCACTTTGTTGTCCATGTTGCCTGAACACTTTGTTTCACACTGAATATATCCACATGTCCAAATTTGTCTGTCAAAGTCTTCTCTTTTGGAGATTAGTGACAGGCTCAGGGTTGTACTCTCGTTTATCATCTGAGGCCATACACATTAAACGTGTGTTTTTATTTTGGCGGTTGCAGGGTTAATGTCAGTTCTCCTTGCTGGCAGCAAGCCCGCTAACTCTGTCCATTTGTTTTCTCTGATGAACACTTCCAGTCTGGATAAAAACACTCTGCTCCCTGCAGAGGGTGCTGGTTATTCAGATCAGTCTGGAGGTAGTCCTGGAGCTGTGAACTGCTTCTTCTTCTTCTGCTTCTTCTTCTTCTTCTGCTACTTCTACTGCTTCTGCTTCGTTGTCTGAAAGTACACAGTTTTGTTACTTTCTCCTTTCTTTAGTTACCCCTCCCTGTACACCTTTAGTAGTCCCCTGGTGTTGGTTTTTAAGTGTGCGTGTGTTATGTTGTTATCCCTGTCAGTGTATATTTGTTGGTGGGATTTTTTACTTCTGTCCTCGCCCTTCCCTTTGAGGGGTGGTTTGTGGGGGTCTTACCATCAGGGCTAAGGACAGGAGATAGGGAGACGCTGGGGGCTCAGACCTCGCTACCTTCAAGCGTACCTCTGGGTTGAGGGATAGCGTAGGGTATGATTAGTCTGAGGGCCAGCGCAGGTGTTTCCTTCCAGTCACCCCCTATTTATCACACCCGTCACAGTGTCCTTTTGTCATTCAATATGTTGGTATGTGTAAGCAAACTTTTTTACTGCATGGAGTAGCTTAGTCAACTACAGTATTTCATACAGAGGTATTCAGTTAAAGAGGTTATCACTTATCACTGGTCAACGCAATGTTTCTGGCAAAAGGTTTTAAAACATATTTTAAGTCAATTTTGCCTGCTGATTATGAATATGAACTCCGTTTTTGGCTATCACATCAGGATTTCGAGATATTTTCCATTTTGTGATGAAAATTACTCATATCGAATGTTTTATGATAAAAACTCATGATTTTAGGTACTACATTTTGTAGATTTTTAATCAAGGAATAACAAAGATTACAAAGTCTATGTACAGCAAATCAAATATACTTACAGAATTAAACAACAATATATAAAAACACATATATATGGCACACAGATGAATGGCAAATGGCAGTTATTTGAACTTTCTTTTCTTGGCTGATCTGTGATGTACAGCTTCTGGGTTGTCTCTCATCAAGCTCCAACAATAGTCAGCCATCATATGTGAGTCCCACCGGCCTTGATACCGTTCTTCCATTGTTTTAATGTCCTGATGAAAACGCTCCCCTTGTTCCTCGCTCACATCCCCAAGGTTCTCTGGAAAAAAGTCCAAATGGCTGTGTAAATATTGAATCTTGATACTCATTCTACAACTAAGATTTCGCAGACTCATTAGTAGCTCTTCCACAATTTTTTCATAGTCGTCTGCTTTCTTATTCCCTAGAAAATTCTGCACCACATTACAAAATGCATTCCAAGCTCTTTCTTCTGTCTCATTCATTGATGTGATAAAATTTGGGTCTCTCATAAGTGTTCTTATTTGAGGTCCATCAACTATTCCAGCCTTTTTCTTCTCTTCACTAAGGGGTACTTTGCACACTACGACTGTCGCTGGGGTCAAATCGGAAGTGACGCACATCCGTCGTCGCTGTCGACATCGTAGTGTGTAAATCCTTTTGATACGATTAACGAGTGCAAAAGCGTCGAAATCGTATCATCGGTGTAGCGTTGGTCAATTCCATAATTTCGTAAGGACCGATGTTACGATGTTGTTCCTCGTTCCTGCGGCAGCACACATCGCTGTGTGTGAAGCCGCAGGAGCGAAGAACATCAGCTTACCTGCGTCCCGGCTGCAATGAGGAAGGAAGGAGGTGGGCGGGATGTTTACGTCCCGCTCATCTCCGCCCCTCCTCTGCTATTGGCCGCCTGCCGTGTGACGTCGCTGTGACGCCGCACGACCCGCCGGCCAGAGTGACGTCGCAGGGCAGGTAAGTGCATGTGAAGCTGCCGTAGCGATAATGTTCGCTACGGCAGCTATCCATGCACGAGATCGCAGCTGTGACGGGGGCGGGGACTATCGCGCTCGGCATCGCAGCAATCGGCTTGCGATGTCGTAGTGTGCAAAGTACCCCTAAGACCAGGAAAAGTTAAACATATATAGTTAAAGCATTCTCCACTGTGATTGAGAGCTTTGACGAACTGCTTCATCAAGCCAAGTTTTATGTGCAAGGGAGGAAAGACAATGTTCTTCCTATCCACTAGAGGATCATGGATGACATTCTTATCGCCAGATGCCAAACTCTGTTGCGGAGGCCATTCAGTTTTCACCCAATGCTCTGCTGTAGCTCTACTGTCCCAGTAGCACAGAAAACAAGGGTGTTTTGTGTACCCTCCTTGCAGACCCAAAAGAAAGTTAACCATTTTCAAATCAACACAAATTAACCACCCATGAACATTATATTGTAACCTCTCTAGAACAATCTTGATGTTTTTATATCCTTCTTTAAGTTTTACAGAATTACCTATTGGTACAGAGCCATACTTATTTCCATTGTGTAACAGAACACATTTTAAACTTCTTTTGGAACTATCAATACAAAGCCTCCAATCCCTTGAATCATATGCTGGAAGTCCCATAAAGAGAAGTAGCCCGTCAACATCAGTACAATAGACAAGCTGGCCATCTGAATGGAAGTACTTACGCAGTTCTGCTTCCCTGTTACGATAAAATGAGACACTTGTTCCGGGTTTCAACATTCGATTCTCTTGTAGTCTTGAAGCCAATAGTTCAGCAGACTCTTTTGGTAGATAAAGATCTCTAAACAGATCATTCAAAGCAGACTGAGTAAACAGAATTGGTTTGTCACAATCTTCATCACATGGCTGAAAAATTTCTGGACTGTCTTCTTCATCAGTATAACAATGTGAGGAAAGATCTGTCAACGTTTTCTGGAAGCGCAGTATATTTTGGAACAGGTATGTCTTCACTATGGGCAACAGGTCGAATAGCTGAAGGGATACTCGGGTATTGCAAATATTGTTTGTTTTTCTTATTGAAACCTTTTACATCAACAAGGCAGAAATAGCAGTTTCTAAATGATTGCTTGGTTTAGCATTCTTTCCTTGAGACCATGATCTCAAGCTCTCAATACAGGTTTTGCACACTTTGTGAGGAGCCCAATGCTTGTCTTGGTCTCCAAGTTTTACTTTGAAGTATGCAAAATACATCCTCTTAACAAAGTCAGTAATGTTGCGCCTCTGAGTCTTCACAGTAACGTTTCCACAGATGTAACAAAAAATATTTGGATCATTTGAGCACTGTCTTCAGAGAGATGTAGAGGCCATTGTTAGATCAGCAAAACATTCTGCAGAGAAATACAAGATAAAAGTTGTTAGCTACCTGAGTTGTTCATTGAATATCTGTCCCCCCCCCACACCTTAGGTATTGATTCACAAACAATAAAACAGAAAAACAGCAGGATAAAAATAATAAATATCAAAATTCATTGAAAATTTCAATAAATATAACAGTACCTGCACACGGCTGTTGTGTACGTTGAAAACTGTTTGTTTACTTATCATAACAAATGGGAATTATGCATGCTCAAAGAAAACCAAGATATTCTCACATTTATTGGGAGACTAAATGAAAACTAAATTTATCTTAGTGAACCGCATAAACCGGCACTTTTGATACACTACTTATATTTTTCATGGAATTCATGAAAATGGGATATATACCTATAGCGCAAAAACGTGATGTGATAGAGATATTATAAGATCAGATTTGAATTCAGCACCCTCAAATTAGTCTAAAACTGTTCTTAAAGTCCATGCCAGAAAACATTTTTTTTTTTTTGCAGACCAGTGAAATGTGAAACTGTGCTTTACTTACTCTTCTGGGGTCCAGCTCTTTGTCTCCGATGCTGCTGAGGTCTTTGTTGTTTGGATACAGCAGTTACATCACATCCAATCATCGAACTTACAGTTTCTGCTAATGTGAACGGCACGAGTCGCTGAGCTCAGTGACTGTCTGCAGCGCTGTCAACTCTGGCATCCCACTTTCTTAGCTCTGCATTGGACTCTGCTACAAATTCAGCTCTGCTATATCACTACTCTAGTTCTGCCTATAAAACGTTCATGTAATTCAGCTCGACTTCACCATTTCCCCATCGAGTCTTCACTGCTCCCTTGTAAATTTGTAAATTATTACTCTGCTTGCTGCCGTAGCTTTAACTCAGCTTCTTCTTATGATCCCATTGTTCAATTTGGCCACAACAGCCTCCGTTGTTTTTTCTGGATCACCCTTCTGCACCAGCACCATCTGTCCGTGCTAATCTGGCCCAGGGATTAAAGGGAATCTGTCACCAGGTTTTGCTCCCCTATCTGAGTGCAGCATAATGTAGGGGCAGAGACCCTGATTTCAGTGATGTGTCACTAACTGAGATGTTTGCCGTCATTTTGATAAAATCACTGTTTTCTCTGCTGCAGATCTAGCAGTTATACAGAGTTCATGAATAAGCTGGACTACCTGCAGCACGCCAATTAGTCCTGTAATGATAATCTACTGCTGATTAAACAGTGATTTTAATAAAACTACACTAAGCAGCCCAGTAAGTGACACATCGCTGGAAGTAGGATGTCTGCCCCTACGTTATGCTGCTCTCAGATTAGGTGGCAAAAACCTTGTGACAAATTTAATTTAAAGGGAACCTGTCATCAGAAATTTCGCCTAAAACCTAACAGATTCCCCCTCTGCAGCTCCTGGGCTGCATTCTATAAAGGTCCCTGTTATGATTGTGCCCACTTTCTGACCGAAAAAAAGTGTTTATAAAGTTGTACCTTTTTGGCTTCTGATTCTGTAAATCCGTCACGGGGGCGGGCTGCCTGATGGCCGTTATTCTGCCCCCTGGTCCTTTATGCCGCCCCCATCGCTGATTTCAATACTTCTGGACGCCGCCCACTGCTCCAGCCATCCCCGCGCATGCCCAGTGCCCATCTCTCGGGGATGAGCACTGTGCCCAGCGTCACCGCTGGTGACGTGCACGCAGGGTTAAGATTATGGGCGGTGCTGTGATGTTTATTCCTAAGCAACCGCCCATAATCGCGGGGCCGCGCTTTTCCCCTCGGCCTGCTTCGTTCTGCGCAAGCGCGCTGCTGGCCGAAGCAGGCCGAGGGGAAAAGCGCGGCCCCGCGATTATGGGCGGTTGCTTAGGAATAAACATCACAGCACCGCCCATAATCTTAACCCTGCGTGCACGTCACCAGCGGTGACGCTGGGCACAGTGCTCATCCCCGAGAGATGAGCACTGGGCATGCGCGGGGATGGCTGGAGCAGTGGGCGGCGTCCAGAAGTATTGAAATCAGCGATGGGGGCGGCATACAGAACCAGGGGGCAGAATAACGGCCATCAGGCAGCCCGCCCCCGTGACGGATTTACAGAATCAGAAGCCAAAAAGGTACAACTTTATAAACACTTTTTTTCGGTCAGAAAGTGGGCACAATCATAACAGGGACCTTTATAGAATGCAGCCCAGGAGCTGCAGAGGGGGAATCAGTTAGGTTTTAGGTGAAATTTCTGATGACAGGTTCTCTTTAAGGAAACCTCTCAATAAGTCAGACCTGATACAACAACTCCTTACTTTATATACAGTTATTACAGATGAAGCAAGGCTCACCCTACAAGGTTTGAGAATTCCCCATCGCCTGCTGCCCTATTTGTTTGTCATTCTAATACACTTACCATAAGGGGTTGTTCACACTTTGCATTTTTGCCGGGGTTTTTTGCCGGGGTTTTTTGCCATGTGTTTGCAAGGGTAGAGAAATGCTGCACTTTTACAGGACCAGCAAAAAGACTCATAATTCTGAAATCTCATGCACATGCTGCTTATTTCTTCTTGTGGATTTGAACCACTAAAGTATGTTATGTTTGCTTGTTTTTTCAACACTACAACACGTCAATTTTACAGCATTTTTCTTCTGTTCCAATGAAAAATGCATCAAAAACACACATAAAAGGATGACAAATAATTGTGCATATTTTACGCAAAGTTTTTCCTGACAACACTCTGGTTTGTGGTGCCGAAAAGCCTGCTACAAAAACGCAATGTGCATATATACCTTAATGAGGTTGTCCACTAATATTTCATTTATAGTCTAGCCTAAAGGCTGCTTTACACGCTGCGACATCGCTAGCGATCTTGTTAGCGATGTAACAAGCCAGATCGCACATACGATTTGCTGAGATCGCACATGTGACCGGCGCTACAAAAATGACCTATGTGCGATCTCGGCAAATCTTATCTGCGATCTGGCGTGTCACATCGCTAACGATGTCGCAGCGTGTAAAGCACCCTTTAGGATAGGTCATCAGTGTCTGATCGGCCGGGGTCCGACACACCGAACCCCCTGCCGATCAGCTGTTCTTGGTCCCGGCGGCGACAGGCAGATGAAAATGCTCAGTTCCGGAGCTGCTCTGGCTTCTGATAGTGGCCGCGGCTGGGTACTGCATATCCGCCTCCCATTCTAATCAATAGGAGGTGGATGTGCAGTACCAGACGGTGGCAGCAGCAGGCAGCCAGAAATCCTCAGTTGTGGCGCTGCTCCATCTTCTGATAGTGGTTGCGGCCGGGTACTGCACCTCCGCCTCCCATTATAATCAACAGGAGGCGGATGTGCAGCACCTGGCAGCAGGCAGCTGGACATGCTCAGTTCCGGAACTGCTCAGTCTTCTAATAGTGACCATCGCCAGGTAGATTGATTAGAATAGGAGGTGGATGTGCAGTACCCAGCTGTGGCCACTATCAAAACACGGAGCAGCTTCGGAACTGAGCATTTCCAGCTGCCTGCTGGTGCCGGAACCGAGAACAGCTGATCGGCGGGGGTGCGGGGTGTCAGACCCTGGGCGATAAGACATTGATGACCTATCGTAAGGATAGGCCATCAATGTAAAAGTAGTGGACAACCTCGTTAAGATTGCTGTGCAGGGCAAAAAGCATAGCGCTATGGCAGGATCCTGCTACTTTTGAGCTGTCATTGCATTTACCATTATCTTTTAGCAGTATCTGCTTCGCTTCCTTTTTCTAATCTTTAGTTTTTACAAGTTACCGAATTTTACTGAGCTAATAAAATGGAATTTTCGAGCTGCAAAGAAATGTTATTATTTCTAATGTGATCCACCCTTAATATTAAAAGCTCTATTTCCGAGGTAATGCCCTCCTGATGTATCTCCATGCTTCAATGTCAGTATCTGCCGTCTGGGGTCAAGAGAAAGGACATGAGTACATGAGCCTCTGGGCGGCTGGAAAGGGCAATGGATGGAAAGATAAGTAATGAGCTCACTTAGTCAGGGAGCCTCTGACATGTCGCATTGTTAAGCAGACATTATATATTGCTCTTATCATTGTTTCCCTGTTTGCTGGGTGTCATCGCTCATATTCCATGTCAGCACATACATTTTCTCTTCTTCTATTAATGTGACACGCCACATACTTAGTAATCAGAGATTGATGCAAATCTCTGGGTAATACATTTTACATTATTTGAAGGATATGGAAATTGAGAACATTTTCATATACATTGGCGACGGACGGAGGCAGCATAAATGATTTAAAGAAGTCCTCAGCAAAAAAAATAAATAAATAAAAAAATAACATTTGGAATAATTCCTTTAAAACATGTGGCCGAGTAAATCCGATCCACGGGTATCATTACAATCTGCAGGATCTGCCAAGAGAAAAAATATAATTTGTCTCAGCTGATTACAGGAAAATTACATTCCCCGAGCTCATATGCTGGATATCTCCCAGTGACGAGTATTCCCTGCTGCAATGCAATTATAACGGCCCATAGATGGGAAAGAGTTAAGAAGCAATCATGACACTTAGAGTTTAATACCAGCGTAGTACCGTGTCACCTTGGAAACTAGCCACTGGCATTGTGCGGCTGCCGTTTCTGCATAAAAGACTTCAAGGTTTAGTACCTTTTTTTTTTTTTTTTTTTAGGAATGTCATGCTGAAATGCAGTTTGCCAAAACTGAGGTTATGTCTGCAGGAACAGCAATTTACTGGAAATGCAATGTTAAAATCACTTTGCTGACCTTAAATGTTATGTATGTATCAGTGGCGTAGCGGGCGTTGCCAGCGCCCTTGGCAAATCTAATGTTGCACCCCATATCCAGTACAAATGCCCCCTAAGTGTTCCATTGAAACAAATATTGCCTCCTGACTGCCACCTTCAGAAAGTATTAAAGGGGTTGTCCACTACTAGCACAACCCCTTCTGATTCCTCAAGTTTCCCCCAGGTAAAATAATGGAGTCTATACTCACCTCCCGAACCAGCGCCGTTCCAGAAGTGTCTAGTGGGCTCATGTGGGTTGTGACGTCACGCGAGCCCCGCATCCAATCAGCAGCGGCTTCTGTCTCCCCGCCTTCGAACCAAACGAGTTAGTCAACAGGAAGTGAGCTCGCGACTGCCCTTTCTTCCTGTTGATTGGTCATTTGGTTTGAATATGGGGAGACAGAAGCTGGCAATTATTGGACACTGGGCTCACGTGACGTCACAACCCACATGAGCCTTGGCATCGCAATCCCAAACACTGTTGGAATGGTGCCGATACAGGAGGATAGTCTTTATTATTCAAATGTGGAGAGAAAAGACCGGGCACTACAGACGAGCAACAATCAGCTTCGCACTGGTCTGAGGAACCAGACTGCTATTGCGGGCATGGGACACCTGCCCGGAGCTGCACGCTCAAAATCAGAAAAGCAGTGCAAAAATTCAAATCCAACACAGGAAAAAAAGAAAAAAGCAGCAACTCACCGGGGGATGAGATCAAGTCTTCTTTATTGTGCAAACACGAGTGACATGTAGTGCAGGAAGGGGGAGCCAAAGCCTCGGACAACGGTGACCGTTTTGTGCTAGTGTGGCGCTTAGGACCCCTAGAAGCACCACACTAGCGCAAAACTATCACCGTTGTCCAAGGCTTCGTCTCCTCCTCCCTGCACTACATGTCACCCGTGTTTGCACAATAAAGAAGACTTGATCTCATAGTATTATTTTACGTGGGGGAAAAATGTGGAATCAGAGAGTGGCTGTTGTAGTAGATGGACAATCTCTTAAATACCTCCTAAGTAACTCCTTAAAGGGGTTATTTGTAAATAGAAAATATATATTACAATACATGTCTAAAGTAAATGTCATTTCAGATAAATTCCTAAATATATTTAATTAGCAAATCACAATTCTTTTGCCTAGAGAGTTCATTATTGTATAAATAAAATGGCCGCCATTTTGGTACACTGATAGAACGTTAGGACAGGTGCTTGTGAGCATGTGCAGTAAGAAGCGCCGCTGCTGTGACCTGGAGATAATCCATACCATGTATTGTCATTCAGAAAGACAGAGCACCCAGACATTAGAGTGGACACTTCTATCTCAGCACTCCTGGTATTCTTCCTGTACACACAAGGTCAAAATTGTTGGTAGCCCTCATTTAATGAACGAAAAACCCACAATGATCACAGAAATAACTTGAATCTGACAAAAGTAATAATAAATAAAAAAAATCTATGAAAATGAACAAATGAAAGTCAGAAATTGCTGCCTTTCAGCTTTGATAGAATTTTTTAGAAAATAAAACTCCTCCTCCTCCTTAACTTAATATTTGGTTGCACAACCTTTTGAGGCAATCGCTGCAATCAAACGATTCCTGTAACTGTCACTGAGACTTCTGCACCTCTCGACAGGTATTTTGGCTGCTCCTCAAGAGCAAACTGCTCCAGTTGTCTGGTGTTTGAAGGTTGCCTTTTCCAGCGGTATGTGTCAGCTCTTTCCAAAGATGCTCAATAGGATTTAGGTCAGGACCCTGTGCAGGTGCATGTCGATCTGCTGATTTTGCACGTTTTACTGTCTTCCAAGAATGGACACGTCTGTAATTTTTGTCGTAGGTATACTTCAACTGTGCCAGACAGAATAAAAAAAAATCCAGAAAATCGCATTGTATGATTTCTACATAATTAATTTTAATTTTATTGCATGAAATAACTATTTGATACAATAGAAAAACAGAACTTAATATTTGGTAGAAACCTTTGTTTGCAATTACACAATTACAGAGGTCAGACATTTCTTGTAATTCTTCCTCTGGTTTGCACACACTGCAGCAGGGATTTTGTCTACTCCTCCATACAGATCTTCTCTAGATCTTTCAGGTTTTGGGACTGTCTTGGGCAGCATTGAGTTTCAACTCCCTCCAAAGATTTTCTATTGAGTTCAGGTCTGGAGACTGGCTAGGCCCCTGCAGGACCTTGAAATGCATCTTATGGAGCCACTGCTTAGTTGTCCTGGTTGTGTGTTTCATGTCATTGTCATGCTGGCAGACCCAGCCACAACCCATCTTCAATGCTCTTACTGAGGGAAGGAGTTTGTTTGCCAAAATCTCACTATACACAACCTCATCCATCCTCCTTTCAATACGGTGCAGTTATCCTGTCCAGAAAAGCACCCTCAAAGAATGATGTTTCCACCCACATGCTTCATGGTTAGGACGGTGTTCTTGTTGTTGTACTCATGCTTCTTCTTCTGCCAAACATCACAAGTTCTAATTTGGCCTTATCTGGCCACATGTCCTTCTCCCGTGCCTCTTCTGGATCATTCCATATGGTCATTAGCGAACTTAAAATGAGCCTGGACATGTGCTGGCATGAGCAGGGGGACTTTGTGACCCTGCAGGATTATAATCAATGACAACGCAGTGTGTAAGGCCCCTTTCACACGTCAGTGATTCTGGTACGTTTGTGCTTTTTTTTAAACGTACCAGAATCACTGACATACACAGACCCATTCTAATGAATGGGTCTGCTCACACGTCAGTGATTTTTCACTGCACGTGTCTCCGTGCGGCATACCGTGTGCGTGTTTGCCGCACGGAGACATGTCCATTTTTTTCTGGCATCACTGATGTCCCAGGGACCACGCAGTGGTGTGGTCCGTGAAACACGTGCCAGAAAAAAACGTTCTTTTAAAATAAAAAACATTTTAACTCACCCGGCGTCCAGCGATGTCCTCTGCAGCCCGTTCTCCCTGCTGCTTCTGAGCCGGCTCATTATTGTCGTGCATATTCATTATGCGCGACACAGCCGACCCGGAAGCAGCTGCTGCGGGGGTCACCGCCGGCCGGATGCTGCACCGCGGGAGCGATCAGCACCATGGACAGCGGGAGCGCGCACGGGTGAGTTGTTTTCTAAGTGCAATCACGGGCCACGGAGAACGGAGCCCGGATTGCACTTAGACAACCCACGCGTGCCGTGAATCACGGCACACGCAGGGACATGTGCGTGTTTTACACGCCAGTGAAAAACGTCACTGTTTTTCACTGACGTGTGAAACGGGCCTTACTAACGCTATTCTTAAAGACTGTGGTCTCAGCTCTCTTCCGGTCATTGATCTTCCATGTAGTTCTAGGCTGATACCTGACCTTTCTCAGAATCATTCCTTACCCCACTAGGCAAAATCTTGCATAGTGCCCCAGACCAAGTAAGATTGACAGTCATCTTGTGTTTCTTCCATTTTCAGTTGTTGCCTTCTCAACAAGCTGCTTGCCTATTGTTCTGTAGCACATCCCAGCTTTGTACAGGTCTACAATTTTGTACCTGTTGTCCTTAGACAGTTTTTTAGTCTTGGCCATGGTGGAGAGGTTGAAGTGTGAGTGAGTGTGTGTGGACAGGTGAGTTTTATACAGGTAACGAGTTCAAACAGGTGCATTTAATATAAGTAATGAGTAGGAGCTTCTTAAAGAAAAAATAACAGGTCTGTGAGAGCCAGAATTCTTGCTGGTCTTCCATACAACAAGCATGCATGTTTACACAGACAAAATTACAGAGTAATACACCAGATGGTGTCACATTCTATAACATTAGATATTTAGCATAAAATCAGAAAAAAAATATTTTCTTTTTAGGCAATAGAGAAAAAATAGTTAAACAAGATCTAGTTGGAGAGATCAATGTTAAATATGAAAACATAGATGGGTTAAATCCTTATCTGCTAGACCGGGAACGCTCATTGTATTCACCCGTTTGAATTGGATTTGATCTCTTTATCATCATTCAGATACACTTCAAAGATATATCAGATAAATGCCTGGCGGGGTAATTCATTAGACGGAGTTAGGCCTGATCTAAGCTGCATGGCATGTCACATCACAGCAGTGCTCCAAACACATCCATTGCGGCTACAGGAAGACTTTCCCGCTTCATTTATGTTACTCTGCTCCAAAATGGTGAAACAAGTGCACAGTTCTTCAGGCAGTGTCATGACGCATTCTTGATCTTAGGTTCAAAATACTTGTCATTGGGCAGTAAGACATTGGAGGTGATTTACAGCACAAGCTGCCGCTGTAGGAGGTGTTCGCCCGTCATCTGATTTCCAGGGATACATACTGTGAGAGGTCAGATACTGACGTGTGGAGATGCTCCAATTATAATGCATTTCTCAGTGCAGGCCAATGGCTTACTAGCAATAGCCAGCTATAGATACAGCCACCGACACCACTTGTTGGCCTGGATGGCTTTATTTTCTACCAGAGGAGGTCTTTATTTATTTTTATTTTTTTTATATAGTGCTAACATATTCCGCAGGGGTTTACATATATCAGGAACACTGTCCCCATTGGGGCTCACAATCTAATTTTCCTATCTGTATGGCTTTGGAGTATAGGAGGAAACCCACGCAAACACAAGGGGAACATACAAACTCCTTGCAGATGTTGTCCTTGGTGGAATTTGAACCCAGGACCCCAGCGCTGCAAGACTGCAGTGCTAACCACTGAGCCACCGTGCCACCTGTAGGGCTCATGCACACATAACTGCTGAATATTCTGCAGCAATTTGACAGCACATGTGTGCTTCAAATTGCTACAGAAACACTGCATAATAGATGTAGTTTTTTTGTAGAAAAAAGTCGATTTCATGCACTTGGGATGCTGCCCCCACCATAGACAGAGTGGGAGCTGCATCCATAGCGCACAGAATAATTGACATGCTCATTTTATTAACGCATGGATTTGGGTCAAAATTTTAGCACCCAAAGCGCTGCGTTCATAAAATCATCGTGCGCACGTGTCATGCACAATCTTCATAGATTGTGCAGGGGACGCAGGACGCATGCATTTACACTGCATTGCTATACGCAGCGTATATGCATGCAATTACACAGCGTGCGCATGAGCCCTTAAGGTAAACCTGGCATATTATAAAGCCTTCAAATACAGCCCTTGGCTTCATCAAAGAACCAGTGTAGGCACAAAAACTTTTATAACTTTTTATAAAGCTCATATTCACATTTTATATAGCTAAGTTTGATTCTATATGTAAAAAAACATATTTGACAAAATATTTTTCTAGCTTTGGTCATGTTTTAGAAAAAATTCAATTGGTTAAAGCAAAGACTAAAAATACAGGCCTACAAAAACAGACCATATATCTAAAATATAAAGCTGAGTATACAGTATGTACAGTACAGACCAAAAGTTTGGACACACTTTCTCATCTCTACAACAACTGTTAAGAGGAGACTTTGTGCAGCAGGCCTTCATGGTAAAATAGCTGCTAGGAAACCACTGCTAAGGACAGGCAACAAGCAGAAGAGACTTGTTTGGGCTAAAGAACACAAGGAATGGACATTAGATCAGTGGGAATCTGTGCTTTGGTCTGATGAGTCCAAATTTGAGATCTTTGGATCCAACCACCGTGTCTTTGTAGAAAAGGTGAACGGATGGACTCTACATAGCTGGTTCCCACCGTGAAGCATGGAGGAGGAGGTGTGATGGTGTGGGGGGGCTTTGCTGGTGACACTGTTGGGAATTTATTCAAAATTGAAGGCATACAGAACCAACATGGCTACCACAGCATCTTGCAGCGGTGTGCTATTCTATCCGGTTTGCGTTTAGTTAGACAATAATTTATTTTTCAACAGGACAATGACCCCAAACATACCTCCAGGCTCTGTAAGGGCTATTTGACTAAGAAGGATAGTGATGGGGTGCTATCCAGATGACCTGGCCTCCACAGTCACCAGACCTACACCAAATCGAGATGGTTTGGGGTGAGCTGGACCGCAGAGTGAAGGCAAAAGGGCCAACAAGTGCTAAGCATCTCTGGGAACTCCTTCAAGACTGTTGGAAAACCATTTCCGGTGACTACCTCTTGAAGCTCATCAAGAAAATGCCAAGAGTGTGCAAAGTAGTAATGAAAGCAAAAGGTGGCTACTTTGAAGAACCTACAATATAAGACATATTTTCAGTTGTTTCACACTTTTTTAAGTATTTCATTCCACATGTTTTAATTCATAGTTTTGATGCCTTCAATGTGAATCTACAATTTTCAGAGTCCTGAAAATAAAGAAAACTCTTTGAATGAGGTGTGTCCAAACTTTTGGTCTGTACTGCACATACTGTATACTCAGCTTTATATATTAGATATATAGTCTTTTTTTGTAGGCCTGTATTTTCAGTCTTTGCTTTAACCAATTGAATTTTTCCTAAAACTAGAGCTAGAAAAATATTTGTCAAATATGTTTTTTTACATATAGAATCAAACTTAGCTGTGTAAAAAATGCATATGTCCCTCCATGTGCCATAATTCACGGCACATGTGTGTTATCCATGTGCTATCCGTGATTCGTCATCCGTGATAGCACGTGAGTAGTGACTGAAACCACGCCAGCGTCACCCCAATAACTGAAAGCCGGAGGCTGCCGAAAAGAATAAAGTTAATATCCTCCTGGCAGTGGGGCTCTCTGTATAGGCATCTGAAAGCTTCAGATCGCTATAAACCTGCACATTAACCCCATATCTGCAGGTTAATAGTGTTTTTTTTTTACCTGACAGGCTCCCTATAAATTCACATTTTAATAAAAATGAAGAAATAATGGATGCTACAGTTAGGTCCAGAAATATTTGGACAGTGACACAATTTTCGCGAGTTGGGCTCTGCATGCCACCACATTGGATTTGAAATGAAACCTCTACAACAGAATTCAAGTGAAGATTGTAACGCGTAATTTGAAGGTTTGAACAAAAATATCTGATAGAAATTGTAGGAATTGTAAACATTTCTTTACAAACACTCCACATTTTAGGAGGTCAAAAGTAATTGGACAAATAAGCCAAACCCAAACAAAATATTTTTATTTTCAATATTTTGTTGCGAATCCTTTGGAGGCAATCACTGCCTTAAGTCTGGAACCCATGGACATCACCAAACGCTGGGTTTCCTCCTTAATGCTTTGCCAGGCCTTTACAGCCGCAGCCTTCAGGTCTTGCTTGTTTGTGGGTCTTTCCGTCTTAAGACTGGATTTGAGCAAGTGAAATGCATGCTCAATTGGGTTAAGATCTGGTGATTGACTTGGCCATTGCAGAATGTTCCACTTTTTTGCACTCATGAACTCCTGGGTAGCTTTGGCTGTATGCTTGGGGTCATTGTCCATCTGTACTATGAAGCGCCGTCCGATCAACTTTGCGGCATTTGGCTGAATCTGGACTGAAAGTATATCCCGGTACACTTCAGAATTCATCCGGCTATTCTTGTCTGCTGTTATGTCATCAATAAACACAAGTGACCCAGTGCCATTGAAAGCCATGCATGCCCATACCATCACGTTGCCTCCACCATGTTTTACAGAGGATGTGGTGTGCCTTGGATCATGTGCCGTTCCCTGTCTTCTCCAAACTTTTTTCTTCCCATCATTCTGGTACAGGTTGATCTTTGTCTCATCTGTCCATAGAATACTTTTCCAGAACTGAGCTGGCTTCATGAGGTGTTTTTCAGCAAATTTAACTCTGGCCTGTCTATTTTTGGAATTGATGAATGGTTGCATCTAGATGTGAACCCTTTGTATTTACTTTCATGGAGTCTTCTCTTTGCTGTTGACTTAGAGACAGATACACCTACTTCACTGAGAGTGTTCTGGACTTCAGTTGATGTTGTGAACGGGTTCTTCTTCACCAAAGAAAGTATGCGGTGATCATCCACCACTGTTGTCATCCGTGGACGCCCAGGCCTTTTTGAGTTCCCAAGCTCACCAGTCAATTCCTTTTTTCTCAGAATGTACCCGACTGTTGATTTTGCTACTCCAAGCATGTCTGCTATCTCTCTGATGGATTTTTCTTTTTTTTTAGCCTCAGGATTTTCTGCTTCACCTCAATTGAGAGTTCCTTAGACCGCATGTTGTCTGGTCACAGCAACAGCTTCCAAATGCAAAACCACACACCTGTAATCAACCCCAGACCTTTTAACTACTTCATTGATTACAGGTTAATGAGGGAGACGCCTTCAGAGTTAATTGCAGCCCTTAGAGTCCCTTGTCCAATTACTTTTGGTCCCTTGAAAAAGAGGAGGCTATGCATTACAGAGCTATGATTCCTAAACTCTTTCTCCGATTTGGATGTGAAAACTCTCATATTGCAGCTGGGAGTGTGCACTTTCAGCCCATATTATATATATAATTGTATTTCTGAACATGTTTTTGTAAACAGCTAAAATAACAAAACTTGTGTCACTGTACAAATATTTCTGGACCTAACTGTATATCAGAGTTTAGCATCCAGAAGAAAGGGGGCAGTGATAGCTGTAGTGCCCCAGTCTGTAAGTGTTATTTCAGAAACCATTACTATTTTAGACAGTCAATATATAAAATATACTAAACATAAGAAAAACAATTTTAAGAAAATGGAATAAAAATAAATAAGGGTACACTTTATGGCTAGCTTTACATATCCGGCTTTTCGCTAATTTGCCGGATTCGGCGCACGCCAGTACAGTGTATACAGTACAATGGCAGCGCAACAAGCTCCAGTCACATGCTGTCATGTGACCAGAGCATGTGACCCGAAAGTTGCCGCGCTGCCATTGTACTGTATATACTGTACTGGCGTGCACCGGAACCGGCAATCCGGAGAACAGCCGGATGTGTGAAACCGGCCTTACTCAGGGTAATCAACAAGCAGGCATTAAAGCAGATCTGCGATCAACATCACGCTGTGACCTCCTGATCCCAGATCCTTCCGAGATCACATCAAGTTGTGACACACTCAAAATGCCAAAGTTTGGGGTCTTATCCTGATCAGAAATACTGTATTTTTAGGGGTAAAAATCAAAACAAACGTCTAAACAGTAAAGCTGGCATGGTGGTATAAGTGCTACTTTCTAGGAGGTAACGCACAAGTCACCGAGTTCCATGACCAGCTTGTTACATTAGAGTGACGTTTTTTCGTAACCTTGACCTTCCATTGCCATCTCTACGATGGAGTCCTACAGACGAGTGAATACCCTGCGCTTGTCTTCCCAGCTTTGTGATCATAATTACTACAGCTCTGCAGTGATGATGTATGGTCACAACACTATGACACCCGTCTCTTGTCTTTCTACAGTTTTCAATTAGGTTTCTAAGATGCTTCGTGTGCGGTCTGTGTTATATTCTACTGCTGCATTCCTGTTTTTTTTCTGGTCATTGAAAAAAAATCTGTATAATGGTGTACTTTAAAGTGTACCTGGCCTTTTGCACAAAATTAATGTAAAAGCATGATCTTGGTACCTTGATATCCAAATTGAAACTGCTTTTGGTGCACATACAGTCTAAAATGTCCAGGAACTTTCCTGATTCACATGCTCTATAATTTGCCACCCACTTTTATTAGGTTAAGACCCCACTTTGCGTTTCCATCTGCGTTTTTGGTGCTTTTTTGGTCCGTTTTGAGAAGCACCTTTTTCATGCCAAAAGGCATGCGTTTTGATTTTACAGCAAAGTCTATGGAAAATGGGGATTTCTAGACCGCGCTTTGCGTTTCTAAACGCTGCGTTTAATTTGCATATTTTGTGGCAAAAAACATGCGTTTAAAGAAGCAGCATGTCAATTGTTTTTGCCATTTTGGGTCCGTTTTGCTAACATTGAAGTCTATGAGAAATGGCAAAAAACAAGATTCTAGCAAATTCCTGCGTTTTACCTGCTTTTCCAGTGCAGAAAACATGCGTCTTGGACTTCAAAATAATGATTTCATATGTCCCTTTACACACACACATAGTCCGACAATTAAAAATAAGAATTTTAATAAATTATTGCTATTTTTCCATTAAATATCATATTACTGCTATAATTTCATAAAATTAATCAATTTTCATTATTTTTCGCAAAAATATAGATTTGTTTCTTTTTTTCCAATTTTTTCATAGAGTTTGACTATTTAAACTTTATTTAGCAGTGTCATGATGTTGAAAACGCATCTATCAAAACGCAGGTGGAAAAGCAGGTAAAAAGCGCTGAAAACGCATCTAAAATGCGGTAAATACGCATGCGTTTTCAGCGCTAAATTTCTGAAAAAGGCAACTTTGGTCAAATCAATTAAGCCCAAAACGTGCGTTTAGAACTGCAAGTAGGAGAACGCAAAGTGGGTCCCTAGCCTTAAGTGGGCTATTTCACTTCATCACCATTCTACCAGCACTACAGGTACTGGAACTTCCCCTCCGTTATTTAGAAAGCATTGCACTTGTCTTTGTCCAGTGTCTTGCCTTTCCTGAACTGGAAGCCTGCCTTTCTGTTGGCCTATTATATACAGGCCAACAGAAAGGCAGGCTTCCAATTTGACAGACAGGATAGCAGGAGTAGAGAGACCATGTCTCGCCCCCAATTCCTGTATCCGCCTTGGTGTCTCTACTGTTAAATATGGATTGGAAGACACCTTATCACTGGTCCTTTAGAGTAATTTGTTGTGTGAAAAATAAGTACACTTCAGTTTTGTTGGTTATTGCATTGTCAGCGGTATAAAGTAAACCTAAAGTTTATTGAAACAGCAGTGACTATTTAAAATGAAACTATGCCTCGGAGACATATTAGAAAAAAATCTTAATTCGATAATGTATTGTTGAGTCTTGCCCTGAAGACCTGAGGAATCATGGTCTAATAACTACAGTTTGCAGTATTTTGATAAATCACTCATTACTATCCGATGCAATATAAAATTCCTGCTATTTTTTCATTATTGGATTATTTCAGTTGATAAAGGGAGCCACAAGAATTACAGCGCTACGTTATTGTAGTAAGGTGGTCGGATTCCTGCCCCTGAAGACACACGCAGGTTGTTGCAAGAAATGGCGCTATCTAGTGGCTGGTTAGATAGAGTTTGTAGCAACAGTAAGGATAAGCAGTAGTTAAAGGGAACCAGTCACTAGATTTTTCCCTATGCAACTAAAACTACCACCTTCTGCAGTTCCTCGGCTGCATTCTATGAAGGTGTGCCTTGTATCTGGCCCCCTTTTCAGACCGCAAAAACAACTTTATAAATATTACTTTTTTCGTATGTAAATTTTTTAGTAGGGCCTAAAGGGCGGGCTCTCTTTCTCCTTCGTTCCCCCCTCCTGCCACTGTACGCCGTCCCCTGTGTTAATTTGAATTGATGACGACGGTCCCGTCATCCTCCACGCTATGCCGAAGTCTCACGCACAAGCCGTTATCATAGGCCACTATTGCGGTCCTGTGCACAAACTATCCCTCGCGCGCGCCTGGGATGTATTTGCTCAGGCACGGGATTATGGGCGGCGCTGTGCATGACCTCACCAGCGTCATCCTAGTACCCACCCATAATCTCGTGCCTGAGCAAATACATCCCGGGCGCGCACGAGGGATAGTTTGTGCACAAGCCCGCGATAGTGGCCTACGATAACGGCGCATGCGCGAGGAGCAAGTCGCAGGGAACAAGCTGACACCATCTTATGTAGTCAGATAGGGCCTGATTAGGGAATAGAACGAATGTGCAGGTTGTTCAATACCTTTGACCATAGTGAATGGGTGCTGGTTATCCCAAAAAGTAGTTTATGGACAGTGAGACAATGTGAATCATAAAGAAGCTGTCAGATACACACCAGTTTGTGGCAGGAGCTGGCGACCACTACCACAGAACGGTCTACTGGAGGATATTTAGCAGAGGCCTGGGCAAACAGGCCACTTTGGTAGCAGATGTTAGACAAGTAGACTGAATGGTCGAAAGTCGTATACAAATCTGAGTGGGTGGGACACCAATCTCGAGCCAACGGGGACTTAATGACTGATGTACGGGACTGTGATGCCAGGCTAAGAGGAGTTTAGATCTACAATATCTGAGTGGTTGTGGCCAGAGGGAACAGAGGAGAAGCGCGTGTCGTGTCAAGATAATGTCCCATCCCAGTAGACCAACATCCTACTTGGAACCATCGGCGGCATCAATGAGTGTAAGGCCCTTCGCTATGACTGTGGGCAACACCCTCTCCCCCTCCTGTCCGTATTGGCAAGAGTTACCTGGGCTTGGATAGGAGTGATTGGATGATGTGTCCTGCCCACCCCTCCCCCCTGTCATAATCACTGCATCTCTGAGCGAGTCCCCAGAACCAAGAGACAAGAAGGTGATCCGATAGGAGTTAACCTAAGGTCAATAATGTGTTTTGTAATGAAATAAGTGTAGATGTTGTGCCCAGCATGAGAAGCATTGTTGCTGTGACCCTAAAGCGTGTTAAAATTGAACTAAGAGAATGGAGAATGTGCCCGATGTCTGAACTGTAAAGTCTGGACTGTTGAACTAAAAGTTAACCAGAAAAAGAACTCTTCATCTCCATTTTTGCTTTCTCCACCAAAGGGACCTCAGTCGCCTGAGCTATCGGTGATGTGCAGCACCTGCAAAGACATAACAATACCATTCCTCACACCCAGCCAGGTCCCTCAAACCAGTGAACACAATAGCCCCCATACTCTGTGGGGATGACCTGGGCGTGGACTACAGGAGAAATTTCCTCTCCCGTGACTAGCACCCCGGGCTACCCTTACATTATAGAAATTATATTTGTGCGATCGCAAAAATTATTTTTTATGATAACTACAAAAGTGACATTTCTCTGGCACTGCAGGAAAACTAACTTCAGTGGCATTACCGTATCTTGCATTTTTTTTCAGTAAAGTCAATATGCCATATTCACACCAATGAAGCTCCTTGTGCTGCGTTCACCTTCACAATATCAGAAATCACTCGTAATGATCCAGGCTCCGGGACTGGACTTTGACGCTTGTTTCCACTACTACTGGAGGATGCAGCAGGAGGGACTGCCAAGAATGTAAATGGGTACCAGATGTGCCCATGTACAGATGTGTCCTTGATGATCATTACCTTCCCTAGGGGCACAACATTTCCCAATATAAGTAACATTAGCATTAGATACCATACTTAAAAAATGCATGATTTTATGACACTCTGTTGGGTATTATGTGAGCTATATGGCCTTGATTCATCATTACTTTTACTCTAGTTTTGTGTATTTTGCTTTTTTTTTGTGCACAATTTATTATTCTATTTCTGCCTTTTTTATGTCTATTTTATATGAGCTCACCTGATTTGTTTTATATTTTTTGCTTTATAAGCAGACTCTACCAATCCTGGATGTTTTCTCCTGATTTATCAATTTTGACTATTTACAAAGCTATAAAATTGGTACAAACCAGCCCCCCCCCCCCTCCTCCCTTGGTGTATATTTGCATAGGCGGAAATTTTGGGACAATTTTTGTAATTTTTGGTGCCAATGTGTGACTTTTTGCTCCAAAAGCAGATCATGGCTAGAAAACAGCCTAATTTTAACCTTGCACCAAACACATGAATGGAGCTTGCCAGTTTGATGAGAAAAATAGTAATTAATATCAAAAGACAAAAAAATAAAAGTGACTTTGAAAAATTGCAAGTGATGAATGGAGGCCTATGGGGTTTTTTTTGTTTTACATTTAAAAAAATCACAACATTTGCTCCTGGTGTCTTTTTCTGCATGTTTTTCAAAAAGTCATGCCTTCTGTGATATTTTGCAGCAGATGCAACATTTTGCTCAAAAAGTGTCAAAAAAGGTTAATGACAGGTGTCATTGGGTCCTTCTCCCATATCACACAATCAACAGAATGAGAGATGATTGATAATCCAAATAACATTTATTCTAAGCAAATCAGGGAGTCCATAAAATAATCCACCATACAGAGGGTAAAATAGTCCAGAAACACGGATATAGTCCAGTAAGCGATGAATGTCCAGGTCTCTCTGGGGAGCCTCAGCTTCTCCCACAGAGGATGAATCTTTCTGCTTCTCTCTTGAAGTTCTCAGATAGACTGAATAATCCCCAGGTAAACAGAGTTTGGTTGGATTCCAGGCCCCCCTCCCCCAGACCTAGGGATAGAAACACTGTAGGGGGAGAGTCCCAGTATTTGGAGAGCTGAAGAGTAAACAATGGACAGTCTAGAAATGGCAGTTTAACAAAAAGAAAAGCAAATGGTAACTGACCTAAGTTAATTAACTTGCAGACAAGATAAGGAATACACAGAATGAATGGAGAAAGGCTCCTAAAATATGAACATACACAAAATGATACACAACCCCATTTATCACACCATCACAACCTCTCCCTCCTTCTTAATAAGTGAGTGCGCCATGGGGTCTACACAGACCTCTGGCCACTTCACTTAAGTCTTATGTTGCTCAGCTGTGGATAGTCCCTTGTACAGCGGTAGGGTTGGAAGGACAAGCTTCCCTTTGTGTCCTCCTTCACTGAAATTGTTTCTTGCACCCACAAATCGACATTGTAGATCTCCCACATCATTTCCTAGGAGAATATCTGCAGGCAGGCTGCTCATTAACCCAACCACGCATTGTTTGACCACAAGCAAAAATCCAGATGTACAGTCACATTTGGGATATTCCTCCTTTGTCCTCCAGCCAATTAAATAACAATCCCTGGTCCATGATGTATCGCCTCTGGCCGAACCACTCAGTGATCAGCTATTGTGAGAAATGCCCCAGAGTCACAAAATCCAATAATTCTCTGTCAATCCAGCACGACCTCCTGTAAGTGCTTACTTTGAAAATAAGAGGAACTCGGGGCTGTGGCTCGCACCCCATAAACCCCTAGTGGTCAACCATGAGTGTCTGAGTCATTAGGGAAGTCAACTTGAAGGGGTGAGAACTCTTCCCCCATTGTATTTGGCTGTAGAGAATTAACAGGTTGATTTAGTGCAATGTCATTCCTCAGTCGACCTGCAGGGCAAGTGCCTTGCAAGTGCCCAGGCTGCCCATATGGATAACCTCTCCTCTGTGTCGTACTCTTTGCAATGTACATTTCAGGGAAGGCAGTAGGAGAACCTGGTGACAAAGGCCAGAGCCCATATACTCCAACAGGGGCTTCTATGGTGCAGGGGTCAGTGGTACACTCCAGTGGAGGTGGTGGTAACTCTTCCTTAGGCAGGATGGAATGCACAAAATGCACCGGACGAGGTGGAGACACTTGGGGCTTCCTTGAGGGACAACCAAATTGCAGGTGCCCAGGTTGCCCACAACCATAACATCTCCTCTCTGTGATTCCCCCAGGGCGTCGTCGGAACTGTTGGGTAACGGGATTGTGAGCCTTGGCTGTCATCAGCCTGCGGCTGGTTGGAGGGGCAAATATAACTGGAGAGGGACAGGGCGCAGGAGCAGGCTGTGACTTATTGTCCAGGAGCCTCCTCCATTGCAAACGGATAGTAAGGGCCTCATCAGCCAGGGCTGCAGCTCTATCCAAGGTGTGCGGCATGCACTCTGACCCATTCCTGTATTTCTGAGGGACATTTGGCAAGAAATTGTTCTTTAAGGAACACCTATATAATATCTTCTACAGTGAAGGCATTTTCCACTTCCAGCTATTTCCGACATGCCTGGGACATTTTATGGGCATACATCCTAAACGACCCTCCTGTGGTGCATGGGAGGTCTCAGAACTGTGCTCTGTGTAAGTCTGGGGTGATAGCATGGTATTCCAGGAGAGTTCGCTATATAATGTTATAATCCCTGTTCTTCTGTGAGTTAATTGTGCAATAAGCTTCTACCAAGCTTCCATTCAGGGATCCCACTAACAAATACATCCAGCCAGAGTGGGGCACCTCCATTACGGCCCACTGCTGCTCAAAGTCCTTGAATAACCCTTCCACATCTCCGGAAGCCTCATCAAATGGCTTGAAGTCCGCCCGGGTAATCCGTACAGGCTGCCAGATCGCTGGGTTTACACTCCAACTCATATTCCCTCTGCCGGACTCCAGTCCTTCTTGTCTCCACTGTGCTCGGCGAGCAGCCTCCTCCTTATACTCCTGAGATACACCTGGGCCCAGAACTACCATGTCTTCTTCGAACCACACTAACCATTGGCTTTTTGGGGCAGGGATCTCCGTCTCCAGTGCTTGTCCATCAGACATCTTGGAGGAGGTGGACTGGCTCGCACCCACCAATTAAGGCCTCTTTACTCAGTCCCTGGTAGCTCAGGTCCGGATCTCTGTCTCTCTCCTATAGACTAGATGCGGTCCAGTTTCTGTACTCAATCTGTGGGTGGATCTCCATTGGGTTTCACTTTATTTATCCCACCCCTGCCACCAGTTGTCACAGGGTCCTTCTCCCATATCACACAATTAACAGAGCGAGAGATGAGTGACAATCCAAAGAACATTTATTCCAAGCAAATCAGAGAGTCCATAAAATAATCCACCATACAGAGGGTAAAATAGTCCAGAGACACAGATATAGTCCAGTAAGCGATGTCCAGGTCTCTCCGGGAAGCCTCAGCTTCTCCCACAGAGGATGAATCAGACAGACTGAATCATCCCCGGGTAAACAGAGAGTTTGGTTGGATTCCAGGCCCCCCTCCCCCAGACCTAGGGATGGAAACACTGTAGGGGGGGAGTCCCAGTATTTGGAAAGCTGGGGATTAAACAATGGACAGTCAAGAAATGGGGGTTTAACAAAAAGAAAGCAAATGGCAACTAAGCTAAGTTAATAAACTTGCAGACAAGATAAGGAATACACAGAATGAATGGAGCAAGGATCCTGAAATATGAACATACACAAAATGATACACAACCCCCTATATCACACCATCACAACAGGAAATAAGCTTTAAGTCAAATGATTTGGCACTAAATTCATGAACCGCACCCACTTTAATTAATTTGGCACAATAAATGTCAGCGAAAACATCAAGATAAAAAAAAGAAAATAGACAAAAAAAATGCAATTGATGAATTGGGGCCTATGTGTGAAATGGAAGCTTGACCAGAATTATTTGCAAGTCTGTCCTAATAATGCTCAATAGAAATGTGAGTCCTTGACTAAATTTGCAAAAAAAATAAAACAAAAGTAATCTAGACATAAAGGCACATTTTTTTCAAAATGTAAAAAAAAATGATGTGATAAAAGTGAGAGAAAAAATGTTTTAATCATAGGGCAACCTTTTTAATGTCACAGAGATGTTTGTATTGTATCTTGAAGGCCTCCTGTTGGACAGTGTTGGTCTAATTCCAGGCATCGAATTAAGTATTATATAAAGCTGTTTTTTTCTCTATTCTGTAGCTCTTGGTTTTTTTTGTCCCTGTGTATTAGGACACTGAATGTACAATAAGAAAATATATTTATTTTAAAATTGCTGACCTTTTAGTTCAGTGCTTTGGAAAACTGCTTAATCGTCCAAAGTCCTAAACTAATGTTCTGCCTGCTGTGTACAATTTATAATATATAAATGTATGCAGCTAAAATGGACATAATCACGTTAAAGCATTTCTGCTCTATTATGTGAAACATCCTGACCGGTTCAGGGAGATCGGCTATATAATACCCAGGACTGATACATGACAAGATACATTATGGATGCATTAGTGATCTAGAGAATATTTGTTTGCGAGGTCTTATAATAGCAATTTGGTGTAAATTGGCTACAATAATGATTTTATTTGCATCCAAAAACTAATAAGTGACATTTTAGTTTTCAGCAATGTACATCTGTTGGAAATGCATCACACAGATTAAGTTTTTTTTGGCTGTTCTTGAGGTCAAAGAATAAATTATCTCCAACCTGGACTACTGCAACCTGCTGCTCTCTCGCACCCCTTCAATCTATGCTAAACTACACTGCCCGTCTAATCCATCTGTCCACCCTCTAGTCCCTAAGGGTGGCTTTACACGCTGCGACATCGCTAGCCAATGCTAGCGATGGCGAGCGTGATAGCCCCACCCCTATCGTTATGCCGATATTTGGTGATCGCTGCCGCAGTGAACATTATCGCTACGGCAGCGTCACACGCACTTACCTGGTCGGCGTCATCGCTGTGACTGCCGAACAATCCCTCCCTCAAGGGGGAGGGACGTTCGGCGTCACAGCGACGTCACCGTGATGTCACTAAGTGGCCGGCCAATCAAAGCGGAGGGGTGGAGATGAGCAGGACGAACATCCCGCCCACCCTCTTACTTCCTCATTGCTGGCGTGTGGCAGATAAGGAGAGGTTCCTCGTTCCTGCGCCGTCACACGTAGCGATGTGTGCTGCCGCAGGGACGAGGAACAACTTCGCCCCAGCGACAGAAGCGATAATTGGGAGCGGACCCCCATGTCAACGAGGAGCGATTTTGGACGTTTTTGCAACAATCCAAAATCGCTCCTAGGAGTCACACACAACGAGATCGCTACAGCGGCCGGATGTGCGTCACAAAATCCGTGACCCCAACGAGATCGCTGTAGCGATCTCGTAGCGTGTAAAGCCCGCTTAACTTTCCCTCTCTGCTAATCCCTTCACTGGCTTCCCATTGCCCAACAAGTTCAAGTTAAAAACCCTAACCATGACCTACAAAGACATCCACAACCTGTCTCCTAAATACGTCTGTGACCTACTCTCCAGGCACTTACCTGTACGTAACCTCCGATCCTCACAAGATCCCTTTCTCTAGTCCGCTTGCATCTCTTCTTCTCACAATCACATCCAAGATTTCTCCCGTGCCTCCCCCATACTATGGAACTGTCTGCCACAACATTTTAGACTCTCGTCTACCTTGAAAAGCTTCAAAAGGAACCTGAAGACCCTCCTCTTCCGACAAGCCTACAACCTGCCGTAACCCTCAGTCCTCCATAGCGCCATACAACCACTTCCACCCTCACCTACTGAATCCTCACCCATCCCTTGTAGACTGTGAGCCCTCACGGGCAGTGTCCTCTCTCCTCCAGTACCAGTCTGTGCCTTGTATTGTTTACGATCATTGTACTTGTGCCTATTATGTATACCCCTTTTCACATGTAAAGCGCCAAGGAATAAATGGCGTTATAATAATGAATAATAATAATAATAAGGATGACCCATTGGGATGCAAGATGCTGATAGTCTATAGATTTCAGAAAAAATGTAATGCTTGATTTTGCCTGTGGAGGCGCTGCAGGGGAATTCAACACATGCTTACAAACTTCCTCATAGGAGAAACTAAGGTAGAAAACAAGTACATTAGGGTTTTAACTGATTACAATAGTGGTAAACATGAGTTTATTATCTCCTCACCTGGGATAGTTGTGTATTACACAACTACTGATGTGTTTGTAAGAGGCTGCTGCAGATCCGCGGGTGATGCACATTGAGATAGGAGAAGATCAGGATAAAAATGCTATTCCTCTGCACTGCATCAATGGATGAGAAGGACTCCAAATGAATTAAGTTAAAAATGGTTTATTTGTCAACGTGTTTCAAGGCAATCTAGCTCCTTCCTTAGGATATACTATGGTTTTCTCCTGAGGAAGGGGCTTGATTGCCTTGAAACACTTAGGCGGGCTTTGCACGCTGCGACATCGGTAACAATGTGTTACCAACGCTGCAGCGATAGTCCCCGCCCCCATCGCAGGTGCGATTTTTTTTGTGATTGCTGCCGTAGCGAACATTATCGCTACGGCAGCTTCACATGCACTCACCTGCCCTGGGACGTCACTCTGGCCAGCGACCCGCCTCCTTACTAGGGGCGGGTCGTGCAGTGTCATAGCGACGTCACACGGCAGGCGGCCAATAGAAGCAGAGGGGCGGAGATGAGCGGGACGTAAACATCCCGCCCACCTCCGTCCTTCCGCATAGCCGGCCGGGACGCAGGTAGGAGATGTTCCTCGCTCCAGTGGCTTCACACACAGCGATGTGTGCTGCCTCCTTGAACGAGGAACAACATCGTACCGTCACAGCAGCGGCATTATGGAAATGGCGGACCCTACACCGATCATACGATAACGACGCTTTTGCGCTCGTTAATCGTATGTAAAAGGCTTTACACACTACGATGTCGGGAGCAACGCCGGATGTGTGTCACTTTCGATTTGACCCCACCGACATCGCACCTGCGATATCGTAGTGTGCAAAGCCCGTCCTAGACAAAAAAAAAAACATTTTCAGCTGAATCCTTTTGAACTCCTTCTCGTTCATTGAGACAGTGCAGAGGAACTGCATTTTATTCTGAAATTTCTTGATAGATTATAGCTGACTACTGGAGGCCACAATTGCTTGGCACTCTATGATCACCAATCATCATAGAGGCTCATTCAGACAGGTGCTGTCCATGTGCGCAGTTCGTCACATGCGAACAACTGAAGCAAATGTGCTGGTGCACAGATTAATTCTTCACATAGACCGAAGGACCAAGTGGAAAAAATTTCAGCACATGCTAGTCAATAGAAGGCAGCTCCTGCACCCGGCTCAATGCAGATCAACACATAGAGCTGCACCCAAAGCCTCATTCACATGTGCAATTTAGACACCTTCGTTTTTAATACGCAGTTGGGGAGTTATGGTGGTACTAGGTGGGAATGGATATGGAAGAAGATGTGTGCTTGTGGTATACACTCACCTCTGTGAAGGGCGGCATCACCACTTTCCGTTCATTTCTCTGAAGTGCTAGAATCAAACACTACCTGATCGAGGCTCCAGTCCACAGCTGAAAACCGGCTTGTGTGCTTTACGAATCTCCTAACAAAGAAATCACTCCTACAATTGGTAAGAGACTTCTTTTACTCGGGAAACTGATTTTTAGTATGGCCCTCAGAATCCTGCCAAAGCGTGCTCCTGCCCTTAAAGGGATTCTGTGAGCAGGATTTCACCATCAAATTATTTAGATATGCATGTAGCTCTCTGAAAGACAAGTCCAACATACATTTACTTGATTGATCCATTCTTGACTTGCTGAGAAGTCAACAAGTTATATTATAAGCAAATGAGGCTGAAGCACTATGGTAGATCTGAAGCCTCTTTCACTCCAGGTCTATTCCCTGCCCAGTGCTAGATCTTCCTGCTTGACGTTCAGCTCCATTACCTGAAGTCCCACAGCATAGAAGCTGTCAGTCAAGCAGGAGGAGGTGGTGCTGGGCGGGGAATAAAGCTGGAGTGACAGAGGCTACAGATTTAAATTAGCTCTTCAGCCTCATTTGCATATCAATTCAAATGCTCATTTCTTAGTAACAGAGGAACAAGCTTACCATATAAAGATATTAATGGACCTACAGTGCTGGCCAAAAGTATTGGCACCCCTGCAATTCTGTCAGATAATACTCAGTTACTTCTTGAAAATGATTGCAATCACAAATTCTTTGGTATTATCTTCATTTAATTTGTCTTCAATGAAAAAAAAAAATTGTCATGAAGCCAAATTGGATATAATTCCACACCAAACATAAATAAGGGGGTGGACAAAACTATTGGCACTATTTGAAAAATCATGTGATGCTTCTCTAATTTGTGTAATTAACAGCACCTGTAACTTACCTGTGGCACCTAACAGGTGTTGGCAATAACTAAATCACACTTGCAGCCATGACATGGATTAAAGTTGACTCAACCTCTGTCCTGTGTCCTTGTGTGTACCACATTGAGCATGGAGAAAAGAAAGAAGACCAAAGAACTGTCTGAGGACTTGAGAATCCAAATTGTGAGGAAGCATGAGCAATCTCAAGGCAACAAGTCCATCTCCAAAAACCTGAAAGTTCCTGTGTCTACGGTGCGCAGTGTCATCAAGAAGTTTAAAGCCCATGGCACTGTGGCTAACCTCCCTAGATGTGTAAAGAAAAGAAAAATTGACGAAACATTTCAACGCAAGATTGTGCGGATGGTGGATAAAGAACCTCGACTAACATCCAAACAATTTCAAGCTGCCCTGCAGTCCGAGGGTACAACAGTGTCAACCTGTACTATCCGTCGGCGTCTGAATGAAAAGGGACTGTATGGTAGGATACCCAGAAAGACCCCACTTCTTACCACGAGACATAAAAAAGCCAGGCTGGAGTTTGCCAAAACTTACCTGAAAAAGCCTAAAACGTTTTGGAAGAATGTTCTCTGGTCAGATGAGACAAAAGTAGAGCTTTTTGGGAAAAGCCATGAACATAGAGTTTACAGGAAAAAAAAAGAGGCATTCAAAGAAAAGAACACTGTCCCTACAGTCAAACATAGCGGAGGTTCCCTGATGTTTTGGGGTTGCTTTGCTGCTTCTGGCACTGGACTGCTTGACCGTGTGCATGGCATTATAAAGTCTGAAGACTACCAACACATTTTGCAGCATAATGTAGGGCCCAGTGTGAGAAAGCTGGGTCTCCCTCAGAGATCATGGGTCTTCCAGCAGGACAATGACCCAAAACACACTTCAAGAAGCACTAGAAAATGGTTTGATAGAAAGCACTGGAGACTACTAAAGTGGCCAGCAATGAGTCCAGACCTGAACCCCATAGAACACTTGTGGAGAGATCTCAAAATGGCAGTTTGGAGAAGGCACCCTTCACATCTCAGGGACCTGGAGCAGTTTGCCAAAGAAGAATGGTGTAAAATTCCAGCAGAGCATTGTAAGAAACTCATTGATGGTTACTGGAAGCGGTTGTTCGCAGTTATTTTGGCTAAAGGTTGTGCAACCAAGTATTAGGCTAAGGGTGCCAATACTTTTGTCTGGCCCATTTTTGGAGATTTGTGTGAAATGATCAATGATTTGATTTTTGTTTCATTCTCTTTTGTGTTTTTTCATTGCAAGCAAAATAAATGAAGATAATACCAAAGAATTTGTGATTGCAATCATTTTCAAGAAGAAACTGAATATTATCTGACAGAATTGCAGGGGTGCAAATACTTTTGGCCAGCACTGTATCTTTGAAAAAGCTACATGTGTAATACCCCAACGTTGTTGTGTATGTGCCTTTAAGATGTAGAAGATCTGGTAGCTACATGTGTAGGGATGTTGCCCCTCGCCAGTCCAAAGCATGAGACTTGATTTGGCTGGATAAGAAGCTTCTGACTTGGGTAACATCTCCACGTATCCTGTTGTTCTGAGTCTGAATTTTATTGACACATTATACTTCATGATACTACTAAATTTAGCTCAATATTATTTAATTTAATTACCAAAATACCTGAAATTTGACAACAATTTTGAAAAAGTCACACTTTTTGAACTGTGAATTTTTATGCCATTAAAAGAGATAATTATACCATATAAAATAGTTAATAAATAACTGTCAAGCCTCAGTTTCAGGACTCGATCTGGTGACCTCTTGCTGCGTGGCCAGTTTCCTTCAATGTTGAGGCACAACTTGGTCAGTCTCTGTCCGATTGCTGATGGTTCTCTTATCTTTGCTTTTCTTTTTTTGGTTTGCAATTAGATGTTCTCACTTTCTCATTTTGTTCCTGGCCTATCACATCCTGGGTGGGGCTATTTATACTCACCGTGCACCTGCCTTCTTTGATGTCTATATTTTTTATGTAGATTTGTGCTAATGAGTCTAGGTCTTGCAGCTAAGAGATTTTGCCTGCTAGGCAGAGACCAGTGTTATTATTCCACTGTGTTTTCTCAATTGCCTTCCCTACACCTTTCTTCTGTTTTGTGTTAGGTTGGTAGGAGGTAACCCTTGCTTGCATATATTATGCTCTTGTTTCCCCTTGTGCACGTGCTTTACATTTGCTTAACTTGGGTTTCTTTCTACCACTGCACACTTTTCTTTTTTTTGGTTAGTTGTGTGTAGCAACCTCTCCACTGGTTCCTCAGGAGGAATGTGAAATAGCTCCATGGCCTTTTAGGGCACCAGGCACAAGCTGTGGTTTATAGCTGTGCGGCTATGGATCTTTTAGTCTGCACAGGAACCAGTAGGGTGTAGATGTGGTTAGAGTGTGATGGGCTTTATTTCTCCCTGTACCCATGTTTGAGTAGATACATGCATAACAATAACATTTACCACATCTCTATCCTACTTTAGCATCATTTTTAAAATGATTTTTTGTTAAAATATTAAATAAAGTTAACAGTTTGGCAGCAATTTTTTCATTTTTTTTTTTCAATGAAATTTACAAAACCTAAATTTTTGGGGACTACTTCAGTTTTGAAGTCACTTTGAGGAGCTTATGTGTCAGAAAACCTGCAAATAAATCCCAATTTTAAAATATGTACCCGTCAGCGTATTCAAAACGGCATTCAGAAAGTTTGTTCCCCTTTTAGTGCTTTACAGTAATTAATGCAAACTTAAAGAAATAAAAAATAGAAACCTTTTTTTAATTAAATTGTAGCCCCATATTTTTAATTTTCACAAAGGTAAAAGGAGAAATTGCACCATACATTTTGTTGTTTAATTTCTCCTGAGTACACCGATTCCTCTTATGTAGTTGGAAGCTACTGTTTGACAACACAGCAGGGCTTAGAAGAGAAGAAGCGCTATTTGATTTTTGGTGCATACATTTTGCTGGAATAGATTTTGAACGCCATATTGAATTTGCAGAGCCCGTGAGGTGCCTAAGCAGCAGAAACCTCGCACAAGTAGCCCCATTTTGGAAACTCCACCCCTCAAAGAATTCATATACAGGTGTGATGAGCATCTTGAACAGGTGCTTCACAGAAAGTTATATTAGCTTGTGGCAATTAAAGAATAAGTGTAATGCAAGTCACTGCTTACAGATAGTACAGACGGAAGAGTAGTCAATAATAGGAGGACACGTATGGATACAGGGAGTACACAGAGTCGTTGTCAGGTCACAATCCGAGGTTCAGAATTCCAGGAGGGCATGTAATAGATTCAGGGAGAAAACTGGTCAGGTAACGGTCCAAGATCAAAAGCCAGGAGGTCATGACAAGAACAGTGAGCTGGGAGATAGGAGTCAAATAACAGTCCGGGGTCAAGAAAGAAAGGTCTGAACACATGCAGAAACACAGGCCATCAGCACAACTACAGAACCAGAATGTACGATTGGCAAGGCTCTGGGGGAGCATGCTTAGTTAAGAAGCAGACCAATTACCAGGAAGATGGAACACCTGAGTAATCAGCACCTCCCAGAACCAGCATGGAAGCCTGCACTGTCAATCATCCTGCCAGCTCAGTAGCTCAGGAAAACACAGCAAAGGATCTCCTAGTGTGCAAGATGCTGTGCACAGAGGAATCGTGTCTCTGCCATCTCAGTAGTCCAGGAAAGTGCAGCAGATCATCTCCTAGTGTGCAAGACGCTCTGCATAGAGGAATCGTGTCACTGCCAGCTCAATAGTTCAGGAAAGTGCAGCAGAGCATCTCCTAGTGTGCAAGATGCTCTGCACAGAGAAGTTTTTATTCCACGAAAATGTAGCTTTTGACCAATTTTTACAAGGGTAACAGGAGAAATTGATCAATGATTGTGAGTTTATTTTCTCCTGAGTACATTTATACTCCACATGTAAACTACTATTTTGGCACATGGCAGATCTTGGAAGGGGAGGAGCGCCATTCAACTTCTAGAGCACCATTTTTACTGGGAAAGATTGTGGGCGCCATGTCACATTTGGAAAGCTCTCAAGGTTCCAAAACAGTGGCAGCCTACTATAAGTGGCACCATTTTGAAAAGTGCACCTCTCAAAGACATTATCTAGGGATGTAGTGAGCATTTTAAACCAACAGATAATTTACGGAATTTTAATACCTTGGGCCGTAATGATGAAAAATTACTTTTTTTCCACAAAAATGTTGCTTTAGCCCAAAATTTCTTATTTTCAAAATAGTAAAAGGAAAAAATTGACCCCACTATTTTCTCTTGAACATGCAGAAACCCAAAATGTGGTTGAAATCTACTGTTTAAAAACCGCAGCTGGACAGGCAGAGGCAGGTAAGGAACATTCGGCATGGCTCATCAGGCTCAGGTCACCAGGCAAGGGACATCAGGCACAGGACATCAGATACAGGTGCAGCCGGGATAGCACATCTGTAGGAACTCCGATCATCAGGGTCCAGGTCATCAGGTATTGAACTCCGATTGTTAGGGTACTGCCTGACATCAGGCTCGGGACACCAGGCACAGGACATCAGATACAGGTGCATCCCGAACGGCTGAAGCAGACAGAACGACAAGTGGAGTCAGGTACAAATACAGGTGCAGGATATAGCCAGGTACGGACACAGGTGCAGCATACAGGCTGGTACCAGGGAATAGACAGGACAGGTCCAGGGAAACAGACAAGAAAGACACAGCAGAGCAGAACTGGTTGCATGCAGGACTTGTGCTGAAGGCTTTCAGGCCAAAGCAGACAAACAGGACCAACACACTGCTAGGATCAAAACCTAATGTGTTGCTCTGGCCCCTTAAGTGCCTCGTGCTTCCAAGTGATAGGCTGGGGACATCTTAGCGAGGTGTGCATGCTTGATCTTAAAAGGACAGGAAGCGTGCACGCACCCCCTAGGCTGAACAATAGGTAACCCCATGCAGCATGCGTAGGGCCTGGGTCCTATGCAAGAGCTTAGGACCAACATACACCTGGGCCTCCGCGGGAGGGACGAGTCGGGGACTGAACTACACGTGGATGGCAATGAAGGGACGCAGAGGACCACGCAACACGTGGGTTTGCCATGGAGGGGCGAGCTGGGGACCACACATGAGGATGGCCATGCGGGAGTGCAGAGAACCATGCAACAAGAGGATGGCCATGCAGGAAAGAGGAGGGAGCAGGGACATGGAGCTAGGATGCCATGGAGCACCACTTACTGTGATTTAGGTACAATGTGGAGCATAAAAGGCATTTAGATTTGGGAGCGCAGATTTTGCTGGATTTCTTTTTGGGGGAAGCATGTAATTTTTCCAGAACCTTTGTGTAAGGGTACGGTTCCACTTGCGATTTTCACGGACGTGTGCAAACCGATAAAACATCGTAATGCATTTGCACCAGTGTTAATCTATTAGGCAGTGTCCTTTTGCTATTTTTTTCCTCAGCTCTAATCATGCTGTGGATCAAATCACAGCAAGCTGCGTATAGCTGCGTAGATCGCACCAGACTTCCTACTGCAAGTCTATGAGTGCGAGAAAAATATCACACAGCATTACATAGGAATGTCATATGGATGTCATGCACATGTCATACCAATGTCACACAGATGCTAGTTGAGAAAAACCTACAAACTTGCACAGCACTCGCATGTCATACAGATGCTAGGAGAGAAAAAAATGCGCAGCCGCATGACATACACAAGACCATACGCATGACATTCGGCCCACTTTTTGCGACGAGTATCGGAGTGATAATTTGTACACAAGTGGAATCGTACCCTTACCAGTCAAGTGGAAATCTATATAGATCCTGGACCTGAGTGCTGACTTCTTTTTTTATGGATTGAGTTGAAAAGCTCGGTTCACATTTATCCCGTGCTCTACACATTTGGATTTCCATCTAAACCTTCAATGAACCCATTCATCATAATGGATTCATACAAGCAATTACTCTCGACTCCATCTGGCCTCTGTTCAGCGGTGTCTGTCTTTTCAGTAATGCACAAAACTATGGTCAACCATTAATTTGTGCATGCCTAAAAACACAGACACCACTGGATCATTGGCTAGACAAAGTCCAAAGTTACTCCGTCTTTCTCATAGTGAAACTTCTATTGGGGATTTTGCCTGAATCATGTTTTTCATACATTTACACGTAAACTCCAATGTAAGGTGTACTTTGCACGCTGCGACATCGCTAGCCAATGCTAGCGATGTCGAGCACGATAGTACCCGCCCCTGTCACACATGCGATATCTTGTGATAGATGCCGTAGCGAACATTATCGCTATGGCAGCTTCACACGCACTTACCTGCCCTGCGACGTCGCTCTGGCCGGCGACCCGCCTCCTTCCTAAGGGGGCGGGTTGTGTGGTGTCACAGCGACGTCACACGGCAGGCGGCCAATAGAAGCGGAGGGGCGGAGATGAGCGGGACGTAAACATCCCACCCACCTCCTTCCTTCCGCATAGCGGTGGAGGCAGGTAAGGAGATGTTCCTCGCTCCTGCGGCTTCACACACAGCAATGTATGCTGCCGCAGGAACAAGGAACAACATCGTATCTCCTATTGGTGCGACATTATGAAAATGACCGACGCTACACAGATCACCGATTTACAACGCTTTTGCGATCGTTTATCGGCGCATCTAGGCTTTACACGTTGCAACGTCGTTACTGTGTGCGTTACTGTGTGCGTCACTTTCGATTTGACCCCGACGATATCGCAGTAGCGATGTCGCAACGTGCAAAGTACCCCTAAGTCCTCAGCATAGAGTGTAGGATAAATGTAAGGCTTATTGCAAACTTTGGGAGGCAGAATAAAAATATCAACACCAGTTGACAAATTGCTTTTATTTATGTATTTTTTTTTTATACCATTCGTTGTGCGGTATAACTAATGAGACGGTTTTATTCTATGAGTTAGCACAATTATAACAGTACGAGATGTATTTCTTTTTATGTTTTGCTTTTGTCACACACTAATAAAAACAGTTTTTGGGGGAGAGGTTTTAAAGTTTTTTCATCATTTTATCATTTTTTTGCTTTTTTAACTTATTTCCTCTACGGGATTTTAATTTTAATTTTTCTGATCACTGGTCTAATCCATTACAATTCTTATGCATTTTAATGCATTAGGCCTGTGATTTTCATAGTAGTAGAACACCTGATAGACTCTGCTTTTGACAGGGGCTAAAAGGCCACCATACTTGGCAGTCCCAAAGGTGATTATTGGATCTCTGGCTTTCATGACAACCAACGGCTCTCTGTGATTGCATTGCTGGTGTGCCGATGGATTGAAAGAGGGAGCCCCCTCCATCTCACAGCCTTCTAAATTCCATGATCGCTATAGATTGCGTTATTTGAAGGATTATCAGTCCAGCTGAGCTCCTGATGGCTATTCTGTGGGAAAGCTCTTGAACCTGTATAATCAGCATGACATAAAGGTATATCAATTTGCAGGAAGTACCTGCAAAATGTGACAGGAAGGGGTTAAAGGAGGCATGTCCTTTATTAAGCAGCAGGTGAACAGTCAATTTTCTGCTGTGGGTGTAAGGGGTGGGCAGACCCCTTACAAGGAGATACAGTTTCCCCGGAATGTTAATGTGATTTAATAAAAATGTTTTATTGTTAAATGCTTTTACTGTTTTAGGGGATCCCCTAGTGGCCGGGTGGGACGGCTGTCACCACAGAAACAGGGCAGAGGAAAGGAGGAGCCGGCAGCAGAAAGGGGAGGGAGAAGGAGAGTTGTTAGGAAAAAGTTAAGATCTGAGGCAGTTGAGTCCGGGACGGGAGAGAAGAAGCAGAGAAGGGGCAGAGTGTGGGAGCTGGGTGTATAAGAAAGCCGGAGAGAAAAGGAGGAGGCGGAACCTCAAGTGCGAAGCAGTACCGGTGTGGGTCCGGTCTGTGGGTAGCCGTAGTGGGAGCCAGGTGAAGCGGATTAGCCGGGCACATCCCCACTGGAGGAGACGTCAGGACAGGTTTTTCCCCAGCTATAGGAAGTGTGAAGTCACCTGTAACTGCCGGTTGTGTGAAGAACTGTGTAATAAAGAATGCCTTTTGATTGCACCGAATCATGCCTGGAAAGTGTTTGTACGTCGGACGACATCTGCACCACCACACTCTGCCCCACCAAGTCATCTCCTGTCCCCAAAGTGACGGCGGCACTAGGGGTAAGCCTAGCAGAAGGAGCCACGACTACAATCACCGAGGCACCCCTGGCACCCCGTTACATGTGGCGTAGTCGGCAGGATGCGGATTGTATGCAAGGGGTCCCGACCCAAGAAGTCGGAGACCAAGTGGTGCCTAGGGCACAGGATCCGGATTATTGGAGAAGGGTCCCGATCCCATGGTGGGAAGAAGAAGTGGTGCCTAAGGCGTTGGACCGGGCACAAGATGGCGGCAAGATGGCCGTCGTCTTCAAGGACACGGAAAGCGCGCAAAGAATGGGCACCAAAAGAAGAGCCTGGGGCTGGCCAGTGAAGAAATAGAAGTACGGAGTACTCCGCCCAAAGAGGGGAGGTGCTGGCCCCAGGATGCTGAAGAAGACATGTGCAGTGGGCGGTGTTCCAGAGAAAAAGAAGAACCGCCGCGTAGGGGTCTATCTGATGTGTGAGACTGGGGGTGGAGTATACCCAAGAGCGGGAAAAGTAGGCCCGCCTCCACTTCCTCCAGCATCTCCACTGGCCCCGCCGCCATTACCAGAGACGCTGACTACAAGCAAGATGGAGACCGCAGGAAAGCAGCAAGATGTGGTGGCCGCACTAGCCGCAACTAACCTGGGCAGAGGACGCCCTAAGCAGACTGCGGCTGCAGCTGCAGAAGGACTTCCTCTCAACCCACCGGCTGTACCCGGAGGACCGGAGCGGCCCACGAAAGTCACCTGGGTTACGACCTGGGACGCCGCGACCGGAGAGACCACGACCGAGGTCCGAGCGACTTACACCGCACAGCTGCCGTCGGGAAATAGACTGCTGGGAGCTCCATACCCGTGTCCGGAGATACCCCCGCCAGTCGCGGTGGGATCTTCAAACCCCGCAGCAGTTCCGGCCCCGGAAGAATCACACGCCCGGGAGCTAGAAAAGGACAACTGGGGTTTCTTCTGGGATCCAGTGCAGCCGTCGTCCCAGACTCAGCGGAAGTCTCCATCACCAGAACCCGACCCAGTACAGGAAAGACTACTGGCCGAGACCATAGCCCGGGAAATGATGGCCGGTCCCCGGAGTGAGGAATTTGAACGCCAGTGTACCATCGGGACTGTGGTGAAGTTTAACCAAAAAGAAGGCTACGGTTTCATCGAGGATGAAGAGACCGGCGATCACTACTTCTACAATCGGGTGAACCTTAACACCGAGGGCCTACCACAGCGCCTCCACACTTTATACCCGGGAGAGAAGGTGCGGTTCATGAGAGAGGTGGGATGCCGAGGCCTCTTTGCGGTCGGAGTGACCCGGATGCCCACGACCCAAGAGGCTGCCCAATGGCAGCAGGAAATCGAGTGGGAGGAATGCCAATACTGGCGGCGTGCACAGCAAAGACCGGTACTAGCGGAGATCTGCCACCCGAGAAGCACACTGGCCGTAGCCCCGGAAGTCATGCCCGGACCGAGCGCTGACCCCGAGAAGGGGACCCCGGCGGTGCTGGCTATACAACAGAGCCTGGTGACTCACCCGGTAATCGTCATGGGCAGCCCTCAGCCGACCCGTGCAGTGACCCCGTCACCCCCGTCGGGAGTCGAGGAGACAAGACCGGAGACTGAGACACCGGAGCCGACCGTTAATTATGAGCCCTTCCGGAGGCTGCGCCGGTTGCCTGGACAGTCTTTGTCGGACTACGTGAAGGCTCAACGGGCCGAATGGCAACGTGCCTATCACCAGGAGTGAACTGTCCAGATTGGAAGAAGTATACCTGTTTATGTTAAAGACCGGCATTGTTCAGAGCCGGAGAAGTTCCGTTGTTTGTAATCGGTTCAAGCTACCAAGCCCGGGAGGAGCCTGATGCTGGACTGAGCCAGGGGCTCCCTCCGCGTTATTGAAGGAGAACGTGTTGTTTTGTGTTCCTGCCGTCTAAGACCGGGAGTGCTGCAAAAGCCTCCGGGCGGAAGATCTTCAATGACCGGGTGTGCTTACTGAAGGCCTCCGGGCACGCTTTCTTCTAAGACCGGGAGCTCTCAGGAGGGACTCCGGGCGCCGGACTGGTGCGCCCTTTGCGTGTGCCCTAAGGTGAACATGTTCATGGTTTTATTGCAATGACTTTGTATATAAATGTGTTTTTAGGTTTATGTCTTGCCGGGAGGCTTAGGCTTAAAGAGGGGAGGTATGTAAGGGGTGGGCAGACCCCTTACAAGGAGATACAGTTTCCCCAGAATGTTAATGTGATTTAATAAAAATGTTTTATTGTTAAATGCTTTTACTGTTTTAGGGGATCCCCTAGTGGCCGGGTGGGACGGCTGTCACCACAGAAACAGGGCAGAGGAAAGGAGGAGCCGGCAGCAGAAAGGGGAGGGAGAAGGAGAGTTGTTAGGAAAAAGTTAAGATCTGAGGCAGTTGAGTCTGGGACGGGAGAGAAGAAGCAGAGAAGGGGCAGAGTGTGGGAGCTGGGTGTATAAGAAAGCCGGAGAGAAAAGGAGGAGGCGGAACCTCAAGTGCGAAGCAGTACCGGTGTGGGTCCGGTCTGTGGGTAGCCGTAGTGGGAGCCAGGTGAAGCGGATTAGCCGGGCACATCCCCACTGGAGGAGACGTCAGGACAGGTTTTTCCCCAGCTAAAGGAAGTGTGAAGTCACCTGTAACTGCCGGTTGTGTGAAGAACTGTGTAATAAAGAATGCCTTTTGATTGCACCGAATCATGCCTGGAAAGTGTTTGTACGTCGGACGACATCTGCACCACCACACTCTGCCCCACCAAGTCATCTCCTGTCCCCAAAGTGACGGCGGCACCAGGGGTAAGCCTAGCAGAAGGGGCCACGACTACAATCCCCGAGGCACCCCTGGCACCCCGTTACATGGGCACCAGGAGTAGGCAGGTACATGACTGTAATATGCGATTTGCATACATGCGGTCATATGCCAACTAGACATGCACGGCCCCACTCAATACAAGTGAATTAAGGATGGCTGGACATGTTTAGTCAGAATGTGGCCGGAAGTATACAAATCACATACTGGCAGTCACGTGAGCGCCAACTCTTAGGCGGGCTTTACATGTTGTGACATCACTACTGATATATCGTCGGGGTCACATCGTTAGTGACGCATATCCGGCGCCGGTTGCGACATCGCAATGTGTAAATCCTAGGTGCGACGATGAACGAATGCAAAAGCGTAAAAAATCACTGCTCTGTGTCACTCCGTTCATTTCCATAATGTCTTTACTGCTGCAGATACGATGTTGTTTGTCATTCCTACAGCATCACACATCGCTGTGTGTGAAACCGCAGGAACGACTAACATCTCCTTACCTGCATTCACCGGCTATGCGGAAGGAAGAAGGTGGGCGGGATGTTATGTCCCGCTCATCTCCGCCCCTCCGCTTCTATTGGCCGGCCGCTTAATGACATCACGGTGACGTCTCTGTGACGCCAAACGCATCTACCCCTTGAAGGAGGGATTGTTCGGCGGTGACAGCGACCAGATATGTGCGTGTGAAGCTGCCGTAGCGATAATGTACGACGGGGGCGGGTGCTATTGTGCTCGACATCGCTAGCAATTGCTAAGTTTTACAAATTGCAAAATAAAGTTTGTAATCTTGTGCACAATAATTAAATTAATAAATACACCAATCAGTCATAACCTTAATATGGACCTGAAATCTGGTGCGAAAAACAGGGGCAGTATATATCAGGCACTGACTGATCGATGTCAGCCAGGTGTGTTTGAAAACATATTGCAAAAGCCCCCAGGGACTGAAATCGCACTGTAGACTAGTCAGACAGATCCCTGGCAGCTTCTCCCCACCTGTTACCCTGGATTGACAGGTCTCTCCTTATACCCACACATAGGCGAGTGCTGCCTACTTTTTTGGGGGGTTCTCTAGCATTTAGACCTTCACAGTGCTGTCTACATTTCCTGGTTCTCTCTCTTTCTAGTGTGTGTGTGTGTGTGTGTGTGTGTGTGTGTGTGTGTGTGTGTGTGTGTATATACACATATATACAGGGTGGTCAAAAAGTAGGGGACAGTATGTGCTCAGTTACCCTTAGCAACCAATCAGTTTCACTTTTCATTCTTCACAGACTCTTTGGAAAATGAAAGGTGGAATCTGATTGGTTGCTAAGGGCAAGTGAGTCAGTTTCACGTTACAACATGTATGATAACCCTATTACACGTACTGTCCGCCTACTTTTGGACCACCCTGTGTATATGTGTATATATATATATATATATATATATAAAGATATATATATATATATATATATATATATATATATATATATATATAATATTTGCACTTATAATATGCATTATTACTCTATGTACATGTATTATATTTTATTACACCCCCTTCAAGCTATATTACACATGTTGATCTATAGATGATAAGTCACATATTAATACCATCTGTGGAATGTCATGGTGCGGTAGTCTGGGGCAAGGGATTGACTCTAGATGCTCCAACAAGCTACATAAAATACACGGTCCTGGCTGGTATGTTTGTATGTGGGCTCGTGAAGTGTGGGCCATTTGCCCGTGTAGGCCGTATGCTGCCACTGATATCGGCTAGCCAGGACCAGATGAGGCCTCAGGAGACCACCAGTCCATTTTAAACAACTCTTTACTAGACAGCAACAACTTCACACATGAGACAGGAGGCACATAGCTTCCAGATCGTTTCTTCAGTACAAAGCATTTTTAGGCTATGTGCGCACAGTGCGTTTTTCACGGCGTTTTTGCGCGTTTTTCGGGTGCGTTTTTGGCCTCAAAACTGCAGGACTTTGCTTCCCCAGCAAAGTCTATGAGTTTTCATTTTTGCTGTCCGCACACATCTGTTTTTTTTACCTGCGTTTTTGAGTTAAAAAAAAAAATGGACATGTCAGTTCTTTCCTGCGTTTTTCTGCGTTTTCCCCCCATGCAATGCATTGGAAAAACGCAGCAAAACGCAGAGATCAAAAACGCAGCAAAACGCAGCCAAAAACGCACCAAATCGCGGCAAAAACGCATGCGGTTTTTTATGCGTTTTTTCGACGCAGGTGCGTTTTTGTGCGTTTTTAGCGGCCAAAAACGCACAAAAACGCAGCGTTAAAAAGACGCAGTGTGCGAACCTAGCCTTAAAGTCAGTTCCCACTGGGTTGCCTCCATTCCCACTGGTCTTATGAGTCCCAGCCCAACCTAGTCCACCACAACAGTAAAATTTGTGACAGTTACTTCCCTTTCTGCAGTTCCACATCTATTGTCTTCATAGAGGAAGTAGTACGGGGGTTTTGCCACTATGGCAGAGCAGATACTAGCCTCTTTAGACATTTGGGAGAGATTCCGCCAGTCATGTGCTAGTTGGGATTAACCCGTTACCTTGACGGTTAGGGGCCTGGCCACTACAGTCCTGTCCTCCAGTTCCTTCAACCTCACTATCATTTCTGTTTGATGTTCCATCAAACACTTGAGGATCATGCTATCTCCGTTATGGTCTCCTTTCTCCTGCTACAAGTTACCACAGCCTACGGCCCCGACAGCCTGCAGACTATACATCCGTCCCTGTTACACACTGGGTCATCACTAATGTTCTCGAAGGAACTGTCTGTTACACTATCAGCTAATCCCTCCTATTGTGGGCTGGTCCAGATACTCAACCACATATAAAACACTATACATTACATTATACAGTATATCACATTACCAACGCAACATATTACCGGTTACACTATATATTACATAAGAACATATTGCAATGGACCACATTACTTTACAATCCACATGTCACAATAAAAAAAAAATTAGGAGATCACAGGGAGTATTATGCTACAAACAATTATTAAATTTTATTAGATACAAAAATTCCATTAAAAGCATCACAAAAAAGTGTATAAAGCAGCCCGCCAGTACAAAAGGTACAAGATAGGTAAACCATGCAAAACGTTTTGGCAGTAATTAGAGTATATATATATATATATATATATATATATATATATATATATATATATATATATATACACACGATATATGTGTGTATATATATATATATATATATATATATATATATGCGGTATATGTGTGTGTATATATATATATATATATTTCTATATATATATATACACTGCTCAAAAAAATAACGGGGAACACTTAAACTACACAATAAGCAAAAATAGGTTAATATCAGCTCACCAAGCCTGCTGCAGTCCCATAATGGTCCTGTGGTGGATGATCAGCGCACGGATGGTCAGAAGTCTCCAAATAGATATAAAATATAAATCCAGCGCAATCACATGAAATATTAAAAACTTGTCTTCTTTATTGATAGTTTTTCAAAAAATCCAAAAGGTACATGCAGCATAAAAATAAAGGATGCCCAGGTAAGAGCGACGCGTTTCAACAAACTGTCTTAATCATGGTCAGACCTGGTGATGACCTGGTCTCCACAGTCACCAGACCTGAACCCAATCGAGATGGTTTGGGGTGAGCTGGACCGCAGAGTGAAGGCAAAAGGGCCAACAAGTGCTAAGCATCTCTGGGAACTCCTTCAAGACTGTTGGAAAACCATGTCCGGTGACTACCTCTTGAAGCTCATCAAGAGAATGCCAAGAGTGTGCAAAGCAGTAATCAAAGCAAAAGGTGGCTACTTTGAAGAATCTAGAATATAACACACATATATATATATATATAATATATATATATATTAGTATATATGGGGCTTATGAGGTCATATATATTAATGAGCCATTTATTCCTATTGGGTATCCCCATCGATATTCAATATCTGGAGGAAGTCCATAGAGTACAAAAAAATTATTAAATAGGATAGACTCAACAGGGGAGTCAAACCAACTGACCCATAAAAGACATAGCCCCCACTCATGTACCACTAAAGAGTGCTCCGACGCGCATTTCGCTTTGGTTGTTTGACGCTTTTTCAGGAAGAGGCACATGACACAATGTTTACAAAAGACACAAGACATTATTCACATTACAATACACAATATATTTGGTGTCTTCAGGGACAGGAACAGTCCACCACTCTAAAGGCCCTATTTGACGTTAAACATTTTAAACGATAGCAATTGATGAGTAAATATTTATCGTGCATGCAAACTAATTATTACACAAGCAAACATTTGCTGTTGCAGTCTGCGGAAAGTCGCTAATCGTTCATAAAAGCATGTATTACAGGGTGGTAGCGACGTATTACACATTGTAATTTTATGCTGACAAGTGATATTTTTTAGGCAACTTGAAAGATCTGTTTTTGCGTGAATGGAACGATATTACGATCTTTAGCAACTATTATACGCTGTTTCAAACGATATTGCAAGTTTCCGCACAATTTTTGCCTCATCTAATAAGGGCTTTACACATGTATGATCCTCAGTTTTATATATCTGCTCCCATTATCACCCCCTGGTTAGATTTTTGTGATAATTTTTAGGCAAGTTGAAAGATCTGGTTTTGCGCGAATCGAAAGACATTATGATCTCTAGCAACTATTATATTCTGTTTCAAACTATATTGCGAGTTTCCTCACAATTTTTTCCCTGTCTGATAAGGGCTTTACACATGTATGATTCTCAGTTTTATATATCTGCGCCTATTATCACCCCCCGGTTAGAACATTGTGTCTACATTGTATACATACGAATTACATTTTCTCTCCAACTTCATCATAATGAATGTGTGAATATATTATTACCCCCTTCCTTGTAGAGTACATAAGAATATGTTATCAGTGCCACCCCCATTATGTTACACGATACATGTGAATATTAAAATCTTATTACTCCCACTCCGTCATACACTTGTGAATCCTATAATGATATTTTCCACCCTCCACATATTCTACATGTGAATAGCGAGATAGGAAATTCTGTTCTTCCTTTCATCTGCTCTATGTATCAGCATGTAACTCTCTTTAATACATGTAAGGAGCACAACATAAAATAATCAATTACTATATTGAAATCGTCCTTGCTGAACGATGCACGCTGGCAATGTTTGCTATCGGATGGCGCACATACCTCGCTCAGATCCCCTCGGGGGGAGAATTCGCTGGTGGATGCACGGTGTATTATATTTGCATTTTTCCATCCAGCCTACATCCAGACAAGTACATGACAATATGATGCTGCAGCTAATGACAGATCTTTCGTGTGTTCCTTTTTAAAGTATTCCTGAAAAACCTAATGCAATTTTTACACTTTCAGTATTATTGACAATTACCGAAATAACTGAATTATATACACTTCTTGTTACAAAAACAGGTATAAGCTCTAATTATATGTAATTATACTTCCTCGCGGCAGCTGATGGCAACATTTTACTACATTTTACTTTGAATTTATTTCCAACAATGTTTTCCATCCATTTTGCAAGGAGGAACCTATTGTTTATGGCAGAACGGATACATAAGCGTATAGTGCCCTCTACTGGAAGAAAATAAAAATGTCGCCTCCGTGAACAGGGATAGCGATCTTCTGTAATCCTTTATCCAAGGAAAATCTGGGGTGGGAGATAACTGATATAGGATGTGAGCAAAGGAACAGTTATAATATAAATGGAAGGAATAAACATAAAACGCAGAATGGCATGACCATTGAGGAAGGATTCTCCAGTCGTGCTGTATGTGTGTTACCCACCAATACCATCTGTAAATAATACACGAACTGCATGTGACTTGGTTTAAAATTGGCCACAGCAGCCTTTATTACCTATTATTTACATACTAACACAAGGGGGCGCCGTCCAACGGGCGACCCCAACAAATAACAATAGGTAACACAGTAACCAATACAGTAAATATACAACCCTGAGTAGGCCCAGTCCAGGAACCACTTCTCACCCCAGTATCCCTGGCCGCAACACACCGACCCAGAGATGAGGTATTAATCACCTACGGATTAACCCCCCAACTTTGCAGAACCCCGTGCCTGCAACATCCCGGAACCTGGAGCCACCATACCAAGATGGTGTCTCTCTGTCCAGTTACCATTGCCTTCAACCGCCTCTGGACCAGACCTACCCCCCGCTGCTGTGACAAAGAAACAACCCAGACCAAATTCCCCTCAACATTATACACAAGGGAGGGAGGGCGGGGATCGTTCCATATCCGGAAGTCAAGAGAGAGGGGGTAAGTCAAAGTCCTTTACTTACACCCCTCAACTGTCCCACCTCTTCCTCCAGGGAACTCCTCCTACCCACCAATCCCTTTATTCTGCCTTATAAACAAACCATTCCTGTTTCCATTAACCCCATCACTCCTTCCCTTCCCTCTAGTCATGTCGCCCCTCCACCCTATGGGTTCCATGGCTTTCTTGACCATTGAGGAAGGATTCTCCAGTCGTGCTGTATGTGTGTTACCCACCAATACCATCTGTAAATAATACACGAACTGCATGTGACTTGGTTTAAAATTGGCCACAGCAGCCTTTATTACCTATTATTTACATACTAACACAAGGGGGCGCCGTCCAACGGGCGACCCCAACAAATAACAATAGGTAACACAGTAACCAATACAGTAAATATACAACCCTGAGTAGGCCCAGTCCAGGAACCACTTCTCACCCCAGTATCCCTGGCCGCAACACACCGACCCAGAGATGAGGTATTAATCACCTACGGATTAACCCCCCAACTTTGCAGAACCCCGTGCCTGCAACATCCCGGAACCTGGAGCCACCATACCAAGATGGTGTCTCTCTGTCCAGTTACCATTGCCTTCAACCGCCTCTGGACCAGACCTACCCCCCGCCACAGGACAGGGCACGTGACTCCTTACGTGGCCTGGACCCGCCACACACCAAAAGCTTGTACCACACCTCCACGCAATCCCAGCGTCCACAAAACAGCACCAAGCACGTGAAGATGCACCCCCATCGCATCCCCAAAACCACCCGTTCAGCGCCACCAACTTTTGGCGCCGCCCCCCCAATAAGGCTCAATTGATACTGCCTATCGCACGAGCCACACGCCATTCCAACCTGGTCACACTATCAAAACTACCCCACGATTAAGCTCAGGTATGTCTTACACAATGCAACAACCAACAATTTTTTTTTTTTTTTTTTTAAAACATTCATAAATAACTTCTCGAGATACCAAATCGCTGCCTCCAATTTACTGGACCAGTACCATCGACCCGTCCAGACCCAACTGGCAACATTCAGGCGAGCCTCAGACCGTCGAGGCCCCGAGAACCAACGAATGCCCAAATATCCAAATGAGGCACACCCTCACCACAAAAACCCAGGGGTTATAAACCCACAGATAACACCAACCTGTTACGCCAACCCATTCCACTCCCAAAAGACTCAAATGCCCCCATTGCCTTAACCCGATAACAACTGAGGCCAAACGTAACACCGAAACAAGAGGACTCCCACCTCCCAATACTTCTCACAACCCCTTTTCTGAGCCCACCGAGGGGCCTCCGTGGCAGCCCAATCCAGAAGGAATACGACCCATAGTATTCCGGGCGCCCACCCCCGCCACCTGCAATCAAGTCTGCAGCACTGCCACAAAATGGTACCTTAACAAACGCGACACAATAATGAGCCTGGGCGCCCTCACAACATAATTCCGCACCCGGGACCGCGTATAACAACACCAACCTTCACCACCCGCCTAATCTAATTCGGTGAGCGACAAAGCCGGCACTCAACCCACTGCACCACCTCGGACACATCCTCCAACATCCAACCTCCGCTCTTGACCGTAGATGGACTGACCAACCCCACAATCTCAAAGCCCCCCAAAAGGCTAACACAAACCGTTTTGGACAAGGGAAACAAAAACCCGCTCGTGCTCAGATGAACATAGCCGCCACAAACCACTCACCAAACGATGCCACAAAACAATGGAGACGGACCCTTGTATCCCGCTCCCTCACACCCTTACGACCAAACCCTTCAAGGCCTGCCGCGCCCTAAGATCCTGCGAAAACATCTCTCCACATCTAATCCTTAACAAGACAGCCACAGCCGCCACCCTCTGCTCCACTGCGGACGCCGGCCTAGCAGCCTGAAAACCGTTACTCACCACTGCCAACGCCACCATCAAATACTCCACTGGGCCTTCCTCACACATTGTCCCAAACGTTATCCGCGCCACCCATACTTCTGAATATCAGCCCCAAATAACCTCAGTCACTGGGCACCGAGCCGCTCCCCAACACAGCCACACCAGACTCCACAAGCCCTCCGGACACACCGTGCCCGCCTCGCCTGCTACCCGGCCTCAACTCCCGAGACCTGCATAACTGGAAGGAAACAAAGCAGCTGCTATTCCGTTGGCGAACCCCAGTACTGGTTGCGCCACGCATAACATTTTTTTTTTTTTTTTTTTAAAACACATCCAATTGAGAAACCAACTGTCGCAAGTACGCCACCCTTGGCCCCAGGATTAGCAAACCAACTATTAATCGAATTCTCCACCAACTGATAGCCAGAATGACAGCACACCTTCCTCTTGGAAAAAACTGCCAACCTCCACCACCCGACCACTACCACCGATTGGAAGCGCTACCCCACAATGCCCAACCAGAAAACAACTGGACCCGCTGCCTCCGAGTACCGCAGCTACGTTCCATCAGGTAGCACCTTACCCAGCCACAATCCGCGGCCACTAAATCGCCGTAAGAAAAAACCTCCTACACCATCAGATCATCATTGATCTCCCTCGTGACCACACACAAAGGATCCGATGGCTGCACCCTTGGCGCAGCCATCGCCAGCCGTCCAGCAGACACGCACCCCAGTGGCGTAACTCTGCACCCGTGGTTCGACCGCCCCTGCAAAGACTGCACCGCCTGAAACCGCACCGTCTTAGCTGACCTAACTGCCTCTATCGCAGCCCATAGGACCACACCATTACCCACGAATCCTACCCCTCTGACCATAACATCAAACTTTATCCCCACAAACCGTATCACTGGCGTTGGACCCTCAGTCTTCGCCTGCGCCAACAGGCCCAAAAGAGTATCCACCACCATCTGTAATAAAACAATCAACCTCAACGAATCATCAACCCGCCAACCCGATGTAAAGAGAATCAACCTATAATGAATAAGAGGTGTAAGCTGGGACACACCACGCACAAACCACTCCACCAAGAAATAACCGCCTCCAAAGGAACATAAAACGGGACAACAACCCATTAGCACCCACCGATCAACATAATAATAACTCCCCTCCCCACCGCAGCACCAGAACTGCTAGCTAGCAGGGTGGACCAGTAACAACCTAAATGCCGCCTCCAAATTCGCCTTTGCCATCAATGCTCCCCGGCTCACCGCCTTTACCAAATCCCACCCTCTGTCAAACGACACATAATAAACCGCCGACAATTCTGGAGCCAAGCAGGCATACACCGATGACTCCTCCAGATAAGATACGTTTTGAACAAGCCGAAATATATACATCTATATACGGCTCATTTCCGGCACTACCCCCCAACAGAGAAACCCAATCGTGACAAGGAGGGCCCCGAATGGCCCACCCATCCTGCCCAACACCACTTCCTGACCCCTCTTTCCACTGACAACCACCAGGTGCCCCCTAGCCCAGCGCAAACTTCCAATAAGGAGGCAAAGATCCACCAATATAAATAGAATGACGCAGAATTACTATGTTCCTTACCACAACCCAACACTTATGCTTAAGACAACCGTCCGCGCCAAATCTGCACCACCCATCCTTCTATTCCCCCCAAAAAACCCTCATCGTCCGTGTCGCCGGGGTTCCAAGCCCCGAACAGCCAACTACCCCCCAAAAAGGGGGGGGGGGGCTGACTAGGAGCCGCCATCCACTGCAGCCATAAGGATGTGCCCGTATGATCCTACCGCATACTGGCACGCAACACCTTCCCTTGCTGAAATTACTCGGCGTACTGAAGCCAGACTAAACCGCCATATGACCTAACAAGCCACCCCAAATGGATCCATATAACCGAACCATGCCGAACCAATTACCCAATTCCTTCCCCCGATACCCTTGCCAAAAAACGCAAATGCCCGCAGCCACGTTGCAAATGTACGAGGGTGAGCCTCCACCGGCGCTCCCCTCCCTCTACTTATCCTTCCTGGAATCACTTGGCTTAACCTAATCCAGGTGAAACTGTTCCCGGGGGAGCAGCGAAACTATTGCTACACGTTCCCCATTCAAATCTTATCCCTCACATCCTCCAGCAAGTGAGCCCCCCCAGCGGGCCTTTGAAGCACCCATACCTCTCACACTTGGCCACTGTCAGCCAGACGCACCACCTCATCCCCCTCTTCGTTCCTCACCACTCACTCTGTCACAGCCCTTGCCGCCTCTGCCCGAAAATGCTCCCCTGCCGCCTCATGCGCCCTCACTCTGCCTGCCGCACCTGCGCCTACTAACCACCGATCCCGTCCATGCCGCCGGCGGTGCATGCGCACTCTCCACAACCGTATACACCACTTCAGTAAACCCCATACCTGGTCAAAACACCAACCCACTCGGCGCTGCCGTGTCCGCAGCCGCCCCCCCCCAGCCCTGCCAAATCCACGGCCGTCTCACCCGACCGCGACCCGGCATATCCTGGAATAAAAATCACGCCATCCGGACGTCTGATTCATCCGTCGCTGCTTCCTCCTCCTCCTCGCTGGAGCCGACCGCCTCTGGCTCATGTAATGCAGACGCCGCCGAAGCGCTGCCACCACCACGGCCGTCCTCCTGGTACGCCGCGTGGGCACCATCCTCCAAGCTCCATCTTCTGTCCCGCGGCGACAACCCCGGAAACCGTCCCGTCCTACGGGCTGCCACCGCGGGCCTTATCTTCTGGCCTGACCCCCCCTTGCTACCTGCAAGGACAGGGGGTACCTGTGGCCCGACCCGCTGCCAGCAGACTCCCATCCAGAGCCGCCAGCCTCCTGCCCTCCTGGGCCCAGAAGGCATCCGTCCGCCGGGCCCTCCCCCCCTTGGGGGAGACCGCTGCTGCCGGGAGCTGCACGCCTGCTCTGGGTGACCAGGCGGGGACCGCAGGGCCCCCGCCGTCACCCCCACGTACCGACGCCTCCCGGGCATCCGTCGCACCATGCTCGCCTGCCCTGGTGCCGGACCCCTTGCTGGCTGCAGCCCCCGGCCCCCCCCCTCCACCCGCGGGGGGGGGGTAACGCTGGCCTCCGTCCTCGCCGGGCACTCTCCTGGCCAGGAGCCGCCGCATCCAGCCCTCCTGGGCCCCATGAAAGCCTCTGTCCGCTGGGCCCTCCCCCTCCTGGGGGAGACCGCCGCGGCCGGGAGCTGCAACCTGATCTGGGTGACCAAGCAGGAACTGCAGGGCCCCTGCCGTCACCCCCACTCACCGACGCTTCCTGGGCACCCGTCGCCCCAGGCCCGCCTGCCCTGGTGCCGGACCCACCACTGGCTGCAGCTCCGCGGCCCCCCCCGCCTTCCGCGAGGGGTAAAGCTGGCCTCTGTCACCGCCGGGCGCTCTCCCCGTCCGGGAGCCGCCGCATCCAGCAATCCAGGCCGCGGCTCGGACCGGAAATAGGCCGCAGCCAAGCCACGCCCCCCTCCCGGCTGCCGCGGCCCGGACGGAGATTCCTCCCGCGGCCGGAGCAGCAGCTGAGTACTGCCCTGCCCACGTCCTACCGCGGAGGGTCCCCGAAGGGGCTCTCGCATCTCCTCCTCGCTCCCCTCGCACACGGCAAGTACCTGAGATATGAGGGAGGGGGGACGCCGCCCGCAGCTGACAGGGGAGCGAGGGGAAAGTGCCAACGGGTTAACCCCCAGCAGCCAAGATGTGGGACCGCGCTGCCAGGGGCCCGTGCACTGCCATGATGAATCCGCTGCTCCCGGGTAGCAGCCATCCTGTCGCACGTCCGGATCGTTCCATATCCGGAAGTCTGGTGATGTGAGGGGCTGGGGAACCTCCATCATGACGTCCTTGTACAGATCTTTGTGTCCTTCTAAATACTCCCACTCCTCCATGGAGAAATAGAAGGTGACGTCCTGACACCTTATAGGAACCTCTCCAGTCAGATCGTTCCATATCCGGAAGTCAAGAGAGAGGGGGTAAGTCAAAGTCCTTTACTTACACCCCTCAACTGTCCCACCTCTTCCTCCAGGGAACTCCTCCTACCCACCAATCCCTTTATTCTGCCTTATAAACAAACCATTCCTGTTTCCATTAACCCCATCACTCCTTCCCTTCCCTCTAGTCATGTCGCCCCTCCACCCTATGGGTTCCATGGCTTTCTGGACGAGAATATAGAAATGGAAATAGGGAAAAGTCAACATCATATCTGCAAGTTCCAATTAAAGCCTTAGCATTTGTGCTGCATTTTTTAAGGCTTTTCTTCTCTTGCACAAAAGCTACGCATGGAAAGAGGAGCAATATTAGATCAACAAGTTTCAATTAAAGGGACCCTGTCAGGTGCAATATGCATCCAGAACCACGAGCAGTTCTGAGTGCATATTACTAATCCCTACCTAACCGTCCATGTATACACTAGCATAGATAAAAAGATCTTTAGAACAAGTATTTCTAAAGATCTTTTGTCATATGCTAATGAGTGTGGGGACTAGTCACAAGTGCGTTAGTTCCCCCGACTAGTCCTCCCTCTTAGCGTGTTAGTACGCCCACAGGGGTGTGCTAACATGCTATTCAGTGCCCATTGCCCAGCCTCATCGGCGGTGAAGTGTGTACCTGTGTCTGTTGTCACCACCTCAGACACTGGGTTTAGGGTCAGTGCACATGATCAGGAGTCCTGGCACTTCCGGTCATGCACACTATGAAGCCGGGTGTACGCGTCCCAGCCTCAGAGAGGTCTAGTGCGCATGAAATGCCAAGGACGTCTGATCATAAGCACTGAGCCTAAACCCATCATCATCAGCGGTGACAACCGACACAGGTACACGCATCACTGCCGATTACGCTGGGCATTGAATAGCAAGTTAGTACGCCCCTGTGGGTGTGCTAACATGCTTAGAGGGCGGACTAGTTGGGGAAACTAATGCCCTTGCAACTAGTCCCTGCACTCATTAGCATATCATAAAGGATCTTTAAAAATACTTTATCTATACTAGTATATACAGGGACAGTTAGGCAGGGATTAGCAATATGCACCCAGAACTGCTCATGGTTCTGGGTGCATATCGGACCTGACATGGTGTGTTTTTTTCTGCTGCAGTTTGTTAATCAGGGTTTTTTTGTAAAAAATGTAGACATGGAAACAAGAGCAAGTAAACTGATGTTCAGCAAGTTTCAAGTAAGGGCTTGTTCACATGTAGCTTTTTGCTGCAGTTTTTTTTCTCAGGCTTTTTTTTTCTTGCAGAAAAACTAGACATGGATACAAGAGTAAGGCCGGCGTCACACGCTACGATATATCGGGCGATATGTCGTCGGAGTCACGGATTCCATGACGCACATCCGGCATCGTTAGACATATCGTAGCCTGTGACAGCTACGAACGACTGTAAACGAGCAAAAATACTCACCTTATCGTTGCTCGTTGACACGTCGTTCATTTTCAAAATGTTGGTCCTCCTTCTGTGATCCGGTTGTTCATCGTTCCCGAGGCAGCACACATCGCTCCGTGTGACACCCCGGGAACAACGAACACAGCTTACCTGCGTCCCGCCGGCAATGCGGAAGGAAGGAGGTGGGCGGGATGTTACGTCCCGCTAATCTCCGCCTCTCAGGCTTCTATTGGCCGGCCGCTGTGTGACGTCGCTGTGACGCCGAACGTCCCTCCCCCTTCAGGAGAGGATTTCGCCGCCCACAGCGACGTCGTCCGGGAGGTAAATGCGTGTGACAGGGGGTTAAGGACTCTGTGCGCCACGGGCAACTAATTGCCCGTGACGCACAAACGAAGGGGGCGGGTACGATCGCTCGTGCGATTGCACAATAGATCGTCCCGTGTCAACATCAGATTAGTAAGATCCAATTAACCTTCAGATAGCTGCGTCAAAATACCAGTCCATAGGACACCAAGCACTTTGCTGTGGCATATGGAGTCGACGCCACATCCCGTGATGCACTAGGAAGCCACCGAATGACCAGTTACTTACTTTCCATGCTTGCGGAAATATGATATAAACAAACTCACTGGGTCCAATGGACGCCATATGACTAAGGGCTCATGCGCACGTTGCATACTCACATGCATTTACGCTGCGTATTGCACTGCAGCATAAATGCATGCGTCCTGCATTCCCTGCACAATCTATGAAGATTGTGCATGAGACGTGTGCACATTGCTTTTATGAATGCAGCGATTTGGGTGCCAACATTTTTAATAATACAGTAGTGAGCGTAAACATCATACAGGTTATGACCATGGAAGTCATAGAGATTTCCTTTCTGAGGGCAATTTCAGATTCAGATGGGGGAACTGAAGTAATTCAACTGATTTCGGTCCGTTTTATGCACCTTTACGAACTCTTATTTACTGACCTATGTAAATAGGCTGAAAAACAATGATGGTACGACATCATGTTATTGGCAGCATATTCCCCGTTGACACCAGGCAGTGTACAATCGGTAACAATTATTTATTTGCTGTCATAAATAAATCTGATAACACGATGCCAAACATTTGCTCTTTCATTGAATGATCTCTCGTTTTACTCTGCTACATGAACCGTAAAGCGGGCTTTGCACGTTGCGACATCGCAAGCCGATGCTGCGATGTCGCATGCGATAGTCCCCGCCCCCGACGCAGGTACGATATCTTGTGATAGCTGGCGTAGCGAAAATTATCGCTACTCCAGCTTCACATGCACTCACCTGCCCTGCGACCGTCGCTCTGGCCGGCGACCAGCCTCCTTCCTAAGGGGGCGGGTCTTGCGGCGTCATAGCGACGTCACACGGCAGGCGGCCAATAGCGGCGGAGGGGCGGAGATGAGCAGGACGTAAACATCCCGCCCACCTCTGTCCTTCCGTATAGCCGCCGGCGGCAGGTAAGGTGAAGTTCCTCGCTCCTGCGGCGTTATACACAGCGATGTGTGCAGCCGCAGGAGCGAGGAACTACATCGTACCTGTCGCTGCAGCATAATTATGAAAAAGTCAAAGCCTGCAACGATGATACGATAACGACGCTTTTGCGCTCGTTAATCGTATCATCTAGCATCTAGCATTTACACACTACGATCTCGAAAGTGACGCCGGAAGTGCGTCACTTTCGATTTGACCCCACCGACATCGCATGTGCGATGTTGCAACGTGCAAAGCCGCCCTAAGAGTTGCCCCTATATTACTATTAATGGCTGCAGTAGTAATGACTGAAAACTGATTACCCTGGGCTTCAGGAGCCTCAACCACAGCAATTAGGTAATCGTCAAGATGGTTGGCTTTACAGAAGGGGTTGTCTTCCACGAGCTGCTTATCATGAGTGTGCCCCTCTCTGGTGCGATCTCTGGTGAGTCTGGAACCAGAAGGTCACAGCTCCTTAATGTGCGCAGGTCTGCAGTTTGTGTTTAAATGTATTTGCTTTCTTTTGGTGCTGTAGGGGTTAAATACTCTTTCCTATTCGGCTATTCTTTGGAGCCTTAAACCCAGGTGTGACTACTCCCTTTCAATATAAATAGTTATATGTCTTAGCATCTGATGCCGGTTATAGAATCTAATCATTCTTATGCTGACCACTTTGGAAGGAGCCAGTCTCTGGAAGAAGCTGAAGTTTCGTGACAATTGCAGCTTTGGTGTTAGCTTCTTTGGAGTTGCTTGGAGTGTTTTCCATTTTGTGTCTATTTTCCCCCTGTCTTTCTCCCTATTCCTGTGTTGTATTTTTGAAGTGGAGAGACAAGTGCTCTCACCTGCATTTTCACTAGCCAGGGTAAGTTTAGGGCAAGTCAAGGCCTAGGTACATGATCGGCGTCAAGGAGAAGGACTTGTAGAGGGATCTTAGGGAGTACAAGGATCAGCTTCAGGTGAATGTAGGAGGTGATCCCGCTCCCTTCTCCATAGCACCAGGGCCCACCATTGTATAGTGATCCCGGTGTACCCTGAATGTTGCGGCACTCGCTGGGGGTTCCCTTAGTCTTGACAGTGACTGCATGACACTACCAGACTACTACATTGCATTGATGGTGCAATAATATAAGCTGTGCCCACAATATCTCCAGGGGCTAACAGCTAACATTCTGTTGTGATGAATAGGATCAAAAATAACTTGGTTCCTGTCTGTTTAAACTTTTAGATGCAACAGACAATAGCAACTACTGCACTTTAGTGGTTCAACAGAGAAAAGGATAATCCTCTGTTACCATATGCCTTCCACCCACCCTCCAGTCTAATAATGTTATATACTTAAGAAAGATCCTAATAGATTACTTGTCAGTATATGACCAAATTTGCTCTTTATTGTGTAATAGTGATCCAGTAATCCAGCACTGATTCTCTGAGAGTTTTTCTTACAAATGTCAAGCATGTGACTGCTGCTGCTGTGACGTATCGTGGGAAACAGCTGCTATACCCACTGATCCCGTAAAAATGACTACCCCCTTAAAACAATAAATGCTTCCTTCAGAAAGTATTAATGCTTCAGTAGTGCCCCTGAAAAATTAATGATGTGCTTCTTCCATACCAAAAAATAATATCACTTTTTTGCACCTGATCCCCACTCCACACAAAAAATTATACTCACCACCCTCCAGTGACCGAGTCCTCTTCTGTCATGCACATACAGATGGCCAGCACAGGAGGTGTAATGTAGTGATATTATTGCACCCCCTGTGCCATAATGACAATTTCTTGTTGGCCGTAGACATATAGCAGCCTGTAGGATATAGTGCTCTATCACTGGACCCAACTGTATAGGCATCATTTTGACAACAATACAGTTCAAAGTAGCTCTCACCCAGAGATTATGGTCACCGGACAGGAGTCCAAGGCTTGTGCATTGCCAAGATCTTCGATGCTAGTGTCGCGGGCGGAGGGGCCGCGCTCGCTACGCTCGTGCTGCTGCTGCTCGGTGGCTCAAGCGGTGGGCCGGACCCGGTGACTCGAGCAGCGCTCCTCGCCCACGAGTGAAAAGGGGGTGGTTTGTTTGGGGGAGATAGTCCGTGACGCCACCCATGGGTCGTGGTGATAATGGGCACCACTGCTGCTGGTGTCGGGGATCCCGGAAGTGATGGCAGGGAGCAGCTAGGATGTTGGTTCCCCCTCCGTGGGTAGGGGTTGGTGATCCCGGGGCCCGGTGGTGGTACGGGGAGGCAGGGTAGCTGGGGTGCAGGGTTGCGGAGGCAGTGCGGCGCGGTGCCGGATGGCACTGTTGTACTCACTCAGGCACAGATTCACAGAGTCTCTGGTAAACCAAACGGCTGGATGGACGGGTCCCGCAGCCGGCTGCAGTGTCTTTGCTTTCCCTGGACAGGTTGATGGTGGCTGTCTTTCCCTGCACCTTTGTAGAGTGTGTTGACTCTGATGGTTTCCCAACGGTAGTCCGCTCCCCGGCGCGTATGTACCGAAGGAGCCCGTTTTTGCCCGCAGGCGCTGGCTCTTGGATCTCTAGTCTATGGCGGTGGCTTTTTATCCTCACTGTGTGGACGGTTGCCTTCTATCAGGTCTTGGGTGTTAGGGAACCCCTGGGGTTCCGGTCACTCTCGGATTTGACCGTTGTTGGCGGCTCCTAGCCTGGTCGGGGTCTGATGGCTCTGCCTTTGTGCTTGGTGCAGATCTGCTCCCCGGTTCGGTACCGGGGGGCCACTGCCCGTCCCCGGTCCTACGGTTCCGCTGACTTGCACCACCTCCTGCAGACGGCCACCACCGTCTGCCGACCTTGCTGACAGTGCCTGGGCTCCTACCCGGACACTAGCAGTTTCTCCACTCCAAACTCAACTCCTCGCTCCACTCACTCCAAACTGAACTAAAACTCTCCGCTTTTTCCCGCCTCCAGGCCTGTGAACCCCTCGGTGGGTGGGGCCAAACGCCTGGCTCCGCCCCACCTGGTGTGGACATCAGACCCTGGAGGAGGCAACAAGGATTTTGTTTTACTGATGTAGACTATCCAGGGGAGGGGGTGTGTGTGATGTTATGTTTGTGACTACCTGGCTAGTCCAGGGCGTCACACTAGTGATGTCATTTCTACTTTCTCTTCTTTTCCTTTTGAATTTTGCACCCCCACAAAATGCATCAAGTTTCAACCCATCAGTGTCTACAGCAGTCGCATGCTATAACATGACTATACTGTAGATGCGCACTTATGAGTAATGGTAGTAAAGTATGGCATTTGAACGCTTTGGCCACTAATTGGCTGCAGTGGTCACATACTTGCCGCTTGCCAACAGACACCAGGAGGCTGGCCAAAGCGTCAACAACGAATCTTCATTATGAAAGAAGAGGTCAGTATTGTTTCTGTTTTTGTCATAATATTTGCTGCAGTTTTTTTATAGTTTGTTTTAGTCTTTCATAAGTTGGCTAACCTTTTTAACAACCTTGGCAAAAGCTAATGCCGGGAGTTCTGTCACTGACCTTTCTATTAACGCTGTAAACATACATCGCACCAAGCAACAGATGGAGAAGAAAGGAAAACACTCAGTTTTTTACATGTTATATCTATAACCTTCAGACCACCACAATATGTTACAGTCAATGTCTCAATTTTTCTAGGGCAGCCACGGGTCAATGAGATAAGTGTGTGAGTCAGAAGTAGAGGTTGTGCGGGACGATGGTTGACGTATCCCTAATATATGACCAAACAAAACTAAAAAGGCAATTGCACCCATTTTATGTTACATTTTGCTAGCCTCTTAGAGTCTAGTGGCTTCTGATTATTATATCAACCGGATGGTGACATTATATAGCTCCGTTATCTGAGATGTTGGGTGCAGCTTCTGATTTCCTAGTCTCCCCCAAGGTCAGGCAATTCAAGTTGAGGTGAATCCACAGAATCGTGGTGTTTTAAAGAATTTGGTCACTACTCGGACAACCCCTCCTCAATCAGTATGCTTTCCCCAGTTAAAATAAAATCACTCATTCTCACTTTGGTTCTTTCACCATTCCAGTGGTGTCGGCACTCGTTCTCCTGGGGCTCACATGACGTTATGTTACACAAGCTCTAGAGGTGGGAGTAATTGGGGGTTTTTTAACAAGGGCAAACATAGTGATTAAGAAGGAGTTGTCTGAGTAGTCGACAATCTCTTTAAGACATGTTTGCACTCAAGTTTTGTTTCATATGTAAATAGCCTATTCAGGGAGGAGAGGACAGAAACTATTGAAAATTTTAATCCTTAGTCTGGGGTCACATGAGCATTACTTCAAGTGCGATGTGAGCCGAGTGTCACACCACTGTGATCTGATCCTGTGATTGGAGCACAGCTGCGGAGGAGAAGGTGTGCGCTGTGCAGGAGAGGGAGGGACTAATCTCCCCATCTCTTCCATTGTCAGCTGATGCGTATATTGCTCTGCACTCCGGTGTTATGTGAGTGCTGTGCGATATTTCTCTCTCACCCATAGACTTGTATGGGTGTGATTGAAAGCAAATTAAATTCCACCCGCAGCATGCTGCGATTGTTTTATCAGTCCAGTTAGGGCTGAGAAAAAACCCCATAGAGTAACATTGGTCCGAATGGAATGTGATTTTTTTTTATTGCTCTCTCTGTTTTATTCGACGTGTGTCCTTAGCCTAAAGTCAATATTGATCCTTTAATAAGTTTTACCACATTACTTATAATAGGAAGCCAAATCAAACACTCCATTGCATAAATGCAAAGCAGCAGATCTGATTTGGCTAGGTGAGAGCTATTCATCATATGAGCTATAATATTTCATTGTGGAGTTTTGTCTCAAGTCCTATCATTGTTTGCTGTCTTCCCATTACGCTGATTATCAATTTTACAGAATTTTGTTATATTTGCTTGAATACCATCACATCTGCATTTCCTAAGACACTGATTTACATAAGAAAGCCTGACCTCGGCTGGCCTAAAGGACACATGCAAGGCTGAGTTCACATGTCCAGTAATCATTCGTTAGAATGGATCCTTTTTGTCTGTTGTAAAATAACTGATTGGATCCTGCAGAGTTCCGTTGGCAAAATAATTTCTGCCAGATCCGTTTTTTTAACATACGAGTTTATGGATAACGGATCCGGTAATGGATCGTTATTTAGCCATCCATTTTTCTTGCATTTGTAATGGATCCATTTTTTTCTTACAGGATCCGTTTCAAATGGAAGGTAAATAGCAATTCGTTAACGGCTCCATTCTCTATAGACTTCCATGTTAAAAAACCCGGATCTGACAGAAATCATTTTGCCAATGGATATGTGCAGGATCCGATCTAATGGATGATTACAGGGCATGTGAAGTCAGCCTAACTGTAATGGTTGTGTCTCATTCCAATCTGAGACTCTACATTTAAATGTGGTTTTGTTTCTCTTGGTGCTTAAACAGTTAATGTCAGTTTTGCTGCCAGTAGCTTCCTAGCGGTGCATGACAGCTGCAGCTGCTTTGAAGCCACACCCCTTTGTGTTTAAGTAGTAGGGTTTCACTGCAATCTTTGCAGAATATACAAAACCATTTGTATTCTGGCTGCCTTGGTAGAAGGAGCTGCTGCGGATTCATCCTAAAGTTGCATCTTCTCCATTTTGGTTGGTATTCCCCTGTTTGTCCTACCCTCGTGATGTATTAGTGCAGCGTTGGGTCTAGTCCTAACTAGGACTTACTGCAGAACCTCTCAGGGCTTCAGGTTCCTGCTCGGCAAGGGTTGAGGAACCGGTATAGGGTCTGGCTAAGAGTACAGTGGCAGGTAAGAGCCGGAGGTGTCCCATCTACCCTCTCCCTAGTGCCAGGGCCCACCGTTGTTATTGTATTTCTGGTGTTGTTGTGGTGTGTTTTCATTGTGCATCAGGCATCTGTTGGTCTGAATGCGTGTGCCACGCTTAAAGCATGACACTTACACTGCCTTAGATATTGCAAGTTTTATAGGTTTCTAAAAAAAAACCAACTCATACATATACTGGGTATTGTAACAGCACTTAAAGATGACCTGTCACTTGCTTTAATGATGATTTTGTAACTTATAATTGCCAATTTTCTCCTCAATCTGACATGGTATATTTTATGCTTCCATGCCTCTCCATTCATGAGATGCAGTTCTCTACTCCTGGTATCTAAATCGGGTCTATTTAGAAAAATGGGCGTGAACCTTAACCCCTTCAGCCCCCGGGCACTTTCCGTTTTTGCGTTTTTGTTTTTTGCTCCCCTTCTTCCGAGAGGCGTAACTTTTTTATTTTTTCATCAATCTTGCCATATGAGGGCTTGTTTTTTGCGGGACGAGTTGTACTTTTAAATGAAACCATAAGTTTTACCATATAGTGTACTGGAAAACGGCAAAAAAATTCCAAGTGCGGACAAATTGCAAAAAAAGTGTGATCGTACAATAGTTTTTGGGATATTTTATTCACTGTGTTCACTATATGGTAAAACTGAGGTATCTATGTGATGCCTCAGGTCGGTGCGAGTTTGTAGACACCAAACATGTATAGGTTTACTTGTATCTAAGGGGTTAAAAAAAATTCACAAGCTTGTCCAAAAAACGTGGCGCACGTTTTGCGCCATTTTCCAAAACCCGTAGCGTTCTCATTTTTCAGGATCTGAGGCTCAGTGATGGCTTATTTTTTGCGTCTCGACCTGACGTTTTTAACGGTACCATTTTTCGCAGATGCTACGTTTTGATCGCCTGTTATTGCATTTTGCGCAAAATTTGCGGCGACCAAAAAACGTAATTTTGGCGTTTGGAATTTTTTTGCCGCTACGCCATTTACTGATCAGATTCATTGATTTTATATTGTGATAGATCGGGCATTTCTGAACGTGGCGATACCAAATATGTGTATTTTTTATTTTTTTAACCCTTTAATTTTCAAGGGGGTGAAAGGGGAGTGATTTGAACTTTTAGGTTTTTTTTATTTTTTTTTTTATTTTTTTTTTTATTTTTTTAAAACTTTTTTTTTTTACTTTTTTTTTTAATTTTACTAGTCCCCCTAGGGGGCTATAGCGATCAGCAATCCGATCGCTCTGCACTATCTGCAGATTTCAGCTACAGAGCTGAGAACTGCAGATTTGCTGCTTCACTTTCAATACCGGCTGTATTCCGGCATTGAGAGGAAGTGAGTCATGTTAGCTACAGGCATCATCACATGACCCTGTACTACCATGGCAACCGCCGAAAGTCACGTGATCATATCACGTGACTTCCGGTGGGGGCGGGGTAAGTGACTGTCATGGCGGCGCCCATATACATATCGCTGCCAAGATTTTGGCAGCGAAATGTAAGGGGTTAATGGCCGCGGATGGAAGCGATTCCACCCGCGGCTAGCAGGCACACATGTCAGCTGTTGATAACTGCTAATATGTGCGCGGATCGCCGCCGCTTGCCGGCGGCAGGGGGCGGGGCTTACCGGCACACGATCCATGTACCGAGTACGTCATGGGTCGTTAAGGGGTTAAGAAGATGACCACATAGAATAGTTGAGGAATATACCTAATTGTCTAATAAGACCAGATTTATATGAAGGGAGCAGGGTGCCACAGCTTAAAAACATATAGGAACAGGAACAAAGGAGGAACAATACTAGATTCAAGAGAACAAGGTCATTTGCGCAATAAAAAACATATTTATGTCAAGTGACAGATCCTCATTTACTCATCCACATTTATTAAGCTTTTTATTTAATTTTCACAATTTTTTCCATTGCGTGTGGTCACTTCCACAGCCAAGTGTACAGAATGTGAAGAAAGCAGCTCTTTCTCCCCTCCACCAGAAGTAACTCACAGCATAATCTTTATCACCAATCTGTAGATGATTACTTTCAAAAAAGCTTTGTCTTTATGTGTTTTTGGAGCTACCTTTTTGCTTGTCCTACACTAAATGAACCTTAGCACAGTAAAAAAAAAAAAGAAATCATATTTGTGGTACGTGACAGATTCTCATTTACTCATGCACATTTATTATTATTTTTATTTTAATTTTTACAATATTTTCCATTGCGTGTGACCACTTCCACAGCCAAGTGTACAAAATGTGAAGAAAGCAGCTCTTTCTCCCCTCTACCAGAAGTAAAGCCCCCGTCACATTTAACGACTTACCAGCGATCCCGAAAACAATGCGACCTAATAAGGATTGCTGGTAAGTCGCTGGTGAGATGTCACACAGTCAGACCAAAAGTTTGGACACACCTTCTCATTCAAAGAGTTTTCTTTATTTTCATGACTCTAAAAATTGTAGATTCACATTCTAGGTTCTTCAAAGTAGCCACCTTTTGCTTTCATTACTACTTTGCACACTCTTGGCATTCTCTTGTTGAGCTTCAAGAGGTAGTCACCGGAAATGGTCTTCCAACAGTCTTGAAGGAGTTCCCAGAGATGCTTAGCACTTGTTGGCCCTTTTGCCTTCACTCTGCGGTCCAGCTCACCCCAAACCATCTTGATTGGGTTTAGGTCTGGTGACTGTGGAGACCAGGTCATCTGGCATAGCACCCCATCACTCTCCTTCTTAGTCAAATAGCCCTTACACAGCCTGGAGGTGTGTTTGGGGTCATTGTCCTGTTGAAAAATAAATGCTGGTCCAACTAAACGCAAACCGGATGGAATAGCATGCCGCTGCAAGATGCTGTGATAGATATGCTGGTTCTGTATGCCTTCAATTTGGAATAAATCCCCAACAGTGTCACCAGCAAAGCACCCCCACACCATCACACCTCCTCCTCCATGCTTCACGGTGGGAACCAGGCATGTAGAGTCCATCCATTCACCTTTTCTACAAAGACACGGTGGTTGGATCCAAAGATCTCAAATTTGGACTCATCAGACCAAAGCACAGATTTCCACTGGTCTAATGTCCATTCCTTGTGTTCTTTAGCCCAAACAAGTCTCTTCTACTTGTTGCCTGTCCTTAGCAGTGGTTTCCTAGCAGCTATTTTACCATGAAGGCCTGCTGCACAAAGTCTCCTCTTAATAGTTGTTCTAGAGATGAGGTGTGTCTAAACGTTTGGTCTGTACTGTGTGTGTGTGTATGCATGTATATATGTATGTATGTGTGTATATATATATATATATATATATATATATATAAAGCTGAATGTGTGTGTGTATGTCCGGGATTGGCATCCGCACCGTCACAGCTACAGCCACAAAATTGTGCACACTCACACTTCTGGATCCCGAGAGTGTCATAGGCTATGTTTTGAGGGGACATTTTAACCCCGCTCTTTACAGTTATTCGCCAAAAAACCTGCCTCCATTAAAGCGAATGGAGCTCGGAGCCACAGTGCAGCCAGAACTTCAGAAGAATGCGCAGCCACGCCCTTATATGGAATGTTGGCGTATCACAATGCAGCCAGGGAAAGAGACAGACACAGACAGGGAAAGAGGCAGACACAGACAGGGTAAGAGACAGACACAAAGAAACACAGACAAAGAGACAGACTGACAGGGAAAGAGACAGGGAAAGAGAGGGAAAGAGAGAGGCAGGTTAAGAGACAGACACAGACAGGTAAAGAGACAAAGAGACAGAGACAGACAGGGTAAGAGACAGACAAAGACAGGTAAAGAGACAGACAAAGAGACAGACACAGGGAAAGAGACAGAGGGAAAGAGTGAAAGAGACAGACAGGGAAAGAGATAGATAGACAGACAGGGAAAGAGATTGAGACAGACGGAGAAAGAGACAGTCAGAGACAGACAGGGTAAGAGACAAAGAGATAGAGAGAGAGACAGAGAGATATATACAGAGGGGGAGACAGACATTATAATTACATTTCTATCTATTTGTTTTGTGGTTTTTGTGTGCAGAATATATTTTTGTTAATACATTCTATTTTGTTAACAGCAGTTATTAACCCGGGCGAAGCCGGGTAGTACAGCTAGTATATATATATATTACTGGACTGTTCTGATAAATGATTAATGATCATCTCTGTAAAAAGATGAATGTATGTGCCAGCTGGTGGTGTAAAATGGTAATTTAGGCAATCTATGGTTCCAAATTATGAAAAAAATCTTGCATTTGTGCTGCTTGCTGCTAATAGATCCTTCATTGGAGATCAGAGCTACAATAGAAGTTATGCAATCGTGAGAAAATGTTCTGGACCAGAAACTAGTGACAAACATTTGAGTTGAACTTGGCCTTGAGGAGCCATCTGCATGCTTAAGATAACCTCCATAGAGTGCAAGCTTTGACTCATGTAATTTGGAGCTGGAGATTATGTCCTGTGAACCATCGCAGCTCTGACAGAGAGACGTTCTGTGTGATTTGCACCAATTCTGTTGTTTATTTGATTATATAGTTTAAAAGAAATATTTAAATAGAGGCTATGGCCTCCCTAGCATGAAGCGGCATGAATGTAGCATGTGATATGATTGACTGCCATGGATAGTTGATCATTAGAGTCCTGTTACTTTTATGGTTGACTCTCTTTCCTCTTTTCATGCAAGCCCTCCCATTGTGTCCTGCCAGCCCAATATTGTGATTGTCAGACTGCATTAATACTTTATATTTGTATAAATGAAATTAGACAGTCTGCATTCCCCACAACATGATTTTAATCTAATAAACAGAAATATAGAATTCCTTCTGGGGATATTTTTACAATAGTTTATTCTATAAAAGCATTAATCTTTCTTAAAGTAAATCTGTCAGCAGGTTATTGTTATGTAATCTTACATAGGGACAGAGACCCTGATTCCAGCGATGTAACACTTAGTTTACTGGGTGCAGTAGTTTTGGTAGAATCAAAGTTGTCTCTGCTGCAGATCTAGTAGGGCTCAGATGCTGAGCTGTGCATAACCCAGCACACACCAATGATTGGTTGCTTTCTGTATACATTGTATGTTGACAGAAAGCTGCTAATCAGTGCTGGGGGCATGGATGGACTAGGAGGCACGAGGACAGTTGTACTGTAGTGCTAATATCCTGTCGATAAACTGCTAATTGTACGTATTAAAACAGCAAAACACAGCCTAATAAATGACAGATCACTGCAATTGGGGTCTCTGTCTCTACATTATGCTGCTCTCAGATTACATAAAAACCTGGTGACAGATTTCCCTTAATAAGTTTAATTTCTTTGAGGCAAGATAAAAAAAAATATACCATTTTAGAATATATGACATTTTTAGCACTTTTTACAGTATTTTTTGAGGTGTTGCAAAGACCAAAAATATACAATCTTGGTGTTTTACTTTTTTTTATTTACCAATCTCATTAGTTATTTTTATATTGTGATAGATCGGACTTTTCTGAATGCGGTGATGCCACATATGTGTATTTTTTTAAAAATTGTCTTTATGTTTAATGGGCAAAAAGGGGGAGGGTGATTTTACTTTTTCATATTTTTACAACTTTTTTAAAGAAAAAATTCTTTGTATTTATTTGTGGTATCACACAAAGTGGCCATCTCCATAGGATACCAGAAATATAGAGTGTTACGTACAAATGCTGTCATTGTCTATGTCACCAGTCAGCGAGCCAGAGAACTAATCTAATAAGGAAAGTTTTCCCTCAAAGGTCTGGTTACCTGTATGTGTGGGTCAACCTTCAATTGTAGGTGTGGAGAACGCTAGACATGAGTGAACCTGAAGTTTGATGTTCAAAGTTGGCGCTCGAATACAGACTACAAAAAATCAGAAACAGAGTTCCGGTTCAACATTCGAGTGAGGTACAAGTGCAAACCATGAAAGTGAGCAGCGCTGTGCTTGGGTATGAGTGATGCTCAACCCAGTGCGAGCCACTTGCAGTGATTCAACGGCTCAAACTGGGGGTAAAATCAGCCTGATCAGTGGTGTCAAGGGAGAAATTTGGGTAAGACTGCTAATGGAGTCTTGTTCAGAGCATCAGAGGCACGGGGCCAAATTAGCTATCTGCGCAGATATTATGAGACTCAATAATGAACACAGGACATGTTCTCTGATTGAGCCCAGGCTTGCGTCTGAACTCATGTATTCCATAGATCAGATATTAGTATTACATTTCAACCTTCAGACATGTACAAAAGTATCAATTTGTCTTTTCTCTCACATCAAAACAGTACAGGGATGTGCGTAGGGACATAGAAACCCACATTTCATCCCACAGATGACACATTCCTCCTTTATGTGAAACTACTGATAAGCATAAATAACTTCTTTGTTCATTGTTTGTACATCTGTTCACTCATCCTTGGTAACCCTTTCTTGACTATACAGCTTAGAATCATATTATGGGGTCTGTGCGATTGTCATATGGACACACAGATAATTATGCAACTACATCTATATTTTGATTATTTACATACACAGATAATCTTATTACGTTTGAACAAAATATCTATAGCCCAGGCTACCTTCACAGCGGTAATGTGTACATACACACAAAAAGAATATAAAAACAAGCCTCCCTGAAGTGTTCTGCTTATGATTGTCTGCGTGTGGGTGGAGACACAACCTGCCCAATTACTGACTTCCATTCGAGGTTCTGGTCAATTCTGGGTCACAAACCGAACTTTATCTAAAATTTTATAAAAAATAATGTGTAGTTCGAAATGCTGATCTAATAGGCTGAAAAGTTTGTTGCGTGATTGATAGGAGTTATGGCTTCCAATCTATGACAACATATGTGCAAAGCTCAAAAAGTTAATGTTTTCCACATCGAGTGCAGTTCAGTCAACCGCATCCTAACATTGCCGGTAACAAACTCATTTAACTACTCTGGTAAACAATAGTTCATAAATAAAGCAAAAAGTAGAAAGAAAAGGGACATAAATTGCAACACCAGGCACCAGACAGCTGAACAAACTGTACAGTCATAATGGGCTTTATTGTCTTCTAAGCGCAAAATGTGTTTTCAACAGACGGAATGTAATTGATGTGATTGATGTCCCTGTCACGGGAGCACAAAACGAGTCATATTGTCACAAATACATTACATAATGCTAAATAATTCCTATTATCCCTGTCCACTATGCACACCGACGACAAGTGCTTAGTATACACGACTCTATTGTTTACATTTAGTTACATAGCTTTTTTTATATCTTCATTTTGTTATGGTTTTGAAAAAAATTAAGCCATTAGGAGGTGTGCGTCTTACAAATTCTCCCCAAAATTCTTTGAATAGCACATATTTAGTCATAGTAAGGGCTCGTGCGCACGTTGCGTAATTGCATACATCTACGCTGAGTATTGCACTGGAGTGTAAATGCATGCGTCCTGCGTCCCCTGCACAATCTATGTAGATTGTGCATGAGACGTGCGCACATTGCTTTTATGAACGCAGCGATTTGGGTGGTAACATTTTGACCCAAATCCGTGCATTCATAAAGTGAGCAAGTCAATTAATCCGTGCGCTATGGATGCAGCTCCCACTTTGTCTATGGTGGGGGCAGCAGCCATAGCGCATGAAATCGGCTATTTTTCAACAAAAAAAAACTGCATCCATTATGCAGTGTTTCTGCAGCGATTTGACATGTGCTGTCAAATCGCTGCAGAATATTCAGCAGGTGCTTGCGCAGGAGCACTTAATGTGGGTCAATGTGTGTACTTTTGCTACTTTTTTTCAGTCCTCCCATTCATGCATAAGGAAAATATAGATAATACGTCAGCTTCACCCGACCGAAAGTCCGTTGCACAGAAAATATACTGAGCCGTGGATCAGATGGAGGTAAGGCAAAAGTAGGTAAATATTCCGCAAGCGAATCCTCGGTAAAAAAAAAAATCTATTTGCCTGCTGGATATTTATCTACTTTTTATTTACCTCCAATGTATAGTGTTTCCCTGAAAATAAGACCTACCCCAAAAATAAGCCCTAGTTGCTTACCATACTATAATAGTAACCTGAAATAGGGCTTGTGCAGCCCTTTCAGGATATGTAACTTTTATTTCTTTACGTTTCCCCTTGTGTTGCTGTAAGCCCCGGAAGTTATATAGTCACGTCGGTTTGTTAACGAAAAATGAATACAGTATTCACCCCTTACCCCGACCACCCCTCTATGCTGGTGACAGTAATTATTCTTGACAAATGAATATAGATAGCACTTCTTTTGGAGCCAAAAATAATTTAAAGCCCTGTCTTATTTTCTTGGAACCACGGTATATAAAAAAGAAATAAAGATCTTTGCTAAAAATCCCTGAGTATGCAGCTTCTCTGCAGGCAAATGTGTCTCTAGGGTTATGTGGCCATGTGCTTCTTCCCTACTTCTGTCCTCTCTTCTTGCTAAGATATAGAGGTTATGGAGAGAAAAGACTAAAGGCCCCGTTACACACGTCGATTTATCGGGAGATATGTCGTCGGGGTCACAGATTCCGTGACGTACATCCGGCATCGTTCGCGACGTCGTTGAGTGTGACACCTACGAGCGACTCTGAACGATCGCAAATAGGATTAAAATCGTGGATCATTGACACGTCGTTCAGTTTAAAAAATTGTTCGTTTTGGGGAAGCAGCCGACATATTGCTCCGTTTGACACCCTGCCAACGTCGAACAACATTCAAACGACTGCCTGGGTCCAACAATATAATGTTGATCACTGATGCGACGATTTTGAGATCGTTACGTGTGACAGCAAATAAATGACCAATAAGCAATACCGGTAAATCGTAAATACGACCTGGGCGTGTCACGTCGCACATAAGATCGCCCGATAAATCGATGCGTGTAACGGGGCCTTAATAAATAACACAGGACTGCAGGATCAGAATGTACACAGATTTGTGATGAGCGATTCCAGAAGTGGAGGCCGCCACCCAAATCATCTCACCGGTCTCCTCTGAAGTGTGCGGTTTGTATGCTGGATGCTGTCTGAGGTCATGTAGGGAGCTGATTTTGGGGATGGGTGGTCTTCACTTCTGTTGTGACTATGCACACTCCCAAGGTCACAACAAGAGCTGAGGATGTGAGGTCGCATGCGCTGCCTTCACATCGCGCATCCATCAGTCCAATGAAGGAACAGATAGTCTTCACAAAGATGGAACCAGAGATAGCGCTATTCGCAGGCGCCGACTCTGATGTCATCTTAGTGAAGAGTTTGCTGCAATAGTGATATATGCTAATGAGCAGACGCCAGAATTAAAATCTATGATAGCGGCAAAGGGAAGAAACCCAGGCAGCAGACAAGGGTGGGAATAGATAGCAAGACCCGACCCTCATATTCCCGCCCCTGTTGCATTTGTCAATCAAATAACAGTGCATTGCTGGAACTTTACTTGCAAATAGTAAAACCTTCAATCTCAGAACTGAAGTGGATGCAGCATCCTAGCACTAGTATAGCATTGTCTTTACTCTAGACATGAAAATTCTCTGGTTCCCTTTAATTATATATTCTCAATATTTAAATATGAGAATCTACCCAACAGTACACAGCCAGTCACCGTGAAATTACACACACGATAGGAATTTTATTAACATAAAGTATAAGAAAGCAAAGTAAGTGATGGAATATGTTAAAATTAATTGGTTTGTTGCAACGCACCCTAATTGTAATCTTATCAAAACTTTAAGAATGATTTTCTCACAACATATATCAATTTTGATAAAGCATTTAAACTGAATTCTAGCAGTCAGTAGCAGAGCTGATATGGGATTGGCTCTGTAGGCTGATCAGTTTTACAGAAAAAAGCAATATTTCTTAAATTGATTTGCCCATAATCAAAACTTATTATCATCTATCCACAGGATATCTCATAGTGCCCATAATAGGGCTCTGAATCCTGAGAACGGGTGCAGCAAAGCTCCTTCTTGAATGGAATAGAGATGCACGTAATTGACCCCCAAACCATATACCATATATTGTCAATTAGATTTGAGGACCTTGTCTCCATTCACGATGGCACTCTGTTATCAGGATCAGAAGCCTCATTTTCTGGAATGCCTGTGTCACGATTCCGTTGTGCAGAACATTCTATATCATTCTACCATGCTCTCCTGCAGAGCCAGTATATGTTGCCTATGGTGCAGAGCGTTTTGCAGGATGAATGCTCTGCTGGTTGTTTCATAGCACTGGGTTTCACGCTGGTCCTGGGAGTTGCTCTCGCAGATGCTTCTCATTCCCGGTGATTGCTCTGCTTCATTAGGGAGCGTGTTAGCTCAGGATGCTGCCAGTCGTACTTCCTGTTTACCGTTGTGCTGCTGGCTCTCGTGGTGCTCAGTGTTCAGATCTTGGTCTCTCGACTCCGGACTGCTGTTTACCCTTCTCTGCTTGTCCTCCCCCGTTTCTGTTGTGACTTCCCGAATTCTGACCTCGGCCTTCCTCCTGACCACATCCTCGCCTGCTCCCTGTATCTTGTATGTACTCTACTGGAACCCTGACCTTTGTCTTGGACCTCGACCTTGTCTCTGTACCCCCCCCCCCCCCCCGTGTACTGTCATGCCCTCCTGGTTTATGATCCCAGCCTGTCTGACTACCTCTCCATTTACTGCACACTAGTAGTGTTTAGCGCCACCTTGTGACAGTCATCACAGGCTGGGGGTCCAACCACTCAGCCCCATAGCAATTAGTGGACACAGGCATAAAATAGCCTCTATGCAAGAACTGTATATGGGCCCTTTGCAGTCCAATAGTACTGCTATGACAGACGCTTTTTGAAGCTTTGGAGGTGGTAGTGGCCTCATTACCTCTTGAAGTGCACCAATGATGTGTTCCCCTGAGTCAGTAAGTTATACCCTATCCCATAAATATGCCTTGTCTTTCGATTCAACAGTAGGAATGCCCTTTTAAATTAAATCTCTTAATAGAATTTTAAAAAAAAAAACACTTTAAAACAAAAACCTCCTTAAAATGTGCATTTAGCTGCTGCTTTTCAATGTTAAACATTTCTGAGCTGATATATGTCGTTAACTATTAGATTAGATTTGTTTTTATAAAGCTCCAAATCAGCTGCTTCCCTTTACATAGTTTGCCATTCAGAAACAGGGAAGAGCTTAATTGGGTTTTTATAATGGGACATATGTGTTAAGCTACCTTAAAGGGAATTTGTTAGCAGCTTTTTGCAATGTAAGCAGAAGCCAGCATGCTGCAAGGGTTAAAACCTAGAATTCAAGTATGCCTGTCTTGTTATGGTTCAATCTGTTGTTTATTTGCTATGTTTGTTTAAGCAGTAGGACTTATCATTACTGCGACAACAATGTTACTCACACAGCAGTCCGGCACACTCCCTCCTCTGATTCACACCTCACTGTCAATATATAATCTCTGTAGAGAGCCTTGTGTGAGCGGAGACAGCTCTCTGGACTTTGCTAAATCTAAGAATTCTGATTGTGTCAGAACAGCTGCAGCCAGTAATCTAAGTGATACATCGATGGATTCAGGGTCTCTCTGCCTACATCATGCTGCTGTCATGTGAGGTAACAAAAACCTGCTGACAAATTTCCTTTAAATTATGGCTTCCTATTGTAGTTAGTGATACTCTCATTTAATTTCAGCATTTTATGATATTATGATATGTTTTGGACATAGGTTATTTTTTCACAATGTTTTTTCAATAGGACAACCATTATGCTAAAAATAAGCACACATTCCAATTGTATGTTAAGGCAGATCTGTCACTGTGGCATGCTGTTATCACCTTTTCACTGATTTTTTTATTATTTTTTTCTGCTTACAGTATATGTAACACTTAACAATTTTCTAAATCATTCTATTACCTATCATTAAATTTAATTTTGCTGCTGTAGAGTCTGTGTAACTCCTTTCTATAGTTGGCTGTACTGCTGCTGCTCACATAGATCTGACAGTACATTTATTCTGGGTGTATAAGACAATAGTATGCACAGCAGGGAGACAGGAAAGTCAAAATCACACACTCCTAAGCACAAAGACCTAAGGCCTGTAACAGGTCTCAGGGATCAGGTGAACAAAGAATAAGGCATCATCACTTACTTTTTCCATGTAAAGCACTGGTGCTGGGTCCTCAGTCTTTAGACAGCCGAGAATGCATCATTTTATTGTTTTAATACACTCCTTACTGTAATTTAGCTTATTCTACAGATTGGACAGCGCCTTTTTGGACAGCATTTTGTAAGGACAGTTTTGCTGTACTACTAGACCAAATGTACCAAAATGAAATATACGGTACCTATAATGTGACACATCTTTAATTGCTTCTGACAGTTGCTTTGTATACATGCAGATGTATATCGACTAACAATTAGTGATGAGCGAATACTAACTATTCATGTTCAGATTATTCGTAATGAATCTCAAAGTACTATTCAGGTATTCGTGTCACATGGAGTTTTGCTCAAAACTTGCTGAGTGTCATGGCGGAATCAGACGCTGTTCACACTACAAATTCTGACACTCCACACTGTGGTTTCTTTGGTGTTGCTGAGTTACACAGGCAGGCTCAGGAGTCGACCAGCTGTGTGCTCATTAATGGCCAGGATAGCAAGAGTTAACCTCTGCTAGCCTGCTGGTTACCTCTGGGATCATATGTTGTTGGAAACATATCACATTTACTCCCTACCTTTTTAAGATGGTGGAATCTGTCTTCTCACGCCGACTATAGTTTATTACTGTGTTGGTCGTTGTGCTGTTGTGTCCCAGTTCTGCTGTTGATTATATTGTGTGGTGCTTGGAGGTGTGAAATTCTCTCATCATCTTGTGGTTTCCTCAAGGCTCTTATTTTCCTCTTTACCGCTTATCATCTTATACCTTTGTGTGAGCATGCTGTGAGATAGAGATTTGGTTTTCCCTTTTTGTCTATCTTCGGTCCCGGCCCTCCCCTGGGGTAGAGGGGTAGGAGTATAAGATCCGAGCAGGTCAGGAGCAAGGTCAGGTAGGTGGCTCATAATGGATTAAATTTCGGTCTGGTTGAGCGCTAGTGAATGAGCTGCCAGGTAGGTGGCTCAGACATCCTCACCTTCAGAGGTAAGTCTGAGATAAGGGATAGCTAGCGTCCCTCTAGTCTGAGGGTCAGTTTAGGAGGCCCAGTCCCCTGCTCTTTCCAATCATCATGACAACTCGTTACAAATAACGAACCTAATGCAAGTTAATGTGGAACCCTAGCATTTTTCTGGGAGATCTTCAAGAAAAATGCTTAGGTTCGTTATTCTTGACGAATACTACTTACTAATACTAAAAGTACTTTGGGTTTCGTTGCAAATAATCTGAACTCGAATAGTTAGTATTCGCTCATCACTACTAACAATTCAAGGGAATCTGTCACCAGGTTTTTGCCACCTGATCCAACAGCAGCATAATGTAGGAAAATAAACCCTGAATCCAACACTGTATCACTTAGTTTACTTAGTACAGTAGTTGTGACACAATCAGGGTTCTTAGGTGTATCATGAAGCAGGGCTCAGACAGCTAAACCCACCCACACCACAGCTCTCTCTGTACATTGTATATTGACAGTAAGCTGCTTATCAGAGAAAGGGGCGTGGTCAGACAACTGCTCATGTGCTCTGTAATCCCAGAAATGATAATCACCTGGTGATAAAACCTTAATTGCAAGTAAACAACAGAACACATTGCTGAAATCTGTTTCAGTGCCTACCTCTTGCTGTTTTTATATTACATAGCAAAAACCTGGTGACAAATTCCATTTAATGGTGAGATGGGCATGATAGCGATGGGAATACTCCTATTAATATAGCATTCCCTTTAAATAAGTATAAAACAGTGTCTGATGGTAATAAATTGACTTAATTTTATCAATATGGAAATTTAACTCCCTTCACTTTAGTTTCCTTATAATTCCTAAAAAAAATAGTAACGTGTAGCAGTTTTACAAAGATTTCTTCAATTCACAAGAAACTTCTAGACATATTTTCCTTTTTAATATTTCTGTTTATGCCACAGATTACAGCAAATATTTTTTTTTCTTCTTGACAGCAGCCTCAAAGTCGGAAAAAAAAGCATTTATTTATTTTTTTATTTTTATTTTTTATTTTTTTTTGCAAATAGCCAGTCTCCAGGAACAGAAATGTGTAGCCGCTTATTTTTTTCTCTTTATTATTATTATATTTTTTTTTTATCATGAATATTTGTCAGCAGGAAACATCCGCTTCAGTGATGCCGCTGATTGACGTGCACAGCAGCAGTTCAGCTACTGGCTCTAGTTTAATATTCATGTTAATGGCAAGCTGTCATTGAGAATGCATATTTTAATTGATAAATGGGACCGCTATAGTATTATTGTCATAATGGATAATTCAGTGCCTCATTTTCTGGAGTTATTCTAATGGCTCGGGATAATATCTACATATCAAGAAAAACAAGTCAATTGTGCATTTTAATTCAATGACATATACTCAAAACCTAGTTAAAGCCGCTCGAGAGCGGTGAACCGGAAAAAATGTTCCTCTGGGGGAATAAAGGACGACGGGGGTAGTTTTAAAACATAACTTTAATTATTAAAAATCAATACTCAATTTACAGCGCACCTTGTCTTAACATTGCATTGTCAGTACATAATAATACAGTCCCCGTAAAGATGACAGTGTTACATTATTATTTACAGACTTCTCATAGTAATGCTGTAGGGTGAAGGTAAAATCATGGCCTGACGACCTTCTATAGTAATGCTGATGAGCAGTCCGTTATATAAGAATAAGTCAACGTGTACATGTCTATGACATTCAACACTAATATTCCTTAAGATTTAAGATTCCGTGTAAAAAGATTCTGACTTATAAGCCTTAATCGTAAAAAACTTCAAGTTGACCTATTGTTGACACTGGCTTATGTAGACATCTATTGATTCCAGCGAAGACAAAAATGATGGTTCATACATCACAAAATGTTCGGCTGGAGGCAGGGATGGCGTCAGCACCCGGCGCACCCGGGCAAGTGCTAGGGCCCAGGACCGCAGGAAGGGGGCCCATGGCCGTCTGCAGAGGCACAGACCTAAAATATCAAAAACCCTGTCATGCGATGTTCGTTTCCAAATTCATTAGGTGCCAGGGTGGCGTCAGGCTCAGTTCACACTGCAGAGTCTGACAGGCAACCTGATGTCTCCTAGTTGTTCAGCCACAGCTGGTCGTTGGCTGTTTCATGTCCACTATTCCTCAGTCCTGCAGGAGTTAAAGGGGTGGTTCACTACTCTGCAAAAGTGGCCACATCCCTCTAACACTGATAGGAAAGACTTTTTCTAAATAACTTGATCAGCCAATTCTGCCTCTTAGCATTGCTATCACAGTCCACTCATCCCCATGAAGTGACCCCCCCCCCCCCCCCGGAATCCATGACCTCTAGGATCCAGTGATGTCATGTCAATTTCCAGTTTACCCGACATCACCGAGCCCGGCCCTGGTCTTCCTGAGTGACTGGGCTGTGGGCAGTGTTTCACCATTCATCACAGCCCAGCATGTCGTGCGCTCTCTCTTTTACTGCAGAGCGCCGCAAGCAGGAGCAATGCTGGGCTGTGACGCTCGGCTGATGAGTGGTGAAATGCCACCCACAGCCCAGTCACTCATGGAGACTGGGGCTGGGCTCAGTGTTGTCAGGTCAACTGTAAGTTGACGTGACATCACCAGATCTCAGAGGTCACGGAGCTCAGGAGGTTACTTCATGGGGATGAGCGGACCGTGATAGTGCCACTTAGAGGCAGAATTAGCTGAACAAGGTATTTAGAAAAAGCCTACCCTATCAGTTTTACAGGGATGTAGCCACGATTTCAGAGTAGTGAACCACTGCTTTAAATCCTGCTGATGTGGGGAACTCTGCTAGGAGCTCAGGTTGCTAATGAGCAATCACAGCCATCTCCTTCCCATATAAGTTACTGGATCCTGGTGGTCAGTGCTGATAAGAGCTCCAGCGTGAGCAGCAATTCCAGTCTTATTGTGGTGATCCAAATTTGATGATCTGTGGTGTGCTTAATGTACGATGTGGAAGAAGTTTCCCGGTTGTCTGTTTACATCCTGCCTTTTATGTTATTTTTCCCTGTTGCTACTTTGTGTTTGATTGCTGTGCGTAAAAGTTTTGTTTTTTCCCCTGTCCATGCTTAGTTGTGGGGTTTGTGACTATTGTTTTGGCTCCCCCCTTGAGTAGAGGAGGGGGGGGAATTACACCGGGGCTTGGAGAGGAGATAGGGTCATGCTGGCGACTTAGACCTCACTACCATCAAGCGTACCTCTGAGCTAAGGGACAGCGTCTGTCCCCAGTCTGAGGGCCAGCTTAGGTGTTCCTGTCCAGTCATACAATCCCACGTAACAAACCCTTGCAGTAAATTTACCAGAAGAGAAGATAATATTCTGTAATAATTCTATAATAGGTCATTATTTAGGAATAATATGAATAATTTTAAAGGGACATTGTTACCAGATTTGTCCCCCATAAACTGCGGCCACCACCAGTAAGTCCCTATATACAGCCTTCTAGAATACTGTATATAAGTGCCTAAGCCAATCTGTATTACATAAAAAGCCCCTTTTATTATACTCCCCTGCGGGGCTGTCCTTTCCGATGGGTGTCACTGATCTTGATGCAGCACTTCCTCTCTGCTTGCGATCGCCGTCCTCCTTCTTGCTTTGTGTGGCTGACCCGTCCTACATCATCCACACAGTGTCCTCCATTGTGCTCCTGCGCACACGTACTTCTCTCTGCCCTACTGCGGGCAGAGCATAGAACTGTAATGCGCAGGAGCTGGGAAAGGTCACAGACAGCCCGCACATGCGCACTATAATACTTTTTGCTCTGCTGTCAGCAGGGCAGAGAGAAGGGCGCAGTACCGCAATGGAGGACATTGTGTGGATGACATAGGGTTTGCTTTCTCCAGTTTTCATAAAATCATTTTGTAGTCTACCATTTCTCTGAATGCTGAGCTCCATATAACCTCACCCACATCACAGATTGGAGGTTTTCTGTGTGCACTGTGCATAGGCAGAAATCTCAGTGGTGGGGGTGGGGTTATACAGAGCTCATGTATATGGAGGACAACCTTATTACACGTTTACTAATTAGTTTCCTTAACCTTTTCCTATTTAATAAAATTTTCTGTTCTGCCCATTGAAATCCTAATATAATTGGAAAAAAACATCAAAACAGAATTTTGCAATACGAATGAATTTTGTAAAATAAATCATCAGGAAATCAATTTATTCACATGTAAATGATAAACTCCAAAATGTAATCTTTGGTCCTCCCAAGATCTCTTGCTCTCCTCCTCTCTCATTCGCTCCTCACGCAACCGACTCCAAGACTTCTCCCGAGCATCCCCAGTCTCCTGGAACTCGCTGCCTCAACATGTCAGACTATCTACTACACTTGCAAACTTCAAACAGAACTTGAAAACTCATCTGTTCAGAAACGCCTATAGCCTTCAATGACCCCACTTCCCCACCACCGTGCGGAGCTGCCGCCCCACCACCGTGCGGAGCTGCCGCCCCACCACCGTGCGGAGCTGCCGCCCCACCACCGTGCGGAGCTGCCGCCCCACCACCGTGCGGAGCTGCCGGCCCACCACCGTGCGGAGCTGCCGGCCAACCACCGTGCGGAACTGCCGCCCAACCACCGTGTGGAGCTGCCGCCCAACCTACACCCCACCTACTGTCTTCTCCCCAAAATCCTTTAGAATGTAAGCCCGCAAGGGCAGGGCCCTCTTCCCTCTGTACTAGTCTGTCTATTGTAACTTGTATATGTATTCTGTATGTAACCCCCTTCTCATGTACAGCACCATGGAATCAATGGGGCTCTATAAATAAATAATAATAATAATAATAATAATAATAAACAAGGCCCGACAAAGGAGCGTAACAGAATTTTTGGAATGTCCCCCCCCCCGGGGTGACTCGGGATAGGAAAAGGTTAAAGGGTGTGTCTCATGTTGTTGATCAAAAGCGTATTTATTTGGACCTGATGTGTGTCTGTGCTGCTGGCTCAAGCTGTGCGCTCGCTTATACTGCAGCACACAGGAACAAAATGGTGTTAAAGCTAGCCGGTGTCATGATGTATTTTACCTTCTCACTGTATTTGCTGTAATACTATGTCAGGATGTGATGTCACTTTCCTTTGGTTGTACTTACTGAACACTTTGAAATGTCTTGGGATGTAAGTAACCATACCTTCCCCCCATCTCCTGTGTCTCTGGGCCCATAATGCAATTATCTCTTGTCCACACAGCCAGGGGAACTTCTCATTGTTTCGTAAGCAGTGGATAACGCCAACTACACAAACCTGTAGACATCTCGGAGCCAACCTTCTAGAATCTTCTAGTGGGCCCAACCATTGCATAGACCCCTACCCTTGAGGGGCGGGCCCACGAGCTCAAACAATTCACTCCTGTTTCTAAATGCAGTTGGGAGTTGAGTTTTTGAAGAGGAAGGGAGCGAGATCTGAATCTGCGGACAGACCTCGCCGTCCAGTGGATTGTGTGGGATTTCTGGGACTCTGAAAAGGACTATTACGTTGTGATCTGGCACTTTGGATTATCGGGAGGTGCCCCCGAATCTGTTTTATTTGGACTTGTCGTGTGCTGTTCCTGTATTCCTGTTAGTAAACCTGTTGGATCATCCTCGGCCTGTTGTCTCTCTTTGCTCTGATGTACACCCCGTCACAAACTGGTGGCAGCGGCGGGATCAGAGCAGAAGAAATGGAGGACAACAGCCAATCGACGTCTGAAACCAGAATCTCAGGATACAGGAACTGGACTGTGGCGAGTCTACAAACAAAGGCCCGTGAATTAGGTGTCGGCTACAAAGGACACTCTAAGGAGCAACTAATTGAGGCATTGGAACACGCTTGCCTGCAAGATGGCACCGAGGAACAATTTCCACAGCAAGGGGAGCAAAGACGGGAGCCGGAGGTGAATACCCAAAAAAGTCAATGGGTTGTGTGGTACAAGGAAAAGATGGCACTGCTTGGAGATGAGGCCACCATAGAAGATAAGAGGGAGGCCATGCGTGGAGCTGAAGAGAAGGAGCGCAGGATGGAGGAGATGGCATTGCTGGATAAGCAGCTCGCTGTGGAAGCCGCGAGAGGTTCCAGACAGACTGTAACCCCAGCACCCATCATGAGGGAACTTCCCAGAGTGTCCCGCAAAGACTTCAAGCAGTTTAATGAGGCTGCTGGTGACATTGAGGGCTTCTTCCAGGACTTTGAGCATCAGTGTCGATTAATGGAAGTCCCAGAAAGGGAGCGCGTCCGGCATCTGGTTGGGCTCTTAGAGGGTGGAGCTGCTGCAGCCTATAGAGCTATGGACCCTCGGTGGAACTGTGAGTATGCGAATATTAAACAGACTATTCTAGAACATTATGCTGTAACGCCAGACACTTACAGGACTCAGTTCCGTACTCTAGCATGTGATGAGGAAGTGTCCTTCAAGATGTATGCCCACAAACTCAAACATCTGTGGCATCGTTGGTTGGAGGCAGAGGAGGCCTTAACCTTGGAGACCGTCCTCCAGGTCCTCCTAAAAGAGCAGTTTTACTTCAAGTGCCCCGCTGAGATCCGGGAATGGGTGCGTGAAAGGAGACCAGCCACTGTGGAGGAAGCTGCAGCTCTAGCTGATGAGGCTCTCACCATCAAGCCTCAGTGGAAAAAACTACTACCCAGTGAGAAAAAAAACACCAACCCCCCAACGCTGGTGGCCCCTGGTCCTTCTGGCCCCAATGTTCACCATCACCCTAGACCGTCAACTCATGGGGACCTTCGTGTGACTGTGCCTCGCATTACTCATGCTCCACCTTTGGGAATACGACGCGGAGGAAGAATCCCAGAGCGCAGATGTTATGGATGTGGCAGCCTGGGCACATGCAATTCCAATGTCCAGGTGTTCGTAGACAGAACAGCTACAGACCGCCTTTGCCTGTTCATTACCTACAGACACCTTCACCAGGAGAAGAGCTGGATTCTGTGCCTGATGACTTGCCAAGTGACTCAGATATCCTGGCTCCCCTACCCGGAGTCTATGGGGTGCGAGCTCCAGCCACCTGTTCTTCTGATCTTCAGGACAAACATCTACAGGAGGTCGTGCTGGATGGCCAAAAAGTTGTTGGCTTCCGTGACACTGGGGCTTTCCTCACCATAGCCGATCCCCGAGTAATTCAACCACAAGCAATTCAAAAGGGACCAGGAATTGCCATTGAACTGGCAGGAGGTACCCAGAGATATATTCCAAGAGCGAGTGTGACCCTGGATTATGGCTTTGGGGCAAAACAATGTGTGGTCGGTGTGATGAGCGGCCTCCCTGCAGACGTTCTTCTAGGAAATGATGTGGGGAATCTTCATTGCCACTTTGTCGGTGCGGTAACCAGAAGTCAAGCCAAGAGAGCAGCCCATGTGGACGTGTACAACCCATCCATGGAACTGAGGCCACCAGAACTGCCATTACAGCCGGTGAGTGATTCTTCTTGTGGGGATAATATGAATGTTACTTGGGATAAAGTTCAGTTTAGACAAGAAGTAGAGACTGACCCCACCCTTGCTAGTTTTAGAACTCGGGCTGAAATAGGGCAGCTAGGGGAAAACGGAGAAAGAATTATCAGAGAAAATGGACTTCTGTATCGGGTTGCCAATGCCGACTCCCTAGATAAGCCCTGGACTTATAGCAAACAGCTGATTGTTCCTCAGAAGTACAGAATTCCCCTATTACACCTGGCTCATGACATTCCTACGGCTGGCCATCAAGGCAAAACCCGCACCGAGAGACGATTGACTCAAACTTTTTATTGGCTGGGGATTTCCCAAGCAGTGGCGCATTTCTGCCGAACTTGTGACATATGTCAGCGTAGAGGGCGACCCGGAGATCACCCAAAGGCACCCCTGCAACCGCTCCCTATAATAGAAGAACCCTTTCAAAGAGTAGCTGTTGATATCATTGGACCTCTGGCTAAACCAAGTAAATCTGGAAAGCAGTACATTCTCACTGTTGTGGACTACGCCACCCGATATCCAGAAGCCGTGGCCTTGTCAAGTATCTCTGCAGCCAAGGTGGCCGAGGCCTTGGTTATTATTTTTACCAGAGTAGGATTCCCCAGTGAGATCTTGTCGGACCAAGGCTCCCAGTTTATGTCAGAGTTGGTCCAGTGTCTGTGGCGCACCTGTGGAGTACGAGCGATCCGAACGACCCCGTATCATCCCCAAACAAATGGACTTTGTGAACGATTCAACGGCACTCTGAAGAATATGCTGAGGGCCTTCACGGACCGAGATTCAGACTGGGAGAAGTACCTACCCCATCTCTTGTTTGCCTATCGGGAAGTTCCCCAGGAGTCCACTGGGTTCTCCCCCTTTGAACTACTCTATGGAAGAAAGGTCCGAGGACCCTTAACCCTGCTCAAGGAATACTGGGAGGGGCAAGTTGAAGATACAGGAACCCCTGTTGTCCCTTATGTCCTAAAGCTGCGAGAAACCTTGGCCCAACTTGCTAGTTTTGCACAGAGTCATTTGCGTATGGCTCAAACCAGACAGAAGACATGGTATGACCGTAACGCACGCTATCGGGAGTTTGTAGAAGGACAACAAGTCTTAATGATTGTTCCCCATCGGCAGAATAAACTGCAGACCACATGGGAGGGTCCCTTCCGGGTTCTCAGAAAACTGAATGATACCAATTACCTTCTTGCTTTAGATGATCAGGGGCTAAGGCAAAAGACTGTCCATGTGAATATGATTAAGGAGTACCATGACCGGAACATTCCAATGATAGCAAGCTGTCGGTTGGCTTCAGAAGATGGTCAAGAGGATGAGGACTCTCTACCTGATCTCGTGGAAGCAGCGAGAGCCCCATCCACTGTGGAACAGGTTCCCCTGGGAGATTACCTGGACTCCTTACAGAAAATCCAGATGCTGGAAGTGCTTCAACAGAGACGGGCTGCTTTCTCATCCCAACCAGGTCGAACCACCGTCACCCAACATCATGTGGACACTCAGGGCATCCGTCCCATACAACTGGCTCCTTACCGGGTACCTGAATTAGTTCGAAACACCATGCAGCACGAACTGGAGGAGATGTTACAGCTTGGGGTAATCCAGGCCTCCCATAGCCCTTGGGCCTCCCCTGTGGTGTTAGTACCCAAGAAGGATGGGAGTACTCGATTTTGTGTGGACTATCGGCGACTAAACGACCATACCGTCAGCGATCCTTACCCAATGCCTCGTATTGACGAACTTCTAGACCGATTGGCTGGGTCCCGATATGTCACTACCTTGGATCTCAGTAAGGGATACTGGCAGATCCCTCTAACGGATGAAGGGAGAGAACGGTCCGCTTTTATAACCCCCTTTGGTCTGTATGAATTTCTAAGCATGCCTTTTGGAATGAAAAATGCCCCGGCCACCTTCCAGAGAATGGTGGATCAGATCCTCCGGGGATGTGATGACTTTGCTTGTGCCTACTTGGATGATATCGCCGTCTTCAGCCACACATGGGAGGAACATCTGAATCAAGTAGCCATTATTTTGGACCTGATTCTTGCAGCCGGCCTAACTATTCGACCCGATAAATGCCAATTGGGGATGGGGGAAGTCCAGTACCTAGGACATAGAGTGGGAGGAGGGAAGCTCCGACCTGAGCCTGCCAAAATCCAGGCTATTAGAGACTGGCCTGTACCCCAAACTAAGAAACAAGTTATGGCTTTTCTGGGCACTGCCAGTTATTACCGAAAATTTGTTTCTCATTTCAGTACTGTGGCCAAGCCTCTTACCGACCTGACCAAGAAAACAATGCCCCGGCTGGTGATCTGGACTCCAGCCTGTGATGAGGCTTTTAACCGGCTGAAGGATGCTTTGATCTGCGATCCTGTCCTGGCTGCTCCAGACTACAAGAGGAGATTCATTGTGCAAACGGATGCCTCTGCTTATGGACTGGGAGCTGTCCTCAGCCAGGTGAATGCAGCTGGGGACGAGCACCCCATCGCCTATCTCAGCCGGAAACTGCTGGACCGAGAAGTGGCCTATGCAACTGTTGAGAAGGAATGTCTGGCTGTAGTGTGGGCCCTTAAGAAACTACGGCCGTATCTGTATGGACGGGAATTCACTGTGGTTACTGATCACAATCCCCACACCTGGCTGAACAGAGTCTCTGGGGACAATGGACGCTTACTGCGATGGAGCCTGGCTCTGCAGCCCTATAACTTTACCATACAATATAGAAGGGGCAGCCAACACCAAAATGCAGATGGACTGTCCAGGCAAGAGGAGCCTTGAGTCCTGTCAGCCATGCCTGCGTGTACTTAACCAGCGACCTGTAGAGGTCCCTAGTACGTACACAAGTTGGGAGGGGAAGGAATTGTCATGATGTATTTTACCTTCTCACTGTATTTGCTGTAATACTATGTCAGGATGTGATGTCACTTTCCTTTGGTTGTACTTACTGAACACTTTGAAATGTCTTGGGATGTAAGTAACCATACCTTCCCCCCATCTCCTGTGTCTCTGGGCCCATAATGCAATTATCTCTTGTCCACACAGCCAGGGGAACTTCTCATTGTTTCGTAAGCAGTGGATAACGCCAACTACACAAACCTGTAGACATCTCGGAGCCAACCTTCTAGAATCTTCTAGTGGGCCCAACCATTGCATAGACCCCTACCCTTGAGGGGCGGGCCCACGAGCTCAAACAATTCACTCCTGTTTCTAAATGCAGTTGGGAGTTGAGTTTTTGAAGAGGAAGGGAGCGAGATCTGAATCTGCGGACAGACCTCGCCGTCCAGTAGATTGTGTGGGATTTCTGGGACTCTGAAAAGGACTATTACGTTGTGATCTGGCACTTTGGATTATCGGGAGGTGCCCCCGAATCTGTTTTATTTGGACTTGTCGTGTGCTGTTCCTGTATTCCTGTTAGTAAACCTGTTGGATCATCCTCGGCCTGTTGTCTCTCTTTGCTCTGATGTACACCCCGTCACAGCCGGATCCTGCAAATCTTCCAACTTCAGAGCAGTGTTTGTAAGCTCTCAGGAAAAGAGCTTGTAAGAGCTGCACTCCTAGACTGCAGAGATGGTGGGTAACGTTGGTCATGAACAGTAAACAATATCCCTCCTTCTTGAGAATGGAGAGTATTTTTAAAAGCAAGTAAATTAAAAACTTGCTTCTTTTTTTTTTTTACAAGCACTTTAGGATTTAGGCCATATAAGATTATGAGGCAACCCCTTTTAGGAAAACTATACTTCCCCCTAAAATACTAAATTATTCATAAAAAAAAAAAACCAAAACGAATAAAAAGAAGAAAAATTACTCACCAAACCAAATTCAGTCATATCCAGGTTGTTGATTGTATGTTTGAGCCTTCCATCAGAAATATAGGTTGGGAGATTTGGCTGCAGTAAACCTCGAAAGACATACAGTGTCATATATCTCATTTATAGCATCCTATTGTAAAAAAAACAAACAACAAAAAAAAAACATTCTAAGTTTTACATTTTTAATGCTGGATTCCTTTTAGGGAATAGTAGAATTGGCTATATTATTTCACGATACGCCAAATGGTGAAAGGCTGATCAATAATAATGCTATTGCTTCATAAAAGGTCCCTTCAAGTGAATCCGTCTCCAGGATTTTATTATGTAATCTGAGAGCAGCATGATGTAGGGGCTGAGAGGCTGATTCCAGCGATGTGTAATTTACTAGATTGCGTATTGCTGATTGAAAAAAGAGATTAGGAAATTATCACTACAGGACTAGGGGTCTTGTGTCTCCTGTTCCAATCACATCCCCCACCAATAAGCAATATACACAGAAAGCTGCCAAATATTGATGTGACGGAGTTATAGAGGGCTCAGGATTCTGAGCACTGCTAGACCTGCAGCAGAGAAAATAGTGATTGTATCAAAATACCAGTATAAAGACCAGCAAGTTACACATCACCGGAAGCATGGTCTCAGCATCCTACATCCTACAACGTGCTGCTCTCAGATTAGCTATCAAAAACCTAGTGACAGAGTCCCTTTAACTGGATGGTACAAGGCAGCTCTCACCAATTAAATAAAACTAAAGATTTGATGATAAATCTATTAGGGTATGTTGACAGAGATTTTGATGTGACTTTTGATGCACATCTGCTTTAAAATCTACATAAAATAAACCCTTCAAATACTTTTAAGGAGATGCAGAAGGAAATGCAAGGAAACACTGCCATCTGCTGGACAAAAGTAGTAACAGCAAACAGGAACTAAAAGCTGAGTGTTTCCTGGATGGAAGAATTTAGACGTATTGGCGGCACGGTGGCTCAGTTAGCACTACAGTCTTGCAGTGCTGGGGTCCTGGGTTCGAATCCCACCAAGAGCAACAAATGTAAGGAGTTTGTATGTTCTCCCCGTGTTTGCGTGGGTTTCCTCCGATACTCCAAAGACATACAGAAAGGGAATTTAGATTGTGAGCCCCAATGGGGACAATGTTCCTGATGTATGTAAAGCGCTGCGGAATATGTTAGCACTATATAAAAATAAAGAATTTATTTTATTTATTTAGAAGTAACTCAGGATCAGGAGACAATTGTGTCACAGCCACTAAATTTATCCCCTTTACAACCTTTGACATATACAGTATATATATATATATATATATATATATATATATATATTATATACTGTATGTCCTAGGTCATGTCCCCCCTGGTATCCCTGGGCTCCGGCATTGAGCCCGCGGTAATCCACACACATGTCTGTCCATCCGATCAGCAGACATGTGCTTCTAACAGGCTTACCACTTAGTTTGCACTATCAAAATCTGGTTCCACCCTTTTATAGCTTCATATAAGTTAGGGACCCACCCAGAGATTTGCCGTGACATGGAGTCATAGGGGCTCAGCCTTGCAGCATGGGTGTTATGAGGCAGCAGGCCACCTGCCCTGCTGGTACACTGTCACTGTGGCAGTGGTTTGCACGTGGAGCCGCACATTTTAAGGCTGCGTATAAGTTAGGGACCCACGGAGAGGTTGGATGTGACGTGTGAAGGGTCGGTCGGGGGTTCAGCCGAGGCCAGGGGTCATAGTCGTGTCCCCAACCTACATACTTCATAAAACAGGGGTTGTGTATATGGTGGAGATGGTGGGGTACATGCTCTTAGGCGCTTTGGCTCTTTTACCTCTGTGGTAGGCTCTAGTTCCAATGAGTCAGACACTGGATTTTCTTCCAACACATCATCTTTACTGTAGATAAATTTTTCAAAAGAACCTTCTTCTCCATAAGAGAGGCACCAATGCTTCAGAGGACAGGACACACATTTCCACCTCACTTCTCTTAACCCGGCTGTTACTGAGTCCCAACGGCTTCCAGGAGCACCGGCATTTCCCGGGCTTGGGCATACTGGCCAGACAAAAACCCACTTCAGGAGTCCCTCAGCACTAAATTCATGGTGGCTGACCCTAGGACTTGGCCCCATGCTTCGCGTCCGTGTTTTTCACGCCAGCCCACCAGGGGTGCCCTCCTCTTGCCCAGTAACCGATCTCTGTCTCTACCCCTGTCTGAACAGCCTCCTTCTTTCTCTTCTTCCTCACTCCTCCTCCTCATCTCCTTCTCCTCCTTTTTCTACCACAGGGGGTTGGGCCTATCTCCCTCTCCTAGGCCGAACTAGGGGAGTACAGGGCCATCTTGTGGTGGACGGCAAACCTACACCATAAGCCACAACATTCACATGACTGTTTCTACATATATTCAACTGTATTCTCACAATACCAGAGCACAGGTCTACGGGGAGGTTTGTGGGGCTCCTGCAACCCCCTCTACACGTGGCAATGTGATCAGAATGTTAAACCAAGAACCACATGTTCAGGTATATTAATTTTTGCCTAGCAGCATTAGATCAACTGATGATTTGTAGATGTGCAGTTCATGTCTTTCCTTCTCCAGCTATGTTGCATTTGATTTAACACAGTTTCTTGTGTCATATCATTATGTCTCATTATAATCCTTAATTTGTATAAAGTTAAAAAACACTGTACCTGGAAAGCACCAATTTTTTAGAACAAAAAAATTCTAAGAACCGATTGGGACAAAGATAACAAATTTTATTATTGGTTAAAAATTAATGAATGCCAACTGGCAGTATGACTAGAACAGGGGCGTCACATGTATAAAAATCAAATACAGGTATCTCTGCAGAGGTATAAGGTTAGATACAAAAATTCCAATATATAAGAGAAAAAACATTTGGCTGTGAAAATCAGGGTCAGTAAGGGGTGCAACACTTAGGGGTACTTTGCACGTTGCGACATCGCTAGCATCGGCTAGCGATGCCGAGCGCGATAGTACTCGCCCCCGTCGCACATGCGATATCTTGTGATAGCTGCCGTAGCGAACATTATCGCTGCGGCAGCTTCACACGCACTTACCTGTCCTGCGAAGTCGCTCTGGCCGGCGATCCGCCTCCCTCCTAAGGGGGCGGTTCATGCGGTGTCACAGCGACGTCACACGGCAGGCGCCCAATAGAAGCGGAGGGGCGGAGATGAGCGGGACGTAAACAACCCGCCCACATCCTTCCTTCCGCATAGCCGGTGGAGGCAGGTAAGGAGATGTTCCTCGCTGCTGCAGCTTCAGACACAGCGATGTGTGCTGCCGCAGGAACGAGGAACAACATCGTATCGCCTATTGGTCCGACATTATGAAAATGACCGACGCTACACAGATCACCGATTTTCGACGCTTTTGCGATCGCTTATCGGTGCTTCTAGGCTTTACACGTTGCATCGTCGTTACCGGCGTCAGATGTGCGTCACTTTCGATTTGACCCCGACGATATCGCAGTAGCGATGTCGCAACGTGCAGAGTACCCCTAAGAGTAAATACAGAGAAAAAGGAATTAGATTTGGAACACAGAATTCACAAATGGGGTATGTATAGCAATCATGCAATAGCTATAGCCATAGTACATATCATTATTGTAGTGATATAAGGCTGGCTATTAATGTTATTGGGGGCCGGAACTACATATGTTGCCAATAATACTTGTGTTAGTATATATAACAGTTGTAGCTGTAGTACCTGGTATTAATATGCTAATGCATGTAACTGGGAAGAAAAGATATTGTATAATTACAGCATGGGGTATCTCAGATACAGTGTGTTATTCACTAATGTTAAGAGCAAGTATGTAGGGGAGCCTCCCAAGTATAAACATGATAAATGAGGGGTATTTACCTGTGCAGAAGAGGACCTGTATGCACATGCTCAGGCTTGACAAAGAACGCAGGCAGCGTTCGAAACACGTAGCCGCACATGGGCTCCCTATTTTGTCCCTTGTAATTATAATTTTTACATCCTTTAAAATAAAGCTTGCACAACATTTTATATTATTCCAGAAGCTGGATTGTTTTTTTCATTCAATGCACATGTGACGCCAGCCCCGACGCGCACGTTTCAGCGTCACCTTCGTCACCTTAATTTTTGCCTAGCGGCATTAGATCAACTGATGATTTGTAGATGTGCGGTTGATGTCTTTCCTTCTCCAGCTATGTTGCATCTGATTTATCACAGTTTCTTGTGTCATATCATTATCTCTCATCATAATCCTTAATTTGTATAAAGTTAAAAAAACACTGTACCTGGTTCAGTTACCACTGACTCCTCATTCTCTGTATTGATGATCACCTGCTTTACATACTCTTTCCAGTTTTGCTGCAAATCCTTTTTAAAAATCCAAATAAAAAAAACAGTGTGAATTTACCCTTAGGTTATGTGCCCACGGTGCAGATGAAAAAATAGCAACAAAAAGAAGAATAAATATCCTCCAAAAATTAAGCATTACTTACAGCAAAAAAGGGCAGCAGTTGTACATCGCCCAGGCCACAAACTAGTACTCTAGCAGGATGCAGCTAAACCCCCACTAGTGGACGGATCACAGGTGCAGGAGGAGCAAATCACACACACACTTCCAAAAAATAGAGGGGCGATTGCTGGATGATAAAACTGCACACTGATGGCCTGCAGAGAGCACTGTTCACACATGCAGATGCACAGTCACAAGTAGTGACGCCCATACTATTAGATCAGGTGGACTGCCAAGCTGTACTCCATCTGTGCACCATATAGGGACAGGAACTCTAATATGCATGGCCTAACAGAAAGGGGCCTGGCTGTATCCTGTACAAAAAAATATGAGGTTTTAGTTGGTATCATGGCCAGAATATGGACGCCTACAACCCTGTCACGGGACCTCATGCTTGTAGGTCCCTACACTAAATATAAAAATAGCAACAAAAAGACGAATAAATATCCTCCAAAAATTAAGCATTACTTACAGCAAAGTAGTTGTACATCGCCCAGGCCAAAAACTAGTACTCTAGTAGGATGCAGCTAAGCCCCCACTAAGTGGAGACATCACAGGTGCAGGAGGAGCAAATCACACACACACTTCCAAAAAATGGTGCAGATGAGTTGCAGAAATTTTCTGCATGTAAACCATAATCAGCGGCGGACTGGAGTACCTGGGGCCCACCAGGAAAAATCAATCTTGGGGCCCACCAGCACCATGCAGTTACCGTACTGTATATAGCAGGGGTGGGATTCAAATTTTTAACAGGTTCTCTGTAAACCCCGCCCATTTGAAAACCACACCCATTCTGTTATCCACACCCATTTTCACGCAATTTCCTCAACCAAAAAATACAAGTAATTTAAAGTAAAATCTTCTTCCCCTTCTCTACCGTCACTGTCCTGTCCAGCATCAGTTGTTCCAGTCACTGTCAGTTTTATTGTATTAAATGATTTTTATACAGTTTTTAAAAATTATTACTAAAGGAGCCCTTCTAAAATTGGAATGGACGACCTTCCCCATACAGATCTCATCCCATTATGGCCTCTTTCCCCAGCAGATCCCATCCCATCTGCTCCTTTTCCCATATAGCTCCCATCTTATGTGGCCCCTCTCCCCATATAGCTGCCATCTTAATGCGGCTCCTCTCCCCATATAGCCACATATAGCTGCCATCTTATGTGGCCCCTCTCCCCATATAGCCACATATAGCTGCCATCTTAATGTGGCCCCTCTCCCCATATAGCCACATATAGCTGCCATCTTAATGTGGCCCCTCTCCCCATATAGCCACATATAGCTACCATCTTAATGTGGCCCCTCTCCCCATATAGCTCCCATCTCATGTGGCCTCTCCCCATATAGCCACATATAGCTGTCATCTTAATGTGGCCCCTCTCCCCATATAGCCACATATAGCTGCCATCTTAATGTGGCCCCTCTCCCCATATAGTCACATATAGCTGCCATCAATGTGGCCCCTCTCCGCATATAGCCACATATAGCTGCCATCTTAATGTGGCCCCTCTCCCCATATAGCTCCCATCTCATGTTGCCTCTCCCCATATAGCCACATATAGCTGCCATCTTAATGTGGCCCCTCTCCCCATATAGCCACATATAGCTGCCATCTTAATGTGGCCCCTCTCCCCATATAGCTCCCATCTCATGTGGCCTCTCCCCATACAGCCACATATAGCTGCCATCTTAATGTGGCCCCTCTCCCCATATAGCCACATATAGCTGCCATCTTAATGTGGCCCCTCTCCCCATATAGCCACATATAGCTGCCATCTTAATGTGGCCCCTCTCCCCATATAGCCACATATAGCTGCCATCTTAATGTGGCCCCTCTCCCCATATAGCTCCCATCTCATGTGGCCTCTCCCCATATAGCCACATATAGCTGCCATCTTAATGTGGCCCCTCTCCCCATATAGCCACATATAGCTGCCATCTTAATGTGGCCCCTCTCCCCATATAGCCACATATAGCTGCCATCTTAATGTGGCCCCTCTTCCCATATAGCCACATATAGCTGCCATCTTAATGTGGCCCCTCTCCCCATATAGCTCCCATCTCATGTGGCCTCTCCCCATATAGCCACATATAGCTGCCATCTTAATGTGGCCCCTCTCCCCATATAGCCACATATAGCTGCCATCTTAATGTGGCCCCTCTCCCCATATAGCCACATATAGCTGCCATCTTATGTGGCCTCTCCCCATAGTCACATATAGCTGCCATCTTAATGTGGCCCCTCTCCCCATATAGGCACATATAGCTGCCATCTTATGTGGCCCCTCTCCCTGCATCTTCGGCTCACTGAGCGCTTACCTGCTCCAATCACCGGTGGCCTCTCCTCTGTCTTCCGTCCTCCGCGGCTCTCTGCACACTAAGGGTATGTGCGCACTAGGTATTTTTTTCACAGCGCATTTTTTGTGCGTTTTTGGCCGCAAAAAAGGCACAAAAACGCACCCGCGGTAAAAATCCGATGTGTTTTTACAGCGTTTTTGGCTGCGTTTTTGCTCACTGCTTTTTTATGCGTTTTTTTATCAGTGAACAATGCCATTAAAGATTGTTGAAAAAAAGGTCTGATGTCATTTCCTTCTTCAATATGTTCTTCATTCTCCACTAGTGTATGCAGGAGAGCAGACAGCAGCTGCAGAACCACAAGGCTCAGCATGCTCCATCCAGGACTGTATGCAGGAGTTTTTTGCCCTCCAAAAAACTGACGTGGGCTTCGCCATATTTTTGTATGCTAGCCAGGTACAGCAGGCAGCTATGGGCTGCCCCCAAACTCCAGCTGCCTATGTGTACCCGGCTGGGAACCAAAAATATAGAGAAGCCCTTTTTTTTTTTTTATTTCATGAATTTCATTAAATAATTTTAAAAAAAAATGACGTGGGCTTCGCCCAATTTTTGAGTCCAGCCAGGTCCAACTAGGCGGCTGGGGATTGGAATTCGCAGTGCAGGGTGCCCAAGATTTCTGGGCACCCCCTCTGCGAATTGCAGTCCGCAGCCACCCCAGAAAATGGCGCTTTCATAGAAGCGCCATCTTCTGTCGCTGTATCCAACTCTTCCAGCTGCCCTGATGTCGGGTGGCTCGCTGGGTAATAATGGGGTTAGGGCTAGCTGTATATTATCAAGTGGCCCTAAGCCCGAAATTCATGGTGTCATGCCAAAATTAGACATGGCCACCATGAATTTCTAGTAAAGATAAAAAAAAACACAACACAAAGAAAAATATTTTTATTAGAAATAAAACACAACACAATTAGTGACTCCATCTTTATTGAAATAAAGAACACCCCTCCTCCGCAGTAATCCTGGGTCAAGGGTCCCGCGCCGTCCAATCCGGATCCAATATCCTCTGATCGGTTTGCTGGAAGGCAAAGTGATCAGATGATGTGTCAGGATCAAGGATGTGAATTCCATCACACAGCAGCTGATTGTATTAAAGCCGTTTATACAATCAGCTGATGCATCGGTGCAAAAAAAAAAAAAAACAAACAAACTACACACTTCAGTGCAGATTCCTGTCCGACCGATCAATGCAGGACCCGGCGGTGATGAGCTGGTGAAGTCTCCTGACGGCATCAGCTGATAGTTTAGCCGGCCGGGTAGTAAAAAGCCGGCGTCACCACTGTCACTGTCAGCTGATTCCGTCAGGTGACCGCATCAGGTGATCAGCGCCAGGTCCTGCAGCTATCAGAGGTGTCCCAGCCGTCTGCACACACCCGGAGCAGGGGTGGCGGTACCGGGAGAAGAGCTGGGAGCGGACATGGCACCGGGAGGCTGCAGACAGGTGAGTATGACATTTTTTTTCTACTGTTCACTTTTGACTTCGCAGCTGCTTCCATCTCCTGCCCGTACATGGCGCCGCACGGGAGCGGACATGGCGCCGGACGGGAGATGGAAGTAGCGGTGGCAGTACCGGGAGGATTCACACTTCTGTGTTTACCAACAGAAGGAATCCTTTTCTTGTACACGTCACTGTACTACCCACCCCTTGCGTTTACAGCCGCGTTTTTAGTCATAGAAACGCAGCTATATTTGCAATATGTGTTTTTCATTGCGTTTTTGAACATCTCATTGAACTCAATGGGTGGAAAACGCAGTGAAAACGCAAAAAAGCGCTGTGTGCGGACAGAACTTCTGAAAACCCATAGACATTGCTGGGAAAGCAATGTCACATAGTTTTCTGCAAAAAAAACATGGTAAAAAACGCTGCTAAAAACGCAGCAAAAACGTCTAATGCGCACAAGGCCTGACGCTGACAGACAGCAGGAGTAGGAGCTACCTCCCCACACTGCCGTGACCTCTGCAGCGTCAGCATGTCGCTGCACGCCGGGTCAGGGTCCACTGAACCCGGAAGTGCGGCGCATATGGAGGTACAGGGATTCATTTGTGTCAGTGTCTTAAAGAGACACTAACACAAATGAATACAGGGAACCGAATCGCTGGAGCTGTTTCTTGCTGGTTCTGGGAACTGGCTGCTATTTTAACAACCGCTTCTCCAGAACCAGACAGAACCAGCTGAATCCCACCCCTGACTGTGCAGACATTTGAATGGAATAAGGGTTAATGTTACTGATCTGATTGCCCACAGTCTCCACATGCCCAACCGCCCCTCCTCCCCGGGCCCCTGCTTGCCCCCCTGGGCCCCCGTACACCACCCCTGGGCCCCCGCACCCCCCCCCCCCGGGGCCCCTGCTCGCTTCTCGGGCCCCCGCACCCCTCCCGGGCCCCTGCTTGCCCCCCCTGGGCTTCCGTACACCCCCCCTGGGCCCCTGCTTGCCCCCTGGGCCCCCGCACCCCACCCCCCCGGGCCCCTGCTTGCCCCCCTGGACCCCCGTAGACCCCCCTGGGCCCCCGCAACCCCCCCGGGGCACCTGCTCGCTTCTTGGGCCCCCGCACCCCCCCGGGCCCCTGCAATGTGCCGATATGATTAGTGAAATTACCGGCCGGGGGAGGGGGGGAGGCCTCTCACACATATCCTTAGGGGCCCAAGGGGAGTAGGGGGGCGGGGCCTAGGGGGCGTGGCCATCAATAGCAGGGGCCCACCGGGGGTTCTCCTGACCTCCTGGTGGGCCAGTCCGCCCCTGACCATAATGTTCAAGAGAGAGAGATTAGTGATCAGGACATGTTGAAATAACGCTGTCAAACTGGACTCAAAGCTTCCCAAACCGGACAGAAAAAAACGCAGTATGTGTACAGCAAATAAAAAAAAACCCATTGACTTAGCTGGCTTTAGGAGAGACCTGCAGATTTTGATGCAGATTTAAAAAAAAACCAAAAAAAAAAAACGCATCAAAAACCGCAGTGTGTGTATGTGCCGCCCCTGCGTCAGCAGCCGGGGCTGCTCGGATCCGGATCCGCAGTGGCTCGAGGGATCTCCGGGGGTCGGGGTCGCGCGGCCACTCGGAATAAAAGGGGGAATATTTACAATAGAGGATGTGGAAAGTTCGGGACGCCACCCGTGGTGTGTGGTAAGGTGGAGTACCACCACTGCAGTTGGCAGTACCTGGTGACGATGGTGTGGGCAGCCAGGTGTTTAACCCCTCCACGGGTAGGGGGGATGCCCCGGGACTTGATGAGGGTAACGGGGAGGTGTCGTTGGGACGGTAAGGGTCACTTATGTACTCAATCAGTCCAATAACTCTGAAACCAACAACTGTGGTAAACCAAAGTTCTTGACACCGCTGCCGCTTGGAGGGAGCACGCCTGGATCCCGTGCCCGTTGGTGTTGCCTGTTAGCCTGTAACCTTTTCCTTGGCACCTTTTCTTCTAACTGGTCCCTTTAGCATAAAACTAGTCGGGTCCCGTTCACCAGTGTGGCTAACTGGGTGAGCTTGCTCTCAGGGTTCACGCTTGGGATTTTCTGGACTATGTAGTGGGAAAGTCCTATCCCCCTCGTTGCTCTAGTACCCCGATTTTGGAGCGGGTGGAGAACGGATCTTGAAGGCTCCGTCCTCGTCGGGTAAATTACCAGGACGCCTGAAGCTACTTCCTGGCCTAGGGTCCACGTACCCCGTCGTGCCCTGGCCCCTGCCCGGTGATGGCACAAGGCCGCCGGCTGTCCTCCTCGACAGTCCGTGCCCCTTGTCACGATCCCCTGCGACCGGGGTCCAGCTCCTACCAGGCCCAGACCAACGTCTGCCACCTAGTAGTCTCAAGGAGCCCAGCTCCTGACCTCTCCTCTCGAGAGTCACTTCACAACTGAACTGCTGCTGACACTCCTGACCTCCCCTTAACCAACCCCCCAGTGGACGACCCTATTCCCTTCAGGCTGTCCACTGGTGTGTCTGGTGGGTGTGGTGCAGAGTGTTCCTAGGGTTTTGATTAGCTTGTTCTTGGCAACACCAAAGGTCAGGGACCCGTAACCAAGGAGGAGTGGATACTGTGCAGAAGAGCAGATTGCACAATACCCTGTGACGACCTGATAGGCCAGGGCGTCACATATACAGGGCCTTAACAAGGCTATCTGGTGATGTTCCATATGTCATAATTAGAATACAACTGAAAACATCATAAAAGAGTTCAGCAGCAGCTAAAATGCTTATTGATGCTTTCCACATAGCATTTAGGAGATTTTTAAAAACAAATTAAAAAATAAAAAATTAACTTTCATTGGCCAAACATTTGCATTCCTGATATCCATTAATGTTACTCAATGGTGGGGCTTCGCTTTCAATACAATGTAATATCACAAAATATCACAGCATTATCTCAGCATTTTAATAAAATTTATATGAGAGAGATGCAAATTACAGTTTAATTTGAATATTTTTTTGTTTTCTATGATTTATAGAATGTGAGTATTATAAAGTATTGAATTAAATTACTACTAATGACTAAAAGATAATCCAGGAATGAGAGCAAAAGATAAAATAAAAACAGAACCTCATAAATTTCATGAGCAAGAACATTAAAACTGGACATTTATAGAACCAGCAGGAAAAGAAAAAATATAAAAATGTGTATGTGTTCCGATGCAGTGAGATATCTCTTCTCTACATATTCCTTTTGAGGTATTTGGCTGGTATGTAAAAAAAGAAATGCACAGTACAGGTCCCACTGGGCACAAAATACTGATGCTTTAATATTACATAAGAACAGGGATCTGCAAAAAGCGTATTTTGTTGGAGTCAGTCTTTGTAACAGAGATAGACATCTGAACATTTCTGGCTCAAATAACTAGTTATACAGTACATATAACAATGCACAGCAATGTAGCTGCTATACATTACAATGACATGCAAATTAGCATATCCAGCAATTCTAACACATCCGGACAGCAGAGACGAACTCACAGGAGGAAGATTAGATGCAGAAATTTCGGCGACTGTCCTATTTATAAGAATGTGGTTTTCAGAAATGTATGCACCTGCTGTAGGATGGATCCAATTTCTGCAACAAATATACCACTTGTGAATATATCATTATACAATAGAAACAAGGGTTCTGTCTCTATATTTGCGTTAGGGGGGAAAACTGTCACACGCTATTTGGCTCTAAACTAAACTCGCCGAGTGTCATAGCAGGATTAGACGCTATTCAGACTACAGACTCTGACTGTGCTTTCTCTGGTGCTCCTGAGTTGCACAGACAGGCTCAGGCATCGACCAGCTGTGTGCTCATTAGTGATCGACCTGCCGCTTACCTTTTGGATCATATGTTGTGGGAGACCTATTAAAGTTACTCCCCACCCTTTTAAGATGGAAAAATCTGTCTTCCGATGCCAACTATAGCTTTCACTAACCCGGTCCTTGTGCTTTTGCATTCCTGTTGCTGGTGATTAACTGTGTGCTGGGGAAATCCTCTTGTCATCTGACTATCGCCTCCCTGCTCTTTATTTCCTCCTGATCACGTATTGTCTTATATCTCTATGTGGCTAGCTGTGTGAACGAGTTTTGATTTCCCCATTTGCCCATATCTGTGGGCTCACCACTCTTGGGCTGGGGGAGAGGGGGTATTACATAAGGGCTGTCCAGGAGCAAGGTAAGGAAGGCAGCCCAGACATCGCCACCATTAAGTATATCTCTGGGGGTAGGCACAGCTAGGGCCCCCCTAGCCTGAGGGCCAGTTTAGGAGCCCTGGTCCCCTGTTATCCCCTGTCACCTTGTGACACATACTGGGCAATTGCCCAGGGCTCTCGGCATTTAGAGCAGAAACCTCATTGATATCAGTGTTGTTTCTGATGTTTATACTTTATAAAGTATTAATATCCTCTTAAAAAGTAATGAAGCGCCCTATGTCTCCCATCCAAAAAAAAATACCACCTTTGTGGTACCATCCAATAAAATGTAAGCTCAAAGATAGAATGCCCATTGTGAGATAGTGAAACAGCCCCCATTGTTCATGGTCAAAAACAAGTACCTGGTTAAAGATGTGAATGCCAAGCCCCTGTACCAGCTCTCCAGTATGGTTAAGAAGTACATATTTGTGTCGCACAAGTGTGAACATTGTACATATTGTATATATGTTAACCACCTGCTTGCTCTCTGGAATGATGTGACAATGCTTTATTTTTTTAAAAAGTTTAAAATAAGCAATAAATTTCGTTCAACTTCACAATTGTGTCCCACTTGTTGTTGATTCTTCACCACAACATTAAAATTTTTATCTTTACGTTTGAAGCCTGAGGGAGCTGAATACTTTCGCAAGGCCCTGTATATAGTTACAGATTTTAATACATTACTTTCCAAGATACTACAGGCCCAGGCCCTAGGAATTCTAGTTATGTCCCTGATGATGTATATGTTTTGTATACCATCATGCTACATTTAAATTCCGAAAATGTAATAAGCTAAGGCTATGAGGGGCTTAGTCCAAGGATTGTTGTGTCATCTATATTGCCGATTGCGTGGGGTGGCCTGGAGTCATGGGATCTCAGCCATGCTGTATAGGTGTTATGAGGCACCAGGTCACACGCCCTGCTGGTGCACTGTCCCTGCTGAAGTGATCGGCAGGTGACGCCGCACATTTTAAGGCTTCATATAAGTTAAGGTTCGCCGTGACGTGGCTATGGGCTTCATATAGTCTGATCAGAAGGTTGAACCAAGAACCTCATGTTCGGGTATATGAATTTTTGCCTCACGGCTTTAGATCAACTGATGATTTTTGGAGGTGCGGCCCTTTTTCTCCAGCTATGTGTCATCCATATTCTAGGTTATGTGCATTATATATAATCCTTCCCTTTATCATACAGTATTGAGTTGTGTAATGAAGTAATTTTTGTTTTGTAGCATTACTGATCCCATAGGTGAGAAGTCAACTATCTGCAGAGCACAACTCAAACCGCCTAGTTTTTTAGATTCACAGTGATCATCCCAGTTCTGCCTGCCATACTGTAGATTTTTCACTGTGGGATTAATTTTGAACCCTGAGATTACATCATTAATCATCATGGAGTAAGGCTGGTGTGCAAAAGTGTTAAGCGGAGAAGTAGGATCTTAAAAAATTGAACTAGGGTGGAATCAGAATCGCTGTTGAGTGGGTGGGCATAAAGGTAGTGTGCAGTGGCACCTGGACCCTGGAGCCTAGGGAACCCAAGAGGTCCCTTTAGCCTATATGACCATATTATCATATTATTAAAGACCGGTGATTGTTGGGGGGGCTGGGAGGAGATATCACATGTTGTCCTCAAGTTACACCATTAGTTGGGCGTTCTGTGCACAACCTCCTTGAGTAGTGGTCACTGGTCAGCTGTCCTGGTTGTGACACACAGTTTGGGACCCTAGGTGTTATGATCCTTTTTGGTGGCAGAGCCAATATGTTATGTGTGTGTTGTATTTTCTGATTCAAGGCCCAGTGGGAGAAGCCTATTCGGTAGTGCCTCGTTCCGGGTGATTGCTCTGCCTTATCTTGGAGGCTTTTCACCCGGAACACCACCAGTTATAGTTATTGTCTTGCAGTATATGTTTCTGTTCCCCGTGAGTGGTCCTGATCTTATCCTACTACCTTAGTTCTGTTCCCCATTCCATCTCCTCCCATGCTCTGACTGAACTCTCTGCTTCCCTGACCTTCGGCTTTCTGTGACTCCGGCTCCATGTGCTCCCTGGTCCCTGATGTGTCCTCTTGGTCTTTGACTTTGGCTCGTACCCCGACCTTGTCTCTGTTCCCCTTCGGTTATTGACACTCCTTCCTGGCTACTGACCCCGCTTCTCTCGCTTCCTCTGTATTGACGTTACCTCCTGGCTTCTCACTTGGTTTGATAGACTACTCTGCAGACCTCTCCCATTAGTGTACTTGCGGCCTCTAGTGGATGTACACCTCATTATACCTAGCTGCCTGACATCCTTCTTGCACACTTGTGCCTCCTAGTGGTTTAGTGTCACACTAGGTTAAAGGAGAATGTTGTGCCCAAGAGAGAGAGAATGAGGGCCAAGATGGGACAGAACATTGTGCCTAAGGGCTATAGTGCTTATACATGTGTTCCAAGTCTTTGAAGGACCTGCCAAGAATGAGGAGCCTATGGCGAGGAGATGCCTCTCTAAGGTGGTAGAATGCAGCTAATAAGAAACTGGGTCCATCCAAGCCAAACTGGCTGAGGTTGACAAGACATCATGTGTACAATGTAAGTGGAGCTGCAGAAAAATGTTCCTCCAGTAAGTGTCCTGTTGACCTGATGTGAGTGGCAAGGAGAAATTCCATAATTTTGGAAATCTTCTTAACAGTGAATGTCTGCTGTAATCTCAAATTAATAGTCACTGAGTGCCAGCGGAGAAATCCAGACCACACAGGTTAGCTCTGGTATGAATTCCTTCTCAGTGACGTGCTTTATTTTTTTACAAGACTTTTATAGAGGAGTAATGGATTCATCTTTTAGTAAGATTCCTAAGTATGCCATTGGCTATATTAAAGCATATGCAGAAAACCTGTGACGTTTATGCATTTTTTTGGGACTTCCTCTCCTGCCCCTCCTGTGTCTTTAACTCCATATCTTGCAGAGTTTTTGGCACGTAGCACCTCAGGCCATAAATTTGGACTTGCACAGATAGCCAGTCTTTGTTACCAACATCTACATTCCGTTCCTTTGTGTCAGTCTTCAGCTGCTGACCTTGGCATACACATATTTGCTTTCCTGATACCAGCAGTAATCAGAAAAGAGGCTCTTCCTTCTTACTCATGTAAAAAAGAAAGTTTGGTTATAGAAAAGCATATAGAAAATTAGAAAAATGAAAAAAATAAATAAATATATATATACATACAGTGTGTGTATATATATATATATATATATATATATATATATATATATATATATATATATATATATATATATTTCTCACAGTAAAAAGCATATAGAAAAATATTTTGTATTCTCACATGAGTGGTAGTGGAAACCACAATGAAAGTGACCCAGACACATTAGTGTTTCTCCACTTCTGGTGCCAACCACTGACTACTGACAAACAATTGAGAAGTTTTAACAAAGCCCGATTACCGACAGCCCAAGATACATATATTTCTGAAATAAAGATGACCCAATCTTGTCCATATGCTTAAAATGTGCAGGATTAGCTGAGGATTATCACGTCAATGTTTAACATCATATAGGCTGCAATAAAGATTAAAGACGTGCATGAAAATATAAAACTCATTTGTACAGTATATAGAACTAAAACAAATTCTAAGCAATTTTTCCTTATTACTTTTCATAATAAAACCTATATACAGATAAACCGAGGAGGCGCCAGGACCCGATTGCAACGTTTTTTTGCTTTGTGGAGATTACTATGGTTATTGTATGATGAAAGATAGTGGAGAGAAATGCCTTTTTTTATTTTTCATTTCCTTAACCATGTGGAAAATATATATATATACAGTGAGCTGTTTACATTACCATATATTTAGGGCTGGAAAAAAAAATCTGTCCACTTTGCAGTTTGCTATAATAGTAGTTTAGGCTTATAAATCTCTTTTTTTTTGTAATCTGCTTCAGTAGACAGAAAAAGGTCAGCATCTGAGTGAGAAAGCGACGGATAAAATCAATCCACCGCTGCTCTCATTGAATGAGCCACTGATTAATACCGCCGTTAAGCGTGCATACACTAACGTGGACACTTACCACATATTCCAAACACTTCTCTGATAAATGAATGTCAAATTGATATAAAAGCAGATAGATTTGAAAGTCTAAATAGAGGCTTTAATGCAAATGAATATTTTATTAAATGTGCAGCACCATTTAGCAGCATTTATGGCTTGCGGAATAACAGGAAAGGGCACCACCATGAATCACCTCTTTACCCATCTTCTAACTATTGTCTGTAATTCCTGAAAATTGCAGATCAAGGAACTCTGTAAAGCCCAAACCATCAATCCAGTGCTAGTAAATGACTGCCGGAGCGTCGGCTGCTGAGCAAATACCAGAAATTCTATTTGTTATTTTTAGCTGCGTAACAGACTTCAGCTTTATTCACCAATACTGTAAAATAGCATCTATCTATCTATTTATCTATCTATTATCTGTTTATCTATCTATCTATCCCTCTATCTATCTACTATCTATTATCTGTCTATCTATCTATTTATCTATCTATTATCTGTTTATCTATCTATCCCTCTATCTATCCCTCTATCTATCTATCCCTCTATCTACAGTATTATCTATCTGTCTATCTATCTACAGCTCCATCTATCTATCTACCTATCTATCAATCTATCTATTGCTCCATCTATCTATTGTCACGTCTCCACCGGAGTTGACTTCTGCATCAATCACCAAACGACGACGCGTCACTACTGTGGGCGGCGCTGGGGACGAGGGAGCAGTCAGTGGCTCTGCTGGGTGCAGGCTCCGCTTATCTATTAGGCTGGGTTTCACTAGGACCGGTAGTACCACTGCATGACTGTGGTGATGTGTGCCTTCCGGCTGGAGTAGCTACCTTTCAGTTGGGGCCAATGAAAAGGCACCACACCCCTCTTATGCTTTCTCCCTTCTGCTGGCAGGTGCCAGATATAGTCCTGTTATTCGCTGCTAGACTCTGGTTCCTTGCTGTTTGTTTGTATTCCCGTATATTGCCTTAGCTTGACCACCTGAACACTCTTCTGCCTGCCGTTCCTGTACTTCGCTGCTAGTTCCGGTTTTGACCCTTAGCTTGTTTGCCCGACCACTCTTCTGCCTGACGTTTCTATACTTTGCTGCTAGTTCCAGTTTTGACCCTTAGCCTGATATCTGACCACTCTCCCACCTGACAATTTTTGTACGTGTTGTACCTTCTGGATTTGACCCTGCCTGGTTACTGCTCTTTTCAGGAATGCAGTCTTCCGCGGGCAACGATCATCTGTGCCCTGTCGTAATTCCAAATCCCTGTATAGGTGTTTAAGGGTTGCTGGGTCCGGGTTCCTGCTCTGTGGGCGGTTGTCTCAAGTCACCTGTTTCACCGATCTTGAGTTCATGGCTCCAGACAGGTGTCACATCTATCTATATATCTATCAATCTATCTATTGCTCCATCTATCTATATCTATCTATCTGTATATCTATCTATCTATCTATTGCTCTGTCTATATATCTATCTATCGATCTATCCATCTATCTTTGTATCTATCTATCTATCTATCTATCTATCTTATATCTAACCATCCATTCACACTAAATTGACAAAAGTATTGGGATACTCCCACGTTACACCCCCAGGACCCTTTATGACTTTCTTTGCTAAATCCATAATCATTAACATGGAATTGCAGCTTTAACAGCTTCAACTTCAATTGGTTTTTTTTATTTTTTTTTTCATCTTCCATGTTCATTATATGGTAAGACTGACCTGGCAATATGATTCCCCAGGTCAGTACAAGTTTGTAGATACCAAACATGTATAGTTTTTAAAAAACTTTATTAATTGGTAAAAAAAATGTAGATTTATTCATTTTTGTTTTTTTAAATGCCACTTTGTCGCCATTTTCTCACACCAGTAACGATCTATTTTTTTTGTATCCAGGGGTGTATTAGCTTATTGTTTGCACCCTGAGCTGATATTTTTACAAATACCATTTTGAGGTCATTACGATGTTTTGATCGCTTCTTATTGCATTTAATTGTAATGTTGTAGCAGCCCAAAAGATGTTATTCCTGCAATTTTAATTTTTTTTTGTCCGTTAAGCTGTTTACTGATCAGATTAATTTATTTTAAATTTTGATAGATCTGACATTTTTTAATGTGGTGACACCAAATGTGTGTATTTATTATTAATTATTATTATTATTATTTTACTTTAAATGGTGGCAAAACGAGGGGTGATTTGACCTTTTTTGTGTTTTTTCATTTTTATTTTTTTTTTCATATTTTTAAAAGCTTTTTTTCCCCACTTTTTTGTATTTACTAGTCCTGGGAACCTGATGCTGTGATTATCCAACACCTCTGCATCAAAGGGACGTAGACGACCTATGACATATCACTACTTCATAGGTTTTGAAGGGGTTAAAGTGTAACATTTGTTTTAATTTTTATTTCATAAATCAATAGTACAGTACACGTGAATATAAGCAACTTTGTAATATATCTTATCAGATAAATCTTATTTTTCTGCCAGAATTGATCAGTTATTATCAAAATTCTCAATTCTAAGGTAAAATCTGTATTCAGGGAAGACTTCCCAATTACGGGAGGGGGCGGGGCTCTGTCTCTAGCCCCTCCCTCTATCTTTAGCTCTTCCCTCCTCCTGTTGTCAGAACATCTCAGCAGTAAATGTTGATAATGAATGATCAATTCTGGCAGAGAAATAACACACAGTTGCTTATTTTCAATAGTACTATTGAGTTATGAAATAAAAATTAAAACTAGAAAAAAGAAAAAAATTCTAATCTAGCCCATATAATAGTTCAGTTTGGACAAGAGAGGCATAGCATTTAGAGTGGGGCCCAGATGAGAGGAACACCTTGACGTTAGTATCTGGGCACAAGTAAATGTGGCCACCTTTATTTGCTAAGTAACTCATATTTTTCAAAGAATTTTTTTCAAAGACATTTTTCATGTTTTCTTAGCAGTAATGCGTATTCACATTCCAATATTCACCATCTCAATTTCTTGTTTTTTTATCCTTCCCTTTACTTGAGTGTAACTGCTATTTTTGAATAAAAATTAAAACAACAGTTTTAATAAATTGCAATTTAAATAAATTACAAAACAGTTTATATGCATCTCACTAGATCATCACTAACAAGTACTTTCATTAATATAAAAATAAAATGCCCCTGGATATGTTCCCATCACTGATGTTTCGATTTTTCTGTGACATTTGGGGTCTTATATTTCTTCTGCTATTCTAGTCTCATCCCAATAAAAGATCAAGACTTCTGAAAAATCACCAGGAAGGTGGATCAAGACTGGGGTAACATCCAGAGACCCAGGTGTTTTGCTGAGGTCTGTAGTGTTTTCAGCATCTATAGTTTCTTATTATTTAGAATTAAAGGGGATTTCTGTGACATAAACATGAATAACTCATTCTTAGAAAATGCTATCAAAGTTTCATATACAGTATGGAGGTCACACCCTCGAAAACACCCCTCATTCTAAACACAGGTCTGTCTGCGTAGGAGGCATTTAAATTATGGGGCGCCGTAGCAAAAGTTTTAATTTTGTCAGCTAATTCACCACCACCAAAAAAAAATCTTTTTTTTTGGGGGGGGGGATTATAAACAATTATAGGCAAGGTAACCGCATCAACTCACAGTTCCCCCAGAAAATTATGATACATAATAGTACACACAGTATCATGTAGCCTCAGTACCCAGAACAAAGTATGATGAACCCCACAGCCCCCCACCCACAGTTTGATGACCGTAACAGTTTTCTCCAGCAATCACTAATCGAAAAAATAATTGAAAGAAATCTTGTCATCTAGCCTTCTTTCCCCTGATACGCTGTACCACTCTGTGCAGTATATATTCTGATGAGTCAAACAGCAGGCGCGATCTAGTGATGTCCTCAAGCCTGCTAGACAGGTGCACAGACTGAACGTAAAGCAGGGAGCTCATGGCTCCCTCTTGCACCATTGCATTCTACTGCGTCTGCATCCTGATGATGCAGATACTGTTGACATTGACATGCCGGATGGTCAGTTGAGTGGTCTTATTTAACATCCAGTCTCTCTCGCTCACGAGAACCTTAGTGGCCATGTCGTCTGCTGATTTTTAGCGATACACCAATGCTCGTCTTTATGGGAAATCATTTTGGAGCTTACTCGATAGAACTGGGTTGTAATGAATAAAGATACAAAGACGACATTTGCAGTACAACTGCAGACACTTCATTTTGTCAATCCTAAGTGTAGCCCAATTATGGGAGACCCTTTTAATAATCAACTATTGCTGTTATCTATAACAACCGTTTAATATATTCATTTTTCTTGGATACATCAGATCTAATTACATTTTTACCATCATTCAGCAATGACATCTAAAGGTAGGATGAATCACATCTTCCCCATCGCTGAGCTCAGGTCCCATTGGGAGACATTTCTGTTGAGGACCATCAGTGTCCACCATCCCGGCTTCACATAAGACCCTACTGGCTCTTGGGCCGTTGATTATTTTATCTGATCCATTTATATCAATAAATTCACTCATAATTTCATTCAGTTTCAATATTAGAATTTTCCCACTAATTCCTGTGTCTATTATTTGTTTTCACCAATATCATTGTTATTTCTGATGATGACGATTATTCTAATGGCGAGGACACATCATCTCCCAAAAGTAAGGACTACTGAGCTGTAATTTTTAGACACATACTATATGTCTGGTATTGGACATGGCCCATTAATCCATTCTCTGTATTGTTATATGTTAATCACAGGACTCAGGACTTCTAATAAAGAAGCAGCCGATTCCTCTGAAGAGAGCGGATCCATACTGATGATTGTTGAAAGCGATAATGACGACGACTGTGTAATAATATCACCACCATCTTCTGTCACTGGTCTGTGTCTAAAACTAAGGATTACATCATAATCTGTATAGATTACATAAATATTCCCTAAAGCTAATCTATCAATAGTCAGGTGCAACTAGACCTGATAGCCAACAAGTGCTCACAGCCATGGCACTTTGGAGTAGAGACGAAGAGTGGCCATGAATATCTTGTGCTTCTTTATTCTTTTTAATCCCAGGTACCTCACTGTAGATTTTGCAAATGTCTGTAACAATGTAGTATTTATGCCCTATTGTAAAAATGACCAAAGATGAAAAGATTTTCACTGTTCCATTCTTCCTTCCGTATATAGAATCATCTGAATCGCTGGAGAGATCCACTACAGAGGAGCAGTAAGTTATATAAAGTTATAACATATGGTATAAGATATAAAGTGATGCCCTCCTGGTGGTATACGTCCTCAGCCATCAGCTCAGCTCACAAGATCCAGCACAGTCACATGTCTTTGATTGTCTGAACCCCCAAGCCAGTCCAGGGTTCATCTAATCCACCTCTCCACCCTGTGTAACTCATTGCACCCAGTGAATCCTTTCACACCTGCTGATATACCACTAATTTTAGATTCTTACATTGGAATTAATGGGAGATTTATTTCAGTGCTGATCCCTGCATCTGTCTGGACTCATAACTAATTGCTGGCTGTCCATATTGTAGATCTACCCCTGACCTTCTACAATTGGGGTGACGTGATCCAAAGGGAAATCTTTACTAATTTGTATGGGAAAGGAATGAATAAGTAAATGTTCTGTGTTCTAAGACTTAACCTAAAGCTTCATATATGATCTTCTATACTTTCCAGTCCTATTTGTAACATCCATGGCTGCTTTATAGATGATATCACATCCCTCACATCTCCATATATGAAGAATTTTCAGAAAACTAAACACGAGCTGGTAACACTTCTATTCAAGTTATACAACTGGACCGTGTTTGAGAACAAGGTAAATTCTTGTACATCCTCTTCTATATTCTGCTTTCTGTAACTCTTCATGTAAACTTTTATGTAAATATAAATAAATCATCAATAATCTTTACTATTTCTTTATGTAGATACATACGGCAGTTATAGAGGTGCAGAGGTAGCAGTCACCCCCAGCCCCGGTGCCCAACAAGTTATATCTCCACTTTTTATAGTAACCAAGAATGGACTGCATTTTACGCTGTGTTTGATGGAATGACAGATTTAACTTATTTTGATTCTTAATTTATTTTTAGCTTCCTGAATCCTTAAAAATAATCTGGAGCGAAAGGCTGAGGGCGACATGTGCGTACTGTATAACCATCTGTTGGGGGTCGAATTCAAAGATTGAACTCTGAGAAAGTCGGTGACTCTGCAGCTAAGTTTCACATGACAAACATTTAGCAAAAATATTACATTTGACAGAAGTAACAGGTTGTTAGGGTCGGATGAAGTCACTGCAACGTTCGTTACGTCTAAACGAAAGAAACACACACATTCATGGCTACATGTTCTTAACCACAGAAAATTGTTGAAAAGCCTTGCAAGATCACTTTTCCCCTAAATGTGGTAAACCATGCATACACCACACATAAATAGTAACTAGAAATTACTGAATCAATAAATCGGAAGAGCCAGCTTGGGTGACGGAGATCTACTTGCTACTAAGATGGTGAAAGCTCCATGTCCTTCAAGCCTTCCCTATAATATCACTTCTCTGCTGGCTATATCTTCCTTCTTTTCCTTTCACTTCCTAAAGCTCAATGTGGCCAAAACTGAACTGATCATCTTTCCTCCGTCTCACCTGCACTCTACCTATTACAGTAAATAAAGAAAAACAAAAAGCCAGCACTAAATGTGCACTTCAGCACTAAAAATTCCAAACTGTATTTATTATAAAAATTTTGAGATTTTTGGCAAAAAATTGCAATTTCTTGAGCTGCCTCGCCACGTCACGGCAAATCTCATTTGAGGCAGTCCTACACTAAAATATTTTTATAAAATGTGCCATACGGCCTCACATATGAATAGTAGAACTGCTCTTAGCAGCACTCACCTGGTCTATTTCAATCCCGTACCCATGACTGAGTCATGGCTGTGGGCGGGACAGGTCCAAGCAAATGCTGCATGAAGTAAATAGCCTGTGGACAAGGCCTGATGACAATGTGAACAGTCACCAACCGCCAAAATCTAGACAGATGGAATACATCCCAAATTGGGGTGCATAGCTTGGTGGGGGTCAGCCACCGACCAATTCAATGAAGAAAAACAAAAAGCCAGCACTATTACAATAAATAACATCACGCTCTCCCCAGCACCCAAAGTTCGGTGCCTCGGAATGACCTTTGACTCTGCCTTGTCCTTCATACCACACATCCAATCCCTGACCACTTCCTACCGTTTTCAACTCAAAAATATTTCCAGAATCCACCCTTTCCTCAATTCCCACTCTACAAAAATGCTAGTGCATGCCCTCATAATCTCCCGCCTCGATTACGGTAACATCATCCTCTGTGGTCTCCCTGCTAACACGCTCGCCCCTCTCCAGTCCATCCTTAATTCTGCTGCCCGAATGATCCACGTCTCTCCTCAATACCACCCCGCTTCTCCTCTCTGCAAATCCCTCCATTGGCTCCCAATCTTCCATCGTATCCAATTCAAACTACTAACACTGACCTACAAAGCCATCCATAATCTGTCTCCTCCGTATATCTCTGAACTAATCTCTCGCTACTCTCCAAAACGCAACCTCCGATCCTCCCAAGATCTCCCTCTCTCCTCTTCTCTCATTCGCTCCTCACGCAACCGACTACAAGACTTCTCCCGAGCATCCCTAGTCTCCTGGAACTCGCTGCCTCAACACGTCAGACTATCTACTCCACTTGCAAACTTCAAACGGAACTTGAAAACTCATCTGTTCAGAAATACCTATAACCTTCAATGACCTCACTGCTCCACCACCGTGCGGAGCTGCCACCCCACCACCGTGCGGAGCTGCCGACCAACCTACACCCCACCTACTGTCTCCTCCCCAAAATCCTTTAGAATGTAAGCCCGCAAGGGCAGGGCCCTCTTCCCTCTGTACTAGTCTGTCTACTGTAACTTGTATATGTATTCTGTATGTAACCCCCTTCTCATGTACAGCACCATGGAATCAATGGTGCTCTACAAATAAATAATAATAATAATAAAAAATAATATGGCCTAGCAAGTTGACAATTTTGATGTAAGGTATCTTTACTACTTATAAGAAGTGCATATTTTCTATCTGTAGAGCGTTTGAGATATACATTAGCCATGGAAATGTACCATGCTGCCTGCTGGCATATTGATGGAGTGCCGAATGATAGCCTTGGTCCACTCTGGATATCCTATACACCAAAGGTCATGCGTGTTCACCCTGAACTTCCACCAGTGAGTACATACCACAACTATAACATCAACGACACGTGCAACTACGGGTGTGAAAGTTGTGAATACAGGTAAGGAGATATTTTATTTTTAAATAATTATAAAGAAACTCCATTAATGCAAATAATATTCTGCTACCAAGAGATCATTGAAGACTAAGATCTAAGATTTCATTTAAATCTATGTACTTTCTCTAATAACTGATTTTCCTGCTGGCTAATCCCTGACATAGGGCTGATTTTGGATTCTTATATTGGCATTTATGGGATATTTATTTCAGTGCTGATGCCTCCTTCTGTCAAGACTCATAGCTAATTGCTGGCTGCCCTAGTTGTAGATGTACCCCTGACCTTCTACCATTGGGGTGACTTGATCCTTAAGGAAAAATCCTGACATAATTGTATGGGAAAGGAATAAATAAGTAAATGTTCTGTGCTCTGACATAACCTAAGGATTCATATATGAATTTCTTTCTAGTCCAATTTGTAACACCCATGGCTGTTTCATAAATGATATCACATCCCCCACATCTCCGTATATGAAGGATTTTCAGAAGACTAAACACGAGCTGGCAACTTAGCGAATTAAGTTGTACAACCAAACCATGTTTGAGAACAAGGGAAAATTCTATAATCCCCAGGTTGTACGTCCTCTTCTATATTCTGATTTCTGTAACTCTTTATGTAAACTTTTATGGAAATAAATCATCAATAACCTCTACTCTTCCTCGATGGAAATGCATAGTTATAGAAGTGCAGAGATACTAGTCACCCCCGGGCCCTGCTGCCCAACATGTTATAGCTCCACTTTTTGTAATGACCAAGAATGGACTGTATTTTACACTGTGTTTGATGGATATCTTGTAATTTGGTGATATGTGCCAGATCTGGTAGCTTCAAGGACCTCTCCCCAATTTGTGGTTATTTATTTGTTATTGTTAATTTATGTTAATAAAATTGCAACTGTGGCTAAATTTATCCAAAGAAGGTGTAGTGTGGTTATTTGTATCGTATAAGTGGGAAGGGGGGCTTAATGGGTGTGTGAACATAAAAGGGAAAAGTATTGTAACACAACACGCGTAGTGAGTGCATTCCGACCAGCTGAGGTCTGATGCACAACAAAAACACACCTAATAAACACCACAGACAAGGGGGAATACCGTGGACACAATAACAACGGTGGGCCTGGGGACTAGTGAGAGGGAAGATGGACACCTCCTAACCTCACCTGAGATGTCCCTACTCTCCTAGCCAGTCCCTATACAGTCTCCGCAACTGTCGCCTAGCAGCACCCTGGGTCCCTGAAAAACCCTATAGAGGCCTTGACTAGTGAGTTGCAAGTGAGGTTTACTAGACCCACCACTGCACTAAAGAGACAAGAGGGTAGGAGAGACAAACAAGGGATAAATAACCAAAACAGATAAGATACCACTTCTGGAGACTCCACAGCAGCTTCCTTTCACAAAGGTGGGTTCCTTATGAATGGCTTTGTATGGTAAAGCTTGCTGGGAGACCTAGCTACTGTGTTACCCCGAAAATAAGACCTACCTTGAAAATAAAGTCTAGTAGGATTTTTCAACAAGGCTTAAATATAAGACCAACCCTGAAAATATGACCTAGTCGCAGTTCAATAATGAAGTGTCCATACAGCTAAAAAAGTCAAAGACACCTCATTATAGAAAGCGGACACCCCCAAAAAAGAGATGAAAGAAGACAGAAGACCTCGTGATCATACTCACCGGACACTGACCAGGAGCAGTGGAACACATCACAGACCTACGGCGGAACACACACCAGCACACATCAGATCACATACACACACACATGAGATCGCACACAAACACAATCACACATCAGATTGCGCACACACACACACACACTCACTACATCCAGCGATATTGATTGCTTCTGGGCAGCATAAGGACCTGGGATGCAGTGCAGTGGAGTGCCAGGATCTGAAGGTGGAACGCATGTAGGACCCAGTGGTGGAACGCATCATAGAGACAAGAGAGCAGAGAGTCCCCTGCTGGCTGGAAGCAAGGGGTATCACCGGATGTGGTGAGTGTGTGTGTGCACGCGATTGTATGTGCGATCTCATGAGTGTGTGTATGAGTGTGTGTATGTGATCTGATGTACGTGAGTGTGTGGGCCAGAAGGAGGGGAGTACCGCGTGGAGCACACATACTGGGAGCTCCCACTGGAGATTGCAGAAGGACCTGGGAGCCACGCAGACGCACGGGGTCTGGTATGTATGACAAACCTTTCCCCCAACCATGTTTCCCCGAGAATAAGCCCTCCCTGAAAATTAGACCTAATGTTTTTTTGTGTGTAAAAATATAAGACAGTGTCTTCTTTTTGAAGAAACAGGGTATTTAAACACAAGGGGGGTGTCTACAAAGCAGCTGCAGCTGACATAAACTGCAGGAGAGCTGCCATCAGAAAAACTGACATTTAACTACTTCAGTACAAAAGGAAAGAAACAACATTTAAATGCAGAGTCCCAGATAAAGATAATGGCACCATGCTCCTCCTTGAGATGGTTCTACTCCTTCAATAGAGTCCAACTGTGTTTAATTAAACTGATAGGACTTAATTTGGAAACTCGCACACCTGTTTATATAAGACCTCACAGTTTGTATTATACATTACATTTCAGCTTTTCTTGCATGGTATTGCATCGCTGCAAGCAAGTGACCAGAATGACTATACATCTACTATCTCCATGTTTATCTGCCAACCTCACTCTACTCCTTGCTCAACTTGTCTGTCTGCTGCTCTGCAGCTCCTCAATAAACCACATATATCATCCTCCTAGACTTGCTCCGCTCTATTATCACCTCCAGTCTGTGCTGCTCTTCCTGAACTACAATTTACAGAATCCACCTCGCCATAAACAACAGAAAACTCAAGTCCAGGATTCCAAGGGTGTTATGGCTTCAATACTGTGGCCGCTGGATACCGAGGATTTATCCAGAATGGATACAGAGTGCTGTGATCCAACGGCAAGTTGTCCAGGCAGTACATCCCCGCTCAGTTTATATGTGCGGACTGCCTTAAATTACTATTGTTATACAACCGGCTCTTCTACATTCGCCACTGTCACCCTTTTATCTAGGACATTCTTCTTGGAGATCTTCTATATATCTGCTTACTTCAACTGAAGTTGATGAAGATCCTAAGGACTATGATAACCAATGGACCTTACATTTCAAAATTTGCCCCCACCATTTTTTTATTGACCGGTCTAGTAGTCACCATAACCATCTGCTCCGTCTTCATTTTCTTTTCAGTGATGACCAAAGACCCCAGATTCTGCTCATCTCTATAAGGATATTGTGATGTGGCCAAAGATAAAGAAGATTTTGATGTCTCCATGTTTCTTTGTAGACATAGAATCATCTCAATTGCTAGAGAGATCCTCTTCAGAGAAAAAGTAAGTTATATAAAGTTGCATGTTTTTAACAAAGCTCTTCATAATCAGGGTCAGGACCATAGCTGTGATATTTGTTGGTAGACACCCTCAGCCATTAGCCTAGTTCATTCTATACACATCCTGCCCCCACATGTTCTGTGTGTTCTGAGATAGAACCCAAGGCTTAATATATGATCTTCCAATCTTTACAGTCCTATGTGTGTCATCCATGACTGTTTCCTAAATGATATCACATCCCCCTCATCTCTTGACATGACTGACTTCCAGATGACCAAACAGGAATTGGTAAAACAACTGTTCAAGCACCATGTTGGAGAAGAAGGTAAAATATCATAGTCCCTGGGTTGTATATCATGATCTATACTATACTCTGCCATAAATTATTGATAACCTTTGTTATTCCGCTATGTAAATTGTCATACTGCATTTGCCTCAATACTCGCTGAGTGTCATGGCTCTATCTGGCGCTGTTCACACCACAGACTCTGACAATTCACACTGTGGTTTCTTTGGGGCTTCTGAGTTGCACGGGCAGGCTCGGGTGTCAACCACCTGTGTGTTTATTAGTGATCGAGCTGGCAGGGGTTAATCTCTCCTAGCCTGCTGGTTACCTCTAGGATCATATGGTATGAGAAGCTTATCTCAGCTTCTCCCCGCCTTTTTAAGATGGTGGAAACTGACTTCCTGTGCTGATTATAGCTTTAAGTGATACTTGTCTATGTGCTGTTGTATCCAGTTGCTGGTGAACTGAGTGCTGTTTCGTAAATTCTGGGAACTCTCTTGTCATCTGTTCATTCACTCCCAGCTCTCTATTACCTCCTGATCTCATATTGTCTAATATGTCTGTGTGTGATTGCTGTGAGTTAGAGTTTTGGATTCCCATTTGTCTATATGAGTGGGGTTTAACCACTCCTGTCCCGACTCTCCCCTGCAGTGGGAGAGAGGGGGTAATAGAGCAGGGCTGGCCAGGAGTAGGGCTAGGTTGGCAGTTCAGACCTATTCACCATCAGAAGTACCTCTGGAAAAAGGAACAGCTAGGGCACACTAGCCTGAGGGACAGTCAAGGTTCCCGGTTATCCCTTTATACTTCATGACATAAATGTATTGTTTTAGAGGTGCAGAGGTAGCAGTCACCCCCGGACCCTGGTGTTTAAGATTAGTCACAAGTTATACTTCTGCATTTTGTAGAATCCTAGAAGTGACTCCATTTTCCTCTGAGCTTGATGGAATGACATAGACATGGATTTTCATTCTTCATTCCTCATCTTTAGCTTTCTTGGTCTGAAGAAATAATTTTGAGTAAAAGACTGAGGGCTACATATAACCCTTACATCAATTATCGTCAGGCTGAGAATCGATATTTCCAGGATTCAGCCCTCTGAAAAAGTCTGTGACTCTGCAGGTAAGTTTCACATGACAAACTGTTGGCAAAGTTATCATATTTGATAGAAGTAACAGGTTGTTGGGGCTGCCTTGAAATCACTGCAACTTTCAGAACATTCTCAAGAGAGAAATACACACATGCATGATTATATCTATTCTTAACATTCAGGGACCCCTTTTTTCCTCATTGTGAGGACTCCAGAGGTAAACAGTGGATAAACTACACATGAAAAAAATTCATTGGGTTGATGAATAACCTGGGTGATGAAGATTCCTTAGGTCTTAAAGTGGGTGACAGCTCCAGGGCAAATGTCCCTTGAGCCTTCCCTGTAACATAGCCTAGCAGGTTGGCATATGTGATGTAAAGTATCTTTACAACTAATGTTAGTGTGATGCCCTGGACTAGCCAGGTAGTCACAGATAGCGCCCCACACAACACCAGTCCCACAAAAGGTAACACTAGCCAAACCATAAACCCTACTCACCTCCCACAGAGCTTGATGGACACACCAGGGGGCGGAGCCAGGCATTTGGCCACACCCACCGAGGAGTTCAGAGGGCCTGAGGCAGGAAACAGTTCAGTCTGAGAGGAGCAGTTTGAGAGTGCAGTAGAGGAGGTCAGGCCTGTAGTACAGGCCTGTGACAGACTGACAGGTGCCGGGGTTGGAGCCCGGGCACCTTGGCTAGGAGGCAGACGGTGGCCTAGCCTGCAGGAGCCGAGAAAATGGCTCGGTGGAACCGTGGTGGACCGGGACAGGGTAGTGGCCCGCCGGTACCGACCCGGGGAACCGACTCAGAAACCGGAGCACACAGGGGGTACTCAGACCCTGAAACGGGAAACCCTCCTTGCTGCAGCGGTGCTCAGAATTCTGGTTTACAAGCTGTCGGTGTCAGTATTCTTGGACTGAGTGAGTACGCAGAAAGCCTTTCCTTTTCCCAACGGCACCCCTTCACCGCCACCACCGGGCCCCAGGGCACAACCCCCTACCCACAAAGGGGTTAAACACCTTGCTGCCATATCACTGCCACCGGGCTCCCCAACAGCATCGGTGGTACTCCAACTTACCACACACCGTGGTTGGCGTCACGAACTTCTAACTCCCCTGTACATACTCCCCTTTTTACACTCGAGTGTCTGCATGAACCCCCGGGTCCGGAGACCCCTCGAGCCACCGCGGTTCCGGATCTGAGCGGCTCGGCCGCTGACATGGGGGCAGTACAATTGCTTTTTATTCCACTATGGTGCAGGATGCGAGGTGACTCAAAGAATGCAATGCTGGAGTTTTTTATTTTTTTTTACAGCATTAATTGTATGGAATAAATAATTTTAGGTTTTAAAATTTCAATGTTTTACAGATACAGCAATTGTAAATTAGGACGTGAAGATGAATTGGAAAAGGTGGGTGATTTCAATCTTTATTTTCTTTGTTTTATTTCATTATTTTTTATTTTTTAAATATTTTTTTTACACATTTTTAGTTCTCCTACCTGCTCTTGCAATGTCTTGATCACTTGTACAACATCACAGACAGTACCACGGGCCCCTGCAATAATGTCAGCGGCGGAGGGGATGGGGGTCAGAATGGCCCCTTCTCAATCTTTAACTAGCACCCAACCTTGATGGAGCCCCGCACTGCCACATAACACATACACATTCTCCGGTCTTGTACTATGGGGCTTATAATGCCTGGGGAACATATATACTGTACATTTCTCTGGAGTACGGTCTCTAGATACTATCTTATACTTTTGGATACCTATTACCTTTCAAAAAACAAAAGGAGACGTCTCAAAACATTTTGGCAAAATATTAATTTCTTCCATCAGTAGCGCATTACTGGGCTCAGAAGGAGCAGTGTCCCGGGGCCATAGGGCGGCTCACACAGCTCTAGTGTAACGCCCTACACAGATGTATGTCTCTTTAATAGGGATATTCTCATCTTTGATAATTATTGAATACTAGAAGGTGGCCCGATTCTACGCATCGGGTATTCTAGAATTTACGTATTGTGTAGTTAATGTATGATTTTTGTTATATATATATAGATGTTGTTGTGTGTAGTTACCAAGTGTTTGTGTAGGGCGCTGTACATGTTCTGGGTGTTGTCTGGGTGTGGCGGGTGAACCTCACCTGCTTCAGAACCTCATAATACCCACCTCACCTGCTGCAGAACCTCAACACACACCTCTGCTACTGCAGAACCTCATAATACCCACCTCATCTGCTGCAGAACATAATACACCGCAGCTGCTGCAGAACCTTATAATACCTACCTAATCTGCTGGATAATTTCAATACACACCTCAGCTGCTGCAGAACCTTATAATACCCACCTCATCTGCTGCAGAACCTCATAATAGACACCGCAGCTGCTGCAGAACCTCATAATACCCACTTCAGCTGCTGCAGAACCTCGTAATACCCACCTCAGCTGCTGCAGAACCTCATAATACACAGCTCAGTTGCCACAGAAGTTCATATTAGATGCCTCAGCTGCATGAGAACATCATAATGCACATCTCAGCTGCTGCATAATAAACATCTAAGCTGCCACAGATCCCCATAATACATGGCCCAAGTGCTGAAGAATGTACCTTAGCTGCTGGAGAACATCATAATACACACCTCAGCTTCTGCAGAACTTCATAATACACATCCCAACTGCCGAAAAACCTCATAATAGACAGCACAGTCGCTGCAGAACTACATAATACCTTATCCGCTGCAAAACCTCATAATTCACACCTCAGCTGTTAATGTATTAAATAGGTAGAGTAGCTTTTTCCTCAGATGCTGCAGAACCTCATAATAATAAACATCTAAGCTGCTGCTGAACCTCTAATTGCACACCTCAGCTTCTGCAGAACATTATAAGACACAACTGTTTCAGAGAAAACATTCATTTAATATCCTGCCAGGGTCACTGCGACCAGGATACTTAGCCCAGGAGGCTGCTCCCCGGGGGCTGCTCCCTGCTCTGATCCCGAGACTGACAGGTCCCGTCATGCTTGTAATTCTGCACATTGACCTGCTGAATCATATACACCGTACATATATATATATATACTGTATATACATACAGTATGTCACAAAAGTGAGTACACCCTTATTATATCTTTGCATGGGACAACACTGAAGATGTGACCCTGTGATACAATGTACAGTGTCAGTGTGCAGCTTGTATAACAGGGTAGATTTGGTGCCCTCTAAATAACTCAATACACATCCATTGGTGTCTAAACAACTGGCAAAAAAGTGAGTACACTCCTAAGTGAAAATGGCCAAATTGTGCCCAAAGTGTGCATATTTGTGTGGTCAGCATTATTTAACTCTCTTGGGCATGGAGGTCACTAGAGCTTCACAGGAGCCACTGGATCCTCTTCCATCCTCCATGATGACATCAGAGCTCGTGGATGTTAAAGACCTTGTGCTCCTCCATCTATAATTTGAGAAGGCCCCAAATTTGGCCATTACTATTTAGGTCTGGAGACGCTTGGCCAGTCCAGCACCTTTACCCACAGTTTCTTTACTAAGGCAGTGGTCGTCTTGGAAGTGTGTTTGGGTCGTTATCATGTTGGAATACAAAGGGAGGGGATCATGCTCTGCTTCAGTATGTCACAGTACATGTTGGCATTTATGGTTCCCTCAATGAACTGTAGCCCCCACAGCCGGCTGCACTCATGGAGCCCCAAACCGTGACACTCCACCATAATGCTTGAATGTGGCAAGACACACTTGTCTTTGTACTCCGCACCTGGTTGCCACCACACATACTTGTCATCATCTGAACAAGTTTATCTTGGTATCATCAGAACACAGTTGATGGTTCCAGTAATCCATGTCGTTAGTCTGCTTGTCATTAGCAAACTGTTTGTGAGCTTTCTTGTACATCATCTTTAGAAGAGGCTCCTTCTGGGACAACAGCCATGCAGACCAATTTGATGCAGTGTGCGGCATATTGGCATATTGTCTGAGAACTGACAGGTGGACCCCCCACTCCTGTAAACTCTGTAGCAATGCTGGCAGCACTCATTCATCTATTTTGAATAGACAACCTCTGGATATGACGCTGAGCACGTGCACTCAACTTCTTTGGTTGATCATAGCGAGGCATGTTCTGAGTGGAACCTGTCTTGTTAAATCACTGTATGGTCTTGGCCACCATGCTGTAGCTCAGTTTCAGGGTGTTGGCAATCTCCTTATAGCTTCGGCCATCTTTATGTAGAGCAACAATTATTTTTTTTATATTCTCAGAGAATTCTCTGCCACGAGGAGCCATGTTGAACTTCCAGTGACCAGTATGACAGAGTGTGTGAGTGATAACACAAAATGTAACACCCCTGCCCCCCCCATTCATACCTGAGACCTTGCAACACTAATGAGTCACATGACACTGGGGAGGAAAAATTACTAATTGGGCACAATTTGGCCATTTTAACTTAGGGGTGTACTCACTTTTGTTGCCAGTGGTTTAGAAATGAATGGCTGTGTGTTGAGTTATTTAGAGGCCACCAAATTTACCCTGTTATACAATCTGCACACTGACACTGTACATTGTATTAAAGTATCATACAGCCGAAACCAGAAGTATCCATACACTATCTAAAAAGACACATCTGCAGGTTTTTCTCACTGTCTGACATGGAATGAGAATAAACCTTTTCCATTTTAAAGCAATTAGGAACCAAATTTTTTTTTTATTTGCCAAATGCCAGAACAATGAGAGGGAGAGAATGTTTTAAGGCATTTTCATTACTTTCTGCAAAATTAATAGCTTACATACATTTCCTTAGTATTTGGTACCATTGCCCTTACACTGTATGACTTGGGAGAAACGTTTTGGATCTCCTTCCACAAGCTTCTCACAATAGTTGGTGGGAATTTGGGTCTACTGCAGCAAAACAACCCCACATCATGATGCTGCCACCCCCGTGTTTCACAGTTGGGATGGTGTTCTTAGACTTCAAAGCTTCTTTGACTGGCCGGCCATAAGGCATCATCAGGTCTATATAAGATACGGTGATACAACGCTCAGCTCACTCTACCCTGGAAACAGCATAGGGATAGCTGCTGTAGCTGCTGCAGGAGTGATAGGTTAGGATTAGAGTCATATAGGCAGGAATTAGAACCTTACAGTCCTTGCTGCTGCACCATAAAACCAAAATTCTTTTTCAGGGCTACATTTATTCTATTCAAAGCTGCTTATGGCATTCAGTGTAGGGATAGCTGCTGGAGGAGGGATAGGTTTGGATTAGAGGCATATAGGCTGGGATTATAATCTTACAGAAAATTCCAAGTGAATAGGAGTAGGGTGCACGGATGATGAAAAGGGGCGGTTCACCCTTGCAAAAGTCAGTCTAAATAAGAGTAAGTGGTAATCCAGCACCCGTAGTCCAGTCTTCAGTGAAAATAAAGACATCCTTTATTCACAAAACATGTTAAAAACATACATGCTTAAAATCAGAACTGCCTGAAACGCGTAAGCCAGTTCTGATTTTAAACATGTATGTTTTTAACATGTTTTGTGAATAAAGGATGTCTTAATTTTTACTAAAGACTGGACTACGGGTGCTGGATTACAATTTACACTTATTTAGACATTATAATCTTACAGTCTTTTCTACTGCACCCTAAACCCTAAAGTTCATTGTCAGGGCTACATCTATTCTATTCCTTATTAATATTGCTGTTTGCTGCATTCAGTGTATGGATAGCTGCTGGGGAAGGGATAGGTTTGGATTACAGGCATATACGCAGAGATTATAGCCTTACAGTCCTTGCTTCTTAATAATGGGAAAAAATTCTGTTCTGAGGCCCTCATATATGTCTCTTCTATGGTGTATTGCAGTTACTTCTTCTACGTTTTGGCAGTGCATAGGCATTACTAGTCTAGGAGTCCAGTCCTTAATAATGGGAAAAATGGTTTTCTGATGCCCTCCTCTACATGTCTGCCAGGGTGTATTGCAGTCCCTCCTTCTACTTTTTGGCAGCCATTGCAAATACTGCATAGGCATTACTATTCTAGGACTCCAGTCCTTAATAATGGGAAAAATGGTTTTCTGATGCCCTCCTCTACGTGTCTTCTATGGTAAATTGCAGTCCCTCTTTCTACTTTTTGGCAGCCCTTACACATAGTGCAAAGGCTTTATTAGTCTAGGAGTCCCACAACTTAATAATGGGAAAAAAATGTTTTTCTGAGGACATGCGCTATGTGTCTTCCATGGTGTATTGCAGTCTCTACTTCTAATTTTTGGCAGCCGTTGCACTTAGTGGATAGGAATTATGAGTCTAGGAGTCCCACTACCAAATAGTTTTAACAGTATGTGTGCGAGACCCTCCTTTATGTCTAATACTGGGTGTCTCAGAGTCCCTCTTCCTTCTAATTTTTGGAGTTCTTGCACTGTCCATATAGGCTTTGTGAGTTTCAGAATCCCTGCTTTGTAAATTTAACAGTATGTGTCTGACCATGTTACACACACCACATGCCCAGATAAGGTAGGAAAATGTTAACATTACATTTACCCTTGACTTCAGGGAGATGCAGTCTTATTTCCCCCTCTACTATGTCATCTATTGTAGTCATAGGCGACGGGGAAATACGGTGAGAGATGGCCCGGCTATTAAGGCTGTTTTCATATCTTGCATTTTTGCTGAGGTTTTTTCCAGCCTTTTTTTCATTCATTTTATGCAAATTAAAAGCTGATTTTTATAATACCAGCAAAAGCGATGAGATATCATAACTCTAATGCACACAATTGTTTGTTTTTTTTCTTCACTGAAATGGAAAACTGATGCGTTTTTTAAGTAAGCAGCATGTCATCTCTTTCAATATTTTTGCAGCTTTTTTACAGCGTTATTCAATGTTTAAAACAATGAGAAAGTGTGAACATAGCCTATAGGGTGGAGGAGACTTTTTTTTTCTTTTGCCTTATGTACAAGTCATTATACAGTAAAGAATGTTTCTTAACATTTTTAACTTATAAAATTCAATTTATTTTCAATTTTGTATATTTTATTGTCAGCCCGTAAATGTGGCGTAATACTCTGACAACATTGTTGCCAGCCGCGACCTGGGAGTCAGAGATGCCTACATGTTCCCCTATCACACATTATTTTGTGTTTATTATGTGGAGTGATGTTTCATATTTTTCTTTTTAATAAGATATATTAAAACTTATATTTTAACTATCTCTCACATTGATGCTGTGAAAATATTTCCACCAATGCAAATCAATAGTTTTACAAAGACATCCCAAATAAAATAGTCACCCCATTATTATTCCATGTTATTTCAATAATTATTTGGAAGAATAACTGCAGCCTTCCTATCTATACATATATACTGTAGCTGCTTATGATAGAATATATCGATGATGACACAATGTCCGCAGCTGATAGATGTCACTATAGGGTGATGAGGTCACAATATACCGGACAGTTCTTAATGCCATGTAACGGATAATTCCATTGAGGGTGTTTTGAGGAGTTAGAGAGCGAGTAGTGTGTTATTGATTGTGTTAGTGTTATTGATTGTGTTATTGTGTTGTTGAGTTATTGATTGTTTTATTGTGTTATTGTGTGATTTTGTTATTGTGTGATTTTGTTATTTTTATTGTGTGATTGTGTTATTGATTGTGTTATTGTGTGGTTGTGTGATTGTGTTATTGTGTGATTGTGTGACTGTTATTGACTGTGTGACTGTGTGATTGTGTTATTGTGTGATTGTGTGATTGAGAGAATGGCGAGTGATAAGCGCTTTAAGCGCATTATTGTTTTGTCCGACATAGAGGACAGTGATGAGGATTACCATCAGGTGAGACGTCATTTCTTCACATTATTCTTATATAGAACTCATTTATGGTCTCATAAATTATAATTACCGCTAATTGTTGGTTCCTTAATAGCTAAAAATAAAGAGTAAAATTCTATTTGGGTATTGGATACATAACCTGCGACCTGAGAAAATCACTTTTTTTTTTTTCATTTAAGTGTTATTTTCCTATCCTTACTGATGTTTTGATGATTCTGTAAAATTTGGGGTCTTACATTTCTTCTTTTTTTCTAGTCCCATCCAAAAAAAAGACCACGACTTCCGGAACATCATTATGAAGGTGGCTACCAGACTGGGCTAACATCCAGAGACCCAGGTACAATCTAGTCTCTGATGATATGTAGAATCATAGAATGGTCGTGTTAGAAGGGATCTCAAGGCCCATTGGGTCTAACCCTCTACGAGTGCAGATTTTCTTAAATCATCTCAGCTATATGTTTATCCAGCTTCCACTTGAAGATTTCCATTGATGGAGAGCTCACCACCTCCCGTGGTCGCCTGCTCCACTCCCTGACTGCCCTCACTGTCAGAAAGTTTTTCCTAATGTCTAATCTGAATCTCTTTCCTTTAAGTTTCATCCCATTGCTTCTAGTACTTCCTTGTGCTAATGAGAATAGGGTGGTCCCTCTGCACTGTGACCTTTCAGATATGTGTAGACCGCTATTAAGTCTCCTCTCAGACTTCTCTTTTGTAAACTAAACATTCCTAGTTCTTTCAGCCGGTCTTCATAGGACATGGCTTGCAGACCTTTTACCATCTTGGTTGCTCTTCTCTGGACTTGCTGCAATAGATTGATGTCTTTCTTGATTTGGGGCGCCCAGAACTGTCCACAGTATTCCAGGTGGGGTCTTACCAGGGCAGAGTATAGGGGAATAATTACCTCTCTAGATCTAGATTCAACCTAACAATGTGACTTAACAATCCTGGGTTTATAAGAACAGTTTTGCTTGAGATTGCAGCATTTGAAGCCTCTATACTTATTTTTACTTTGTTTTTTTAAATTTATTTATGTGATTAACGGCCTTGTCTTAAGAAAAATTTTCAATGAGTCTATGGGGTCCGACCCTCAAAAACAGCATTCAGTGTAAACACAGATTTGCCCGTTTGGGCGTTCATTCCTGGGCACTGCAGCTCATCCAACGGGACTGGGTTGTAACCAATGAAAGGGACAATGATGATTTCGGCAGTAGCACTGCGGTCCCTTAATTCTGTTACTCAGACCCCTCCCCGATCATTATCAGCTTACTAATCTCCGCGCCCTGGAAGATCTCTTTAATTATCACCTTTAATGACCTAATATATTAATTTCCATTTATTCCTCAGATGATGTAACACCATTACCATCATCAAGCCATGACAGGTAAGATGAATGACATCTTCTCCATCGCTGAGCTCAGGGCCCATTGGGAGACAGCTCTATTGAGGACAATCAGTGTCCACCATCCCGGCTTCATATATGATCCTGGTGGCTCCTGGGCCGTTGAATATTTTATCTGATCCATTTATATTAATAACTGAATTTCAAATTAGAATTTTCCCACTAATTCCTTTTTCTATATTTGTTTTCACAGTTCCATCAATGTCATTGTGGTCTCTGATGATGAGGATGACACCATTGGTGAGGGAACAACATCTCCCAAAAGTAAGGACTAATGAGCTGTAATTTTTAGACACATCCTATCTTTCTGGTATTGGACATAATCCATTGATCCATTCTCTGTATTCTTATGCTATTCACAGGACTCAGGACTTATAATCATGAAGCAGCCGATTCCTCTGAAGAGAGCGGATCTCTACTGATGATAGTGGAAAGCGATGATGACGATGATTGTGTAATAGTATCACCACCATCTACTGTTACAGGTCAGTGTCCAACACTAAGGAACATATCATAATCTACACAGTACACATACATTTCCTCTAACACTAATCTATCAATAGTCAGGTGCGGCTAGACCGGATAGCCAACAAGTGGTCACAGCCACGCACCCATGGAGGAAAGAGGAGGCCATGAATATCTGGCGCTTCTTCACTCCCTTTAAGTGCAGGTTCCAGACTTTAGATTTTGGAGATATCTTGCACTTGCCCTACAAATATTTGTTATTTGTGATTGTTCTACATTTTTTCTAAGTGATTCCTAGGCATCATTTAGGTGTATTTTAAATGTTTTTAATCTTTGTATGTGGGTACTGTGAAAATGCACTTTAACAAAGGTAGGGGCTGCTGAGTCAGTGTTACTCAATCTAATATAAGACTCTGCATTTCTTCTCTCTTTCACCTGTGACCAAAGAGCGCTGCACCTTGATGTTAAGGTGCTGCATTCCCCTGTAGCGCCTAACCCCAGGGGCACCACAATATCATGAAGGTTCTTTAGAATTACTTTTTCTAAAGATCTCTTTACCTATGCTACTAGATACAGGGACAGTTAGGCAGGGATTAGCAATATGCACCCAGAACTGCTCGTGGGTCTGGATGCATATTGCACCTGACAGGTTCACTTTAAAGCACCACGGTGTAATAAAAAAAAATATAGTGTAGTGGTGCTTTAAAGGGAATCTGTCACCAGATTGTTGCTCCCTCATCTGAGAGCAGCATAATGTAGGGGCAGAGATCCTGATTCCAGCGATGTCACTTACTGAGCGGTTTGCCGTCATTTTGATAAAATCACAGTTTTCCCTGCTGCAGATCTTGCAGTTACACAGAGCTCATGAATATGCTGGACTACCTGGCAGCATGCCAAGTAGTCCTGTAATGATAATCTGCTGTTCATTAATCAATGATTTTATCAAAACTACACTAAGCAGCCCAGTAAGTGACACATCGCTGGAATCAGGATCTCTGCCCCTACATTATGCTGCTCTCAGATTAGGTGGCAAAAACCTGGTGACAGATTCCCTTTACGCTCTGTGACACGGCCTAATACGCGTACTGTGATATCAGACCTGTGGGCAATCAACATAACGTCGGCAGTGACGACCAGTCAACAGAGCAGACCAGAAGAAAAGGAGCTGCCCAGATGATTGGAGATGAAAAGAAACATCAGAGTCCTCGCCTGAGCCAGCAGAGATCATTGCCAGGTAGAACAGGCAGGTACGGTACATAGCAAGCCCCATAGGAAAAAGATAGCTAAATTCCCGGATCACCCCTTTAACTTTCTTCATCGCAATATTTTCTTGTTTGTCATTTTATGAAATGAGATCTGTATATAGGAAAAGAATATTTGAAAAGTGTAACGGGGGCAGGGGGCGCCTCAGGGGGTGTAGTCGCGGTCTCTCGCCCTGTGGGCGACAAGCTGACCCCCGGCCCGACCGTCACTGTTAAAACAGAGGTGTTGTTTGTGGGGCAGAGTGTGGGTGGCAGGGACACTTCCATGTCGGGACCTTGGTTCTTGGTGACATCTTTTTCTCTCGGCTCGCCGGCCCCTTCATTACTCACAGAAAGGAGCCACAGACAGGCAGTTGATGAACTAAGGAACTTTTTATTGAACACGGCTTCCATTCTTCGTTACACCTTTCAGCAGAACGTCACTTCAGTTTACAGGTTACACTTCTTGCTGACGGTTTCCTCCTTCCCCGGTAACTTTCCCTCGCCTGCAGGGGACATACGTTAACCCCCTAGTAGCTGCGCTCTAACCCGGATTTACTGTAGGGCAGATCCAGCACACACTACTGGCTCCAGATAAGTTCTCTCCTCTCCACTTCTTTGCCGGGGAACTACTTCACTTCCTTTCTACGGGCATTCCCGTTTACCTTCACTTCCTTTCTACGGGCGTTCCCGTTTACCTTCACTTCCTTTCTACGGGCGTTCCCGTTTACCTTCACTTTCTTTCTACGGGCGTTCCCGTTTACCTTCACTTCTTTGTCAGGGCACTACCCTTCGCCTGCAGGGGCCACTTGTTATCCCTCTGATAGCTGCACTCCACTCTAGTACACACTACCGGCTCCGGACTAGTCCCGACTCTTCCACCGTTTCTCATGGGTTTCCTCTGCTTTCTAGCCAAAAGTACTCACTCAGGCTGACTGCCACGTCTCACTCCCACACTCTGCCCCGTCACCACAGACTGAGCTTGCTCCTCTGTCACATCTGACTGCACAATGCTCTGCATTCAGAGCCCTTCCCCACCTAGGCTGCCCTGCCTTTCCTTCCCTGTCACTGTTACCAGGGGAACCACTGCTCTACACTGGCACCTAGTGGGGAAACCGTTTATTAACACACTCAATAGGTAACATTTTACCATCAGTATTAACATTTGCCATCACACCATGTGGCGTCTTCAGGGGGGGAAAACATTCCTTTACTACCAGGGGTCCGACTACCCCTTACAAAAGTATTATAGGAATCGTGGATATTAGTGCACATATGGTTTCTTCACACCCATATATACTGAATTTTCGGATTATAAGACGCACTTTTCGTCCCAAAACTTTGGGAGCAAAATGAGGGGTGCATCTTATAATGCGAATGTAGCTTACCAGGAGGTAGAGAATGGGCACTCTACTGGCTTCGGTGGGGGCTGTGCTTGCTGCGGTGGGGCTGTGTGGAGCAGGGCGGTGCGGCAGGTGAAATGCTCTGGCGCTCGGAGTCGACACATGTGCAGATGGAGCTTTCAGCTCAAGATCTCATCTGAGCACACGCTGCCACCGGTCCATTGTTCTCCCAGCAGCGGACTTAAGGAAAATAGCCCCCAGAGGTAGTCCGTGTGCAGATGAGATCTTGAACCCAATAGCTCAATTTGTGCTAGCTCCAGACGCCACATCTTTGAAGCCCACACCACCGACAGAACATCTGTGACACCCGCCGCACTGTCCTGCTCCTCACAGCCAGCACAGCAGCCAGCACAACCCCGACCGTTGCCAGCACAGCCCCCACTGCTGCCAGTACAGCCCACAGCCAGCACAGCCCCCACCGCAGCCAGCACAGCCCCCACCGCAGCCAGCACAGCCCCCACCGCAGCCAGTATAGCCCCCACCATTGCCAGCACAACCACCACCGCAGCCAGCACAGCCACCACCACTGCGCTTGCAGCATTGCCCTACTCCAGCACCACCCCTGCCTCCTGTGACCCTGCTCCACCACCGCTGCTGCCCACCCCCTCCGGTAAGACACCACCGGAGTATAAGATGGAACCCCTTTTTTTTCTGTTTTTATCTCTAAATTTGGAGTGCGTCTTCAAATTCAGTGCGTTTTATAAAACAAAAAAAATATGGCAAATCAGTGTCAAAATGAATGCACTTCAAACAGCATTATGGTAATTATGCTATAACTCATTTTTACTGTTTAAAATCATCAGATCCAATTAGATATTGAACACAGTATTAGAATAATGTATATTACCATAAACGATAGAACATAGTCCTTGATAAATAATCCAAGGCATATAATAAAAGTAGGAATTCCTTTAGAGAAAAATCCAGACTCCAAGACGAGATGCAGTCACCAGAGCTGTAGGTTACTTATTAAGGGTGATCGAATATCACCAATATTTGGCAATATTCGGCTTCGCGAATATCCGACGAATAGGTCGCCGCTATGCGAATTGCCGCTATTCGGCAACTATTCTGGTTTCCCATAGACTTACATTGCGCTTCGAATATTCGCAAATTGTCGAATAGCGGCGACCTATTCAGCGAATTAGGGGCGTTGCCGAATATTTGAGGTATTCGATCATCCCTATTCCTTATTCCTTCAGACCTTGTCTGATTTGGCAAGATTTTTTTGCAAATTATGGTGGAAAATAAGTATTTAGACGTATAAAAACATGCAAGATTTCAGGCTCTCACAGGCCTGTAACTTCTTCTATAAGAGGCTCCTCTGTCCTCCACTCATTACCTGTAGTACTGGCACATGTTTGAATTTGTTATCAGTATAAAAAAAACACCTTTCCACAACCTCAAACAGTCACACTCCAAATCCACAAATCTGAAGACCAAAGAGCTGTTGAAGGACACCAGAAACAAAATTGAAGCCCTGCACCAGGCTGGGAAGACTGAATCTGCAATAAGCAAGCAGTTTGGAGTGATGAAATCTGTGGAAGCAATAGTAAGAAAATGGAAGACATACAAGACCACTGATAATGTCTCTCGATCTGGCGCTCCACACAAGATCTCATCTTGTGGGGTAAAAACGATCACAAGAGCGGTGAGCAAAAATCCCAGAACTACACGGGGACCTAGTGAATGACCTGCATAGAGCTTGGACCATCATAATAAAGGCTACAACCAGTAGCACACTACACCACCAGGGACTCAGATTCTGCAGTGCCAGACGTGTTCCCCTGCTTAAGCCAGTACATGTCCAGGCCCATCTGAAGTGTGCTAGAGAGCATTTGGATTATCCAGAAGAGTATTGGGAGAAAGTGATATGGTCTGATGAAACTGTTTGGTAGAAACACAATTCGTCGTGTTTGGAGGAGACAGAATGCTAAGTTGTATCCAAATAACACCATACCTACTGTGAAGCATGAGTTTAGCAACATCATGCTTTGGGGCTTTTTCTCTGCAAAGGGACCAGGATAACTTATCCGTGTACATGAAAGAATGAATGGGGCCATGTATCGTGAGATTTTGAGTGCAAACCTCATTCCATCAGCAAGGGCATTAAAGATGAAACTTGGCTGGGTCTTTCAACATGATAATGATCCCAAGCACACTGCCAAGGCAACAAAGGAGTGGCTTCGTAAGAAGCATATGAAGGTCCTGGAGTGGCCTAGCCAGTCTCCAGATCTCAAGCCCATAGAAAACCTTTGGAGGAAGTTGAAAGCCCATGTTGCCCAGCAACAGGCCCAAAACATCACTGCTCTAGAGGAGATCTGCATGGGGGAATGGGCCAACATATCACCAACAGTGTGTGCCAACCTTGTGAAGACTTACAGAAAATATTTGACCTCTGTCATTGCCAACAAAGGACATATAACAAAACATTGAGATGAACTTTTGTTATTGACCAAATACTTATTTTTCACTATATTTTGCAAAAAAAAAAAAATCTTGTCAAATCAGAGAAGGGGATTTTCTGAATTTGTCTTTTCATTTTGTCTCTCATAGTTGTGGTCTATCAACAATGTCATTTACAGGGAAATCTCATATTTTTAAGTGGGAGAACTTTGGTGGCTGACTAAAAACTTATTTTCCCTACTGTATATATATATATATATATATATATATATATATATATATACATACATACAGTACAGACCAAAAGTTTGGACACACCTTCTCATTCAAAGAGTTTTCTTTATTTTCATGACTCTGAAAATTGTAGATTCACATTGAAGGCATCAAAACTATGAATTAACACATGTGGAATGAAATACGTAAAGTGTGAAACAACTGAAAATATGTCTTATATTCTAGGTTCTTCAAAGTAGCCACCTTTTGCTTTGATTACTGCTTTGCTTTGATTACTTATTTTTCACCATAATTTAAAAAAAAAAAGATCTTGCCAAATCAGACAAGGTGATTTTCTGGATTTGTTTTCTCATTTTGTCTCTCATAGTTATGGTCTATGCGTGTGTGGCGGTGTGTGTGTGTGTTTTGGGGGGAGGTGTTCACCCCCCATCGTGCTCCATCCCCCATGCTGCGCACCCCCCATCGTGCTCCATCCCCCATGCTGCGCACCCCCCATTGTGCTCCATCCCCCATGCTGCGCACCCCCCATTGTGCTCCATCCCCCATGCTGCGCACCCCCCATTGTGCTCCATCCCCCATGCTGCGCACTCCACATCGTGCTCCATCCCCCATGCTGCGCACTCCCCATCGTGCTCCATCCCCCATGCTTCGCATTCCCCATCGTGCTCCATCCCCCATGCTGCGCACTCCCAAACGTGCTCCATCCCCCATGCTGCGCACTCCCAAACGTGCTCCATCCCCCATGCTGCGCACTCCCTATCGTGCTCCATCCCCCATGCTGCGCACCCCCCATCGTGCTCCATCCCCCATGCTGCGCACCCCCCATCGTGCTCCATTCCCCATGCTGCGCACCCCCCATCGTGCTCCATCCCCCATGCTGCGCACTCCCCATCATGCTCCATCCCCCATGCTGCGCACTCCCCATCATGCTCCATCTCCCATGCTGCGCACTCCCCATCGTGCTCCATCTCCCATGCTGTGCACCCCCCATCGTGCTTCACAGTCACACATCAGACAGTATACACGCACACATGTGATCGCATACACTCACACCCCACTTCTGCCTGTGCCCTCCTGTGTGCGGTCCCAGCAGCTGTGCTGCACGCAGTGCTCCTCTGCCTTCTGCCGACACGCACACACCCGATCGCATACACGCACACATCCGATCGCATACACGCACACACCCGATCGCATACACGCACACACCCGATCGCATACACGCACACACCCGATCGCATACACGCACACACACATTGACGATATTGCACATACGCGCTCACACTCACAACATCCGGAGATACCACATACTTCTGGCCATGTGATCTTCTGGCAGGTCCTGGAAGGTCACTGCATGCACAGTATCGCCGCCGAGAAGCAAGCGATATCACTGGAAGTTGTGAGTGTGTGGATGCGATCTGATATGTGTGTGAGGTGTGTGTGAGTGAGAGTGTGATCTGATATGTGTGTGTGTGTCTGTTCTTATGTGTGTGCGTGTGTGTGTGTTCCGCCGCTGCAGGACCTTGATGCGCTCACCTGGGAGCCGGTGTACGCTGGTAACCATGCTACACAATATTACTCGATGTGTCCCATGGTTACCAGCGTATCTCGTCCCCCGCTCGCACGGGAGCCCACACCATTGTACGCCGGCAATCCCAGCAATGCGAGGGTATGTGTCGGCTGGGTTGCCGGCGTACGCTGATGTGGGCTCCCGGGGGTACAGCACTCACCTGGGAGTCTGGACTCCATGTCGGTTCGGGAAATGCGTGCGGGGGCGGGGCCAGAGCGAGCGTGCAATGCGTGAGGGGGCGGGGCGTGGCCGAGTTGCCAATGCGTGCAGGGGGCCGGAGCGAGAGGGCAATCCGTGTGGGGGGCGGAGCCTGGGCGAGCAGCCAATCCGTTGGGCGAGCGGCCAATCCGTGTGGGGGGGCGGAGCCGAGGCGAGGCGAGTGGCCAATCCGTGCGGGGGGCGGAGGCGAGGCGAGCGGCCAATGAGACGCTTGTCGCGGTAAGGACAGAATTTTGGAGCAAGACAGACAGACAGACAGACAGAATAAGGCAATTATATATATAGACATATATATATATATATATATATATATATATATATATATATATATATATATATATACCTACAGCTTCCGTTATAGGGAAGGTCTCAATTGGAACAGCAAAACCAATAGGAGTCTCGGTGGACAAAAACACCAATGAGCAAGGTTAAAGTGTGTTACTTGTGAGACCAGAAACAAATTCTTGGTGAAATACAAAATTCAATTTAATAATATATATGTGACATAAGGACAGACAGTGATGACGAAAAGATCTAAAAATCACCAGACCCAAAATTGCACAAACACCACCTGCAGATGTAATGAAGCTGCTAGAAGCAAAAGGGTTAATGTCAGAAACCCAATAGTCAAAAGGTGGGGAGATCGAGTACTAGATCATAGACTAATGGTCACCCATGTGTTTCTTTCCCTATAAGAGTCAAAGAACATGTCACTAATAAAACATATCAGAGGAAATACCTTGTGACATGTTGAAAACAGCTAGCAGGCAAGGCAGTTGGCGGTGGGCGGGGCCTCGACGCGCGTTTCACTGGGCGGGGCTTCGTCAGGAGGCATGTATATATATATATATATATAAAAATATATATGTAACTTCATTTTCTAAATTAGTTTTTTATTTTTCAAGAATTGACTCGAAAATGTAAAACGTACAACATAGTATCAACGTATCAACACCAACAATTATAGCCGTACAAAATAACAAGAGAAAGGATAATTGTCAAACTGCTCGTCACATCTACACATCAGTATGACATCTATTATCACCATTCATCCTACCTGCTAAATAAAGAGCATACATCAGAGAAGAATACCCGACTAAGTAACAACAACCAGAATGTATCAGATGTGTTTTCCGGTGGGAACAATGAATGCTAACTGTAGGATCAATACTGGAACATGAGAACGTAAGTCATAGACATTATAGAGGGTACAAAGAGGGGGTGAGGGAAAGAAAATGGCAGGGATAGGAAAGTGCTAATATATGTTACTATTAGAGATGAATGAATCTGCCACAATTCAAATTTAGCAAAATTGTCGAAATACACCAGGGAAATTCAATTTACATAAAATTTATTCGATGAAAATTGAATGTGCCTTATTATCCTCTGGGGCATCTCTCCGGCCCTCATCTGACACTCTATTCTTAAGGGTATGTTACATGCTGCGATCTCGTGCCCGTGGTGCACAACCTCGTTAGTCCCCGTCACACGCACTTATGTGACGCCCTGGCCGGGCCAGGTGGTCACATGGTAACGCATTACACCAGCCCCCTAACAAGGTGACAACAGCCAAACACTATAACCCTAGTCACCTCCCTCAGTGCTGGATGGACACACTAGGGGGCAGAGCCGAGGAGTTCGGACAGCCTGAGGCAGGAAAACATAGTTCAGTGTAGTCTGAGGAGTCTATAAGTGGAGATGAAGTGAAGTGGAGGCAGGCCTGTGTGTCAGGTCTGCAACTAACTGACAGGTGCCAGGGTAGGAGCCTGGGCACCTTTGGCTAGGCGGCATACGGAGGCCTCTGTCTGCAGGAGCCGGGAAAATGGCTTGGTGGAACCGTGGTAGACCAGGACAGGGTAGTGGCCCGCTGGTACCGACCCGGGGAACTGACTCGGAAACCAGAGCACAAAGGGGGGTACTCAGACCCTGAAGCTAGGTCCAGAAGCTACTGGGGGCTAGCTAATTAACTGATTGCGGCCAGGACTATAGGTTCTGTCCCACCCAAAGTCCTGACTAAAGACAACAGCCCAACGAGGGGGATAGAAAGCCACCGCCACGGCAGAGAGATCCCACGGGCCAGCGTCTGCGGGCAAAGGGCTCATCCGACAATCACAAGCCGGGGAGCGGACTCCTGACGTTGCAAGCGCAGGTAGTCCACCATCACACAAACGGTGCAGGAGAAAGGCAGAGACCACCAATCGGGTGGGGGACCAGACTGCAGCCGGCTGCGGGCACCAACCACCATCACCTTGGCTTACCAGAGACTTGTGTGTGTTATTAATCATGAGTACATCAGTGCCCTCCGGCCGCCCATCTCCCTGCACCGCCCAGCTCTCCCCCAATGGGTCCTGGGGCCACCATCCCTACCCACGGAGGGGTTAACAAATGGCTGCGCAACATCTGCCCCGGGTGCCCCGTAACTGCAGGTGGTGTCCACCTTCATCACATCCTGTGGGTGTCGTCACGAACTTAAACACGGCTCCGGCCGTACACCTACGTCCCCAAAACACCAACCCCTTTTTGGTTGGAGTGACCGCAGGATCCCCAGGTCCGGAGACCCTCGAGCCACCCACTGAAGGTCCGGACCCGAGCGGCTCGGCTGCCGCCGAGAACAGGGCGGCACACCCCGATTTTCCGGCGTCACGAACAGGATACTTATCCATTCACTTTCCTAGTGAAGTGCGCCTTGTATGGACAGTCAGCGGTGATCCGTTGCAAAGTTTTCAAAATCCACCATCTTGCCGCCATCTTTTGGTGCGAAGACTCCCACCAGAGTCTTCTTCCCCGTGAAAAGAGCGCGAAGTTGAGGCCCCGCCCCCTGAGAACACGGCCGTGCAGCAAAGCCGTCAGCCGTAAAACGAAACTTACCGGCCGGAGAGAGGAGTGCCACAAAAAGACAAAGGGGGGAGATGCAGAAAAATGTGGATGCCAAATGAAGTTGGCGGATCAGCGCCCACCACCGGAGTGGCAGGGCTCAGCAGAGGCGGGGTGGCTTTCGAAGCGGAGGACCGAAGCCCGAATCAGCTACCCTGTGGGAACCACTGCCTGGCTGGAGCGGGAGCTGGCGCAATTCTGCGTCCGGGTAAGAGCACAAATGCTGCAGCAGGTGCTCGACTGGAAGGCGGAGGTCCGGAGGATGGTTGCCGTGGTGTGGACCCGTGAGCAGAGGGCCACCTCAGCCGTGCCGCGCCAGGAAAAAGCCACGCAGACCCCTATGTCGTCTCTTATCAGCTGGGGGCTGGAGCCTGCCAGCACCGTGACAATTGAAGCCTGCATAGCACAGCTCCTGGAGGAAGCGGTGCCGTCCACGCTACCACCGCCACTGTTCCCGTTGGAGGTCCAGAACCCGGGAATGTATTGCACCTGGAAGGGGAGTCCGGTGTCCCGGCCGACGATGGCGCAGTACGGTCCCCTGCAGTGGTAGCCGCACCTGTAAGTTAACCCCCGAAGCTAAAAAGTTAAAGTTGAAAAGTTTTAAAGGACCCGCTCCTGAAATAATGCCTCCTACCTTTGTTGAATGTCTCCAAGTTCCCCGGGAGACGCCATCCAGCACACAGGGTGGAAGGAGGAGGTTCTTGCCCGACTTGTTGAACGCCGCTGTGGTAGGAGCCCCAGTAGGTGCCATCAGGGGTCGGAGCCCCTGGTGGAGGACGGCAAGAAGTTGCAAGGAGTGGGGAAAATTCCTGTTGATAGAGCCCGGTCAGGAGGAGTAACCGTACCCGCACTGTAGGCAGTGGAAGACGGGGTCTTTATGGACAGTGTCGCCCGTGACTGATGGTGGCATTGGGGACCCGTGCTGCCCTGTTGTGGACTGTGGGAAAGTTGCCAGAGAAAGTTGCATCCTGCCCGTCCCCATTGGGACTTTGTTGATTCCCGTTTGTTTTACCCCCATTTTACACAGACATGGCTGAGAACTAGCTGGCCACCCAAAAACTTTTGGGCCTTGTAAATAGTCCCTGACTACCCTTTTCATGTCCTGCAGTCTCCGGAGAGGCTGGTTGGAGGAAGGGCCTGCGGGATATTGTAGGCCGAGGTCCCATCACCATGCAGACCGGTGACGACCCTCCGGGTCAGGGGTCCCCTGGACGTGGGGCCTCTGAGAGCCTGCCAGGTAAGGAACTTATTATCCGGCCTGTGTGGGCAACACCCGGACCCGAACCTGTTTCCTGGACTGGGAAAAAGGGGTGCTGACCTGTTTTTAGAGGCAGCATCAAGGTTTAGGTTTGCTTGGGTGAGCAAAAATGGAAAGGACCCGTTCCCTTCCCGTTCCCGGTTAATAAAAATGTTCCGCAACGTTTAAGTAACATGTCTCCCGCAAGGGAAGAACACCAAATATGCTTGAAAGTTGTACAAATGTTATTATACTTGTAAATATGTTTTTTATCTCTTTTTCCAGTTAAAGAAAAATAAACAGTGGTGGTCGGACAGCACGGTGGACGGTCTGTGGTTAACCAAGGAGGAGTGTGACGCCCTGGCCGGGCCAGGTGGTCACAGATAGGGCCCCGCATTACACCAGTCCCCTAACAAGGTGACAGCAGCCAAACACTAAAACCCGGAGACCCTCGAGCCACCCACTGAAGGTCCGGACCCGAGCGGCTCGGTTGCCGCCGAGCACGGGGCGGCACACTTACCTGCCCTGCGACATCGCTCTGGCCGGCGAACCGCCTCCTTTCTAAGGGGGCGGTTCGTGAGGTGTCATAGCGACATCACACGGCAGGCGTCCAATAGAAGTGGAGGGGCGGAGATGAGCGGGACATAACATCCCGCCCACCTCCTTCCTTCCGCACTGCCGGTGGAGGCAGGTAAGGAGATGTTCGTCGCTCCTGCGGTGTCACACACAGCGATGTGTGGTGCCGCAGGAACAAGGAATAACATCGCTAATAAGCAGAGAATGATTTTTAGTTCCAGGACGACCTCTCCGCAGCAAACGATTTTGACCGCTTTTGCGATCGTTTAAGGTCGCTCGTTCTTGTCACACACTGCGATATCGTTAATGACGCCAGATGTGCGTCACAAACACCGTGACCTCGACGATAATTCATTAACGATATAACAGCGTGTAAAGCCCCCTTAAGAAGCCATAAGATACACCATGAATCTGAAATTATTAATACTAACTTATAACAGGTTGTCAACCCCTGGTGAAACCTTTGGCAAGAACCATTTAAATTCAGCTCGTCTTGCTTGGGGTCTGTGGAGACAGGAGGGACAGTGGGTGCTGCTGTCCAGTGACCTGGCTGTCTTTAGAAAAACCACTTAGGCGGGCTTTGCACGTTGCGACATCGCAAGCCGATGCTGCGATGTCGCACGCGATAGTCCCCGCCCCCGTCGCAGGTACGATATCGTGTGATAGCTGGCGTAGCGAAAATTATCGCTACGCCAGCTTCACATGCACTCACCTGCCCTGCGACCGTCGCTCTGGCCGGCGACCCGCCTCCTCCCTAGCGACGTCACACGGCAGGCGGCCAATAGCGGCGGAGGGGCGGAGATAAGCAGGATGTAAACATCCCGCTCACCTCCTTCCTTCTGCATAGCCGCCGGCGGCAGGTAAGGAGATGTTCCTCGCTCCTGCAGCTTCATACACAGCGATGTGTGCTGCCGCAGGAACGAGGAACAACATCGTACCTGTCGCGGCACCGGAATTATGGAAAAGTCGGTGAATGCAACGATGATACGACAACGACGTTTTTGCGCTCGTTCATCGTATCATCTAGCATTTACACAGTACGATGTCGAAAGTGACGCCGGATGTGCGTCACTTTCAATTTGACCCCACCGACATCGCACGTGCGATGTTGCAACGTGCAAAGCCGCCCTTAGACAAAGGCTAATCCCACTGAATACCCGCACTTCTTATCAGTGGGCAGAACACTACTCAGACAACACAGGATGAGGGAAAACACATTGGAAAGACCTTATTGGTTCACAAACAGTGAAAAGCATATCATATATTCCCAGCAAGAACACATGATGGTACAAACAACAGAGTCTCACCCTTCCGCTGGCTCTCTAGGGATTAGAATCTTTTTGGGCTCTGTTGAGCAGTGAAGCAGTGAAGCAGTGCTGCAATCCTCCAGTGGGAACCGTTGATCCTAGGCTGAAGTCCTGTGGAATGAATGTGTTGACAGGAGCAAGGCCTTTTTTATACCCCTCAGTTCTCATTTCAGGGTATTATGTCTTACAGGATTGGTGGGAGATGGCGGTTCTCTTATTGATTGCTAGTTTAACCCGATTGCGAGATTTTCCTCTGAATTGTGTGTTCAAAAGGGCTGGAGCAATCCACATTTAACAGACAAATAGGGCTCCATTTAGTCTCTCATTAAACAATGGCTAACTTGTTTTGATTTACCAAACAAAGGAACAATACACCTGGCCTATTAAGAACAGTTCACCCCCTATAAAAGTGGCCAGAGCCTGAGTCGTTACAGGGTCCCCATACCTTAGTGGGGTAGTTGAGAGGGGTAAAGTAGGGTTATTATAGTGGACAATGAATCCAGCCACAGGAGAAACAACATAGGGCACTATTATAAATGAAAATGTAATGGTTTTACAATATTACAAACTTTTTAATCAATGTATATTACAAATACACTTTTTTCTAAAATACAACTACAATACTTTAAGGGATTATGCATCAAATAAAATGTATCACTTAACCAGTGGTTAAGTGATAAATGTATGATTGGTTTGAATGTGATAGAATAGAAGTCTACTATCTCATGTATGAAACGATCTCCAAGAAGTCCAACAACCAAAACAGCCTCTTTTGGGCACAAAAGTATAACAGTCAATAAACAGTTCATTCAGCAGGCACATAAATGGTAGTGAGTGCTCACCCAAATAGAATAGTCTGTTCTCCTGGCGTAAACTTTCCATAAACAAGGAATACGGCTCTACCTGTCTTAGTGTCCCCTTCAGCCTGAGCTCCTGTAGATCCAGCACAAAACAGATGTATTACACTCTGTACAGAGCTCTCACTCAACAGCTCGGTCACTCAGCAGTTTCCACACACTGCACTCTGATCAATCTCCCTAGCATAGTGAGAGACTCAAGTGAACACATGATATGGTCCTTAGTCAAAACTAGCCAGGTGCATGTAATCAAGACCTGCAGTGCTAGGATTTACACCAGTTGTCCCTGGCTTTGCTACGATCTGCGCAAAACTGTTGATCCAATAGACCCATAAAAGTAAATGGAGCAGTAGTCATGCAGGCAAACTAATTTTGGTCACACAGAGGGAACAGGACCATCATTCTGATGATAGAGCAAAATCCCAGTGGTGAGACCCCCTATTATTTATAAATAACCTACTCTGTAGGACTACTGTAACTGATACTGCTTTAGGGGCACCCTAGTTGGTTCAGTTATGGAGCGCCTTGACTTTTTACAAGCTTTCTGTTTCCTTACAATGATACAATGTGGTTATTTATCATGGGCAGGTGCTGGTATGAGTACAGAAAGACTGGTACTATAATGGGGGCATGGAGGCTGATGCTGTTATTGCTATGGTTGGTGTTGTAAAAAGAGATTTCCTTAAGCAATAATTCATGTATATGTGACGCCCTGGACAAGCCAGGGGTCACAGGTAATAACATCACCACACCCTACACCCCGGTTAGGCACATCAAAGCTAGACCCAAAAATCCTTGTTGCCTTCCTCCAGGGGCTGATGTTCACACCAGGGGGTGGGCCAGGCGGTTGGTCCCGCCCACCGAGGAGTTCACAGTCCTGGAGGCGGGAAAAGTGAGCAGATTAGTTTTGGACGTGAGAGTGTGAGGAGTAAAGTGGTAGGAGAGCAACTATCTGAGAGCGTCCGGGTGTGTGCCCCGGATAGAGACAGCAAGGTTAGCAGACGGCGGTGACCGTCTGCAGGAGTGGCCTATCGGAGTTGCCGTAAGGACCGTGGACGGGCGGTGGCCCGGCGTACCAAACCGGTACACAAGGAGATGCCAGCACCATTGGCAGGGGCCTTTCGGATCCCGGCAAGGCTTGGAGTCGCCGTGAATTTGCCAAATCCGTCAGTGAAGGGAACCTCCGGGTTTCCAAACAACTAAGTCCCGATTGAAGGCAACAGTTCAACCGTATGAGAGAGACACCGCCACCGCCAAAGCACCAGTTTCTCAGGGCCAGCGCCTGCGGGCAAAGAGGGGCTCCTCCGGCCCATATCCAAGCCGGGGAGCAGGTTACCGGTGGGAACCCATTGGAACCAACAGAAGTACTAGGTGCAGGGAAAGAGACAGTCACCGTTAACTACCGGGGAAAAGCAACAGCAGCCGTCCGTGGGAACCGTCTTTCCAGCCGTGTGTTTTACCGAGAACTATGTCATCGTCTCAGGCTGAGTGAGTACCACCGTGCCGTGCGGCACAGCGCTGCCCCCGCGACCCTGCACCTCACCAGGCCCCGCAACCGGCCTGCCAGCACCCATCCTCAACCCCATCACTGGGCCCCGGGACAACCAACCCCTACCCACGGAGGGGAGAACTAACAACTCAGCTGCTCCCTGTCACCGCTCCCGGGATCCCCATACAGAGCATCGGTGGTGTTACCAAAAATCACCACAACCGTGGGTGGCGTCACGGACAATAACCAAATCCCCACCACCAATCCACCCCCTTTTCACTCACGGGCGAGGAGCGCCGCTCGAGTCCCCGGGATCTGGCACATCGCTCGAGCCACCACCGAGCAGCAGCAGCCGCAGCAGCAGCGGCAGCCGGACCCGAGCAGTGGGAGAGCGTGGCGTCCCCTCCTCCGCCCGCGACAACTTGGCGTCACAAACAGGATCTTACCGCTCTGCCGTCTGGTAGAGGTGCGCCTTGTTACCGCCGGAGGTGTCCGGCCAGAAAATTTGGCATCCTGCGGCGGCGGCTCCGTGCACCGGATGAGAAAATGGAGGTGTCCATGAGCCTGCGGACTGGTAAGGTAAGGACAGCGCAGGAACGGAGGACAGGTGAGAATAACGTGTGGTGTGTGTGTGTGTGTGTAAACAACGACATAGTAGGGGACAAGAAGGGAGGCCCATTGCTACAGTACACAAGGCTGGGAGGGCAATTGCTACAGTTCACAAGGCTGGGGGGCCCATTGCTACAGTACACAAGGCTGGGGGGCCCATTGCTACAGTACACAAGGCTGGGGGGCCCATTGCTACAGTACACAAGGCTGGGGGGCCCATTGCTACAGTACACAAGGCTGGGAGGCCCATTGCTACAGTACACAAGGCTGGGGGGCCCATTGCTACAGTACACAAGGCTGGGGGGCCCATTGCTACAGTACACAAGGCTGGGAGGCCCATTGCTACAGTACACAAGGCTGGGGGGCCCATTGCTACAGTACACAAGGCTGGGGGGCCCATTGCTACAGTACACAAGGCTGGGAGGCCCATTGCTACAGTACACAAGGCTGGGGGGCCCATTGCTACAGTACACAAGGCTGGGGGGCCCATTGCTACAGTACACAAGGCTGGGAGGCCCATTGCTACAGTACACAAGGCTGGGGGGCCCATTGCTACAGTACACAAGGCTGGGGGGCCCATTGCTACAGTATACAAGGCTGGGGGGCCCATTGCTACAGTACACAAGGCTGGGGGGCCCATTGCTACAGTACACAAGGCTGGGGGGCCCATTGCTACAGTACACAAGGCTGGGGGGCCCATTGCTACAGTATACAAGGCTGGGGGGCTCATTGCTACAGTACACAAGGCTGGGTGGCCCATTGCTACCCCCAGTGTCAGTGTTATTATCCTGTACCCCAGTGTCAGTGTCATTATCCTGTACCTCCAGTGTCAGTGTCATTATCCTGTACCTCCAGTGTCAGTGTCATTATCCTGTACCCTCAGTGTCATTATCCTGTACCCTCAGTGTCATTATCCTGTACCCTCAGTGTCATTATCCTGTACCCTCAGTGTCATTATAATGTACCCCCAGTATTATTATCCTTTACCCCCAGTGTCAGTGTCATTATCCTTTACTCCCAGTGTCAGTGTCATTATCCTGTACCCCCAGTGTTGGTGTCATTATCCTGTACCCCCAGTGTCAGTGTCATTATCCTGTACCCCCAGTGTCATTATCCTGTACCCCCAGTGTTATTATCCTGTACCCCCAGTGTCAGTGTCATTATCCTGTATCCCCAGTGTCAGTGTCATTATCCTGTACCCCCAGTGTCATTATCCTGTACCCCAGTGTCATTATCCTGTACCCCCAGTGTCAGTGTCATTATCCTGTACCCCCAGTGTCATTGTCATTATCCTGTACCCCCAGTGTCATTGTCATTATCCTGTACCCCCAGTGTCATTGTCATTATCCTGAACCCCCAGTGTCAGTGTCATTATCCTGTACCCCCAGTGTCAGTGTCATTATCCTGTACCCCCAGTGTCAGTGTCATTATCCTGTACACCCAGTGTCATTATCCTGTACCCCCAGTGTCATTATCCTGTACCCCCAGTGTCATTATCCTGTACCCCCAGTGTCAGTGTTATTATCCTGTATCCCCAGTGTCAGTGTCATTATCCTGTACCCCCAGTGTCATTATCCTATACCCCCAGTGTCAGTGTCATTATCCTGTACCCCCAGTGTCAGTGTCATTATCCTGTACCCCCAGTGTCAGTGTCATTATCCTGTACCCCCAGTGTCAGTGTCATTATCCTGTACCCCCAGTGTCAGTGTTGTTATCCTGTACCCCCAGTGTCAGTGTTATCTTAGGCTATATGTAATTACTTTTCAGGCGGCCTCTATATGTGATGATAGTGTGTCGCCCTGGGCAAGCCAGGGGACACAGATAACAACACACACGCACCCCACATTCCCTGCAGGTACACCAGCTAACCCATAAATCCTTGTTGCCTTCCTCCAGAGGTTGATGATGCACACCAGGGGGTGGGCCAGGTGGTTGGCTCCGCCCACCTAGGAGCTCACAACTCTGGAGGCAGGAAGCAAACCAGGCAGTCCAGCTAGGGACATGAAAGAGTGAACAGAAGATTAGCCCAGGCAGGGCTAGAGTGCAGAGGAGCTCAGGAGATTAGCCCAGGGAGGGCAAGAGTGAAGACAGAGTGAAGTCTAGCAGAGGGCTAGAGTAAACAGAGAAGTGAAAGTGGTGAAAGTAGAGAAGTGTAAAGGAGAGAAGCCAGTAAAGTGACAGAAGGAAAGAAAGCCTGAGAGCCCAGCTTTGTGTAGGGCCAGAACAGCAAGGTCAGCAGACAGCGGTGAAGATCTGCAGTGGGACTGTCTGGAGGTTGCTGGAAGGGCCGCGGAGGCTGTGTGTATCCAGGGCCTGGAGCAGTATACAAAGGGCAGTCAGTACCAGAGCAGGGGCTTTCGGATCCCAGCAAGGCTTGGAGTCGCTGTAAATTGCTAAATCCGTTAGTGAAGGGGACGTAGATCTCCCAACAAGCAAGTCCTGATTGACGGCAAAGGTCCAACCACAACGGGGAAACACCGCCACCGCCAAGGCACCAGTTTCCCAGGGCCGGCGCCTGCGGGCAAAGTGTAGAGCTCCTCCGGCCCAGATTGCAGCCGGGGAGCGGGTAACCGGAGGGAATCCACCGATACCACAAGACATTTCAAAGGTGCAGGGAAGAGACCGTCACCGCTAACTGCAGGGAACCGCAGCACCGTGAACCGTCCGAGGGACCCGTCCAACCAGCCGTTTGTTTACCGAGAACTGTGTCGTGTTTACTGGCTGAGTGAGTACCTCAGTGCCGCAAGGCACAGCGCTGCCCCTGCGCCCCTGCACCCCACTGGGCCCCGGGATCACCAACCCCTACCCACGGAGGGGCAACACAACACCTGGCTGCTCCCATCACCATCCCCGGGATCCCCATCCAAAGCAGCGGTGGTGCAATCACCACAACCGTGGGTGGCGTCACGAACTATAACCCCAACAAACACCCCCTTTTCACTCACGGGCGAGGAGTGTCGCTCGAGACACCCCGGGATCCGGCCCACAGCTCGAGCCACCAGGAGCAACTGCCGGACCCGAGCAGAAGGGGTGAGCGCGGTGTGCTGACACCCTCCTCCCCGCCCGCGACAACTTGGCGTCACGAACAGGATCTTACCGCTCTGCCGTCAGGTAGAGGTGCGCCTTGTTACCGCCGGAGGCATCCGGCAGAAAAATTTCAGAAGCCGCCATCTTTGGCGCGAAAAGTTCCCGCTCGAGCGTCTTCTCGAGCAGTAGAGGCGCGAAGGCCAAAACCCCGCCCCGAGAGAGGAGGGGCCGGAAAGAGCTAAGGGGGACGCGATGGCGGCTGGCGGCATGTAGTCGCCGCTATAAAAGCAGGGACGCCAGGACCTTGCCAGAATACCGTTCCTGGAAGCAAACAGTGGAGATACCATGTGGATGCCGTCCCGAAACACCGTGGCCCCCGCACCGGGAACCGCAGCGTGGGTGGAGATCCGGACCGCGCAGCTCCATCTAAGGCTGCAGGTCAAAATGCAGCTCCTCCTGGAGGAGTGGGAGACCGACATGGCGGACGTTTTGGCAGCCGTGCGGAGACGCGAGGAGGAAGCGGAGGAAGGGAGGGTGAGTGACCCACGCCCCTATGTCCCGGAGGGACCGGTCGCTGCGGCTGAGGGACCCGGTCCAAGCCCTCTCCCCCCGTTGCCTCCCTCGCCACCCGTCTCGGAGGCCGTGACCCCGCCACTAGGCCCGCTACCACCGCAACCGGTAGCGATACCCAGCCCGTCCACCCCAGCGGACCGACCTGTAGCCGGAGCCCGAAGCCAACCGGAGGCATTGCCATGGAAGGCTCCGAAGATAGTGCCAGAGACAGTCCCCGAGCAGCTTCCCGAGCCGGAGCCGATGACCCGCTCCGAGCCGAGGGCCCAGCTGCGGAAAGCCCCTGTGCCCATCCCCCACACCTCGGCTGAGGTGGCGCCGGGTTGTCGCTGCAAAGCGGCGCCCAAGGCCATGACACCGCGGGATACGCTGCCCACCTTTCTGACAGTGGGTAACGTGCTGGATGTCCCGCGGGGCTCAACCCGTGCGCCGGAGCCATACTGGGACAGGGAGCCGACCAAGCTGGGCCTGGAGATCGCGGAGAGGGAGCGAAGGAAAGCCGAGCTGGTGGCCCGAGCCATAAGGGAGAAGGAAAACCTGCGGCAAGCGACCTTCCGTGTCCGGGGCCCGTTCTACGAGGGGCAGGTGAGGCGATTCGATATCCGCCGGGGCTACGGGTTCATATACGAACCGGGCCTGGAGGCCGAGGTGTTTGTGGCTCGGCGGGATGTACATGCTCACCTGCCCGAAGAGCATCCTGGCCGCAATCTTATACCAGGGGACATGGTGCGTTACACCCGGCACTGCGGAGAGAGGGGGTGGTTTGCCCTGGACGTAAAGCTGAAGGGCAGCCCGGAGAGCAAGGTGAGCTCTGCACCCCCTCCCTCGGATGAAGCAGCAGCAGGACCGGAGTAGGGCAGCGGATGCCCGTTGCACCGTCCCCCGTTGGGACCACCACTGAGTTATTTGTTTGTTTGAAAAAGTTTGAAAGTTTTGAAAAATGAAAAATGATTTACCGAAGTTTGTCACCTGATTGTCTGTTTGATTGAACCGGCCGGAGCCGGCACCGTTGTCCCCGTGGGGACCGTTTAAAGTTTATATGCATGGGAACTATCCATGGACAAGCCCGTGAACTCTGCAGGGCAACCACAAACGTTAGTGGCATGTAAATATGTTGGGTACCGTTACCGTTTCCGCAATACCGCCTCCGGAGAGGCAGGTTGGAGGGAGGGCCCTGAGCAGAGCAGGCCAGGGCCCAGCCACCAAAGGAACCGGTGGCCACCCTCTGGAGGGCAAGGACAGATCCCGCTCGGGTGACTTGTGCTGGACTGTGGGTCAAGGGGTGCTGCCTGGGTTTTAGGGGCAGCATCAGGGCCAGGTTGCTTGGGTGGGAGAGAGCGGAAACCGTGACCGTATACCGTTGAAACGTTTAAGTAAATGTGCCTCCCGTTTTGGGAAGAGTTTTTGAGTAAACATGTATATTATTTACCGTTGATAATGTTATACCGTTTTACCTTTTCAGAAAAACAAAAAGGAAAATAAAACCGGTGTTGGACGGGCAGCCCGAGGACGGTCTGCGTTTTGCTAAGGGGGAATGTGTCGCCCTGGGCAAGCCAGGGGACACAGATAACAACACACACGCACCCCACATTCCCTGCAGGTACACCAGCTAACCCATAAATCCTTGTTGCCTTCCTCCAGAGGTTGATGATGCACACCAGGGGGTGGGCCAGGTGGTTGGCTCCGCCCACCTAGGAGCTCACAACTCTGGAGGCAGGAAGCAAACCAGGCAGTCCAGCTAGGGACATGAAAGAGTGAACAGAAGATTAGCCCAGGCAGGGCTAGAGTGCAGAGGAGCTCAGGAGATTAGCCCAGGGAGGGCAAGAGTGAAGACAGAGTGAAGTCTAGCAGAGGGCTAGAGTAAACAGAGAAGTGAAAGTGGTGAAAGTAGAGAAGTGTAAAGGAGAGAAGCCAGTAAAGTGACAGAAGGAAAGAAAGCCTGAGAGCCCAGCTTTGTGTAGGGCCAGAACAGCAAGGTCAGCAGACAGCGGTGAAGATCTGCAGTGGGACTGTCTGGAGGTTGCTGGAAGGGCCGCGGAGGCTGTGTGTATCCAGGGCCTGGAGCAGTATACAAAGGGCAGTCAGTACCAGAGCAGGGGCTTTCGGATCCCAGCAAGGCTTGGAGTCGCTGTAAATTGCTAAATCCGTTAGTGAAGGGGACGTAGATCTCCCAACAAGCAAGTCCTGATTGACGGCAAAGGTCCAACCACAACGGGGAAACACCGCCACCGCCAAGGCACCAGTTTCCCAGGGCCGGCGCCTGCGGGCAAAGTGTAGAGCTCCTCCGGCCCAGATTGCAGCCGGGGAGCGGGTAACCGGAGGGAATCCACCGATACCACAAGACATTTCAAAGGTGCAGGGAAGAGACCGTCACCGCTAACTGCAGGGAACCGCAGCACCGTGAACCGTCCGAGGGACCCGTCCAACCAGCCGTTTGTTTACCGAGAACTGTGTCGTGTTTACTGGCTGAGTGAGTACCTCAGTGCCGCAAGGCACAGCGCTGCCCTGCGCCCCTGCACCCCACTGGGCCCCGGGATCACCAACCCCTACCCACGGAGGGGCAACACAACACCTGGCTGCTCCCATCACCATCCCCGGGATCCCCATCCAAAGCAGCGGTGGTGCAATCACCACAACCGTGGGTGGCGTCACGAGCTATAACCCCAACAAACACCCCCTTTTCACTCACGGGCGAGGAGTGTCGCTCGAGACACCCCGGGATCCGGCCCACAGCTCGAGCCACCAGGAGCAACTGCCGGACCCGAGCAGAAGGGGTGAGCGCGGTGTGCTGACACCCTCCTCCCCGCCCGCGACAATAGTACAGGAGGAGCTTCAGTATAAATACTGTATATGTAAAAAAAAAAAAAGCCTGATCTGTCTATAGAGCAGTGTTGTCAGAATACACAGGACTAGTAAAGGGTTTATTCAACATGTAAGACTAGTTTAGAAACTATAGTGAAGACAAATATTCACCAGAGTCTCAAAATGGAAAAGTGTATTGGGTGGTAATGCTTCACACCACCACATACTGACTCTTAGGTGGGCTTTGCACACTACGACATCGCAGATGCGATGTCGGTGGGGTCAAATTGAAAATGACGCACTTCCGCCATCGCATGCGACATCGTAGTGTGTAAAGGCTCGATGATACGATTAACGAGCGCAAAAGCGTCGTAATCGTATCATCGGTGCAGCGTCGGCGTAATCCATAATTGCGCTGACGCGACAGTCCGATGTTGTTCCTCGCTCCAGCAGCAGCACACATCGCTGTGTGTGAAGCCGCAGGAGCGAGGAACATCTCCTACCGGCGTCACTGCGGCTTCCGTAGGATATGCGGAAGGAAGGAGGTGGGCGGGATGTTTACATCCTGCTCATCTCCGCCCCTCCGCTCCTATTGGCCACTTGCCGTGTGACGTCGCAGTGACGCCACACGACCCGCCCCCTTAACAAGGAGGCGGGTCGCCGGCCAGAGCGACGGTCGCAGGACAGGTGAGTCCATGTGAAGCTGCCGTAGCGATAATGTTCGCTACGGCAGCTATCACAAGGATATCGCTGCTGCGACGGGGGCGGGGACTATCGCGCTCGGCATCGCAGCATCGGCCTGCGATGTCGCAGCATGCAAAGTACCCCTTAGGGTATGTACCCACGATCAGGACTCCCCGCAGTGGGTCCAGACCTGCGGGGCCGCGCATCTCCTCTGTAGGAGACTGCAGCTGTCAGTACCCACAATCAGGCTTCAGTGCGCTGCGGTCTTTCACTTGTGTTCTCCCTACGGAGGAGCATGCAATTACGCAGCAACCAATTGACATGCTGCGGTCTAGAAAAAAGATCCGCAGATCAGTGTTTGCTGCGGAAAAAAAAATCACATTGGGCACGGGATTTCTAGAAATCTATCCACTGTGCTTGTACTTACAACGCAGCGTTTTGGATGCAGCTGAACCATACTACAGCCAACATGCTGCTGTGACGCCCTGGGCAAGCCAGGGGTCACAGGTCATTACACCACCACACCCTACATCCCAGTTAGGAACACCAAAGCTACTAAAATCCTTGTTGCCTTCCTCCAGGGGCTGATGTTCACACCAGGGGTGGGCCAGGCGGTTGGCTCCGCCCACCGAGGAGTACACAGCCCTGGAAGAAGAACCAGGCAGATAGAAGTGGAAGTTCAAAGGAGAAGGAAGTGGTAGAGGAGCTAAGTGAAAGTGAAGTGGTAGTGGAGCAAAGAAGAGAAGGAGCAAAAGTGAGCGTAGAAAGACCTGAAGTGAGTCCAGCTAAGTGCAGGACAGGTCAGCAAGGTCAGCAACAGCGGTGATCGTCTGGAGGGGGACTGCTCGGAGGTTGCTGGAAGGACCGCGGACGGGTAGTGGCCCGGCGGTCTGGAGCAGTATACGAAGGACAGTCAGCACCAGGGCAGGGGCCTCTCGGACCCCGGCAAGGCTAGGAGTCGCCATAATTTGCCGAATCTGTCAGTGAAGGGGACGTCGATCCCCCAACAACCAAGTCCCGACTGAAGGCAAAAGTCCAACCATTAGGGAGGAACACCGCCACCGCCAGGGCACCAGTTCCTCAGGGCCAGCGTCTGCGGGCAAGAGAGGGCTCCTCCGGCCAATATCTAAGCCGGGGAGCGGGTTACCGGTGGGAACCCATCGCTACCAACACAGAAACACTAGGTGCAGGTCAAAGGGACATCACCGTTACCTACTGGGAGAGCAAGTGCAGCCGTCCGTGGGAACCGTCTTTCCAGCCGTGTGGTTTACCGTAAAACTGTGTCAACGTCTCAGGCTGAGTGAGTACCACAGTGCCGCAAGGCACAGCGCTGCCCCCCGCGTCCCTGCGCCCACCAGGCCCTGCACCTTCCACACCATCCCTGGGCCCTGGGATCACCAACCCCTACCCACGGAGGGGCAACACAACACCTGGCTGCTTCGCATCACCACTCCCGGGATCCCCATATTGAGCAGCGGTAGTGCTACAAATCACCACAACCGTGGGTGGCGTCACGGACAATAAACCATCCCCACACCCAACAACCCCCTTTCACTCACGGGCGAGGAGCGCCGCTAGAGTCCCCGGGATCCGGCCCACCGCTCGAGCCACCGAGCAGTAGCAGGCCGCAGCAGCCGCGGCGGGCGGACCCGAGCAGCAGTGGGAGAGCGCGGCGTCCCCTCCTCCGCCCGCGACACTGCAAACACTGATCGTGGACAGCAGGGCATGCACCCTTACAGGGGATTTCCCTATATGGTGGATAGATGGCGGCAGAGGGAGATTAATTTTAGTAAACGTTTCCATATGAAGATGCTGGATAACGTTCTGCTTTTCTTTGAATATTATTTGGCTGATGGATTCGGTGGTTTTCCTAGGACAAGGAACGTCCGTGTGTAAGAAAAACTGCGACTGACTGTAAATAATAGATTCCATTAGTAACTACAATAAATAAGATGCTACAAGAAATCCTGTGCTATCTGCAGGGCACAGGACAGGTCTCTTCTGCGCACTGTAGAGTTTGCTAATAGGCTCACGTTATACTGAGAGAAGCCGGAAACGATCAAGTAATACAAAAGTTTATGGTAGCCATAGTGTGGGCCCCTAGAGGCAATTTCCCTGGTAGGCCCCTCACACCCCAGTCCGACCCTGAAGAAATTCCGTGACGTAGCTGCTGGGCCGATATAGAAATGGCCATTTTTGTATGTTAAATATCTCAATTTTTCCTAGATTTCCTTAAGTAGTAATGCACAACTATATTCTTGCATTCATTGTTTGCATGATTTAGCATTTCAGAGTGCAACTGTCTTTTTTTGTAATGGGATAATTGCCTTCATTATAGGAAGTTTATTTGAAAAACTGGGCATAAAAGCAATGTACCACTTTATATATGCCCTTCCCTTCACCTTATAACCCATCTCTGGGTGGTATAGAAGAGTGCAGAAGCATATGTCGCGGGCGGAGGAGGGGACGCCGCGCTCTCCCTCTGCTCGGGTCCGGCTGCCGCTGCGGCTGCTGCTGCTGCTCGGTGGCTCGAGCGATGGGCCGGATCCCGGGGACTCGAGCGGCGCTCCTCGCCCGTGAGTGAAAGGGGATTGGGATTTGGGATAGTTTATTGTCCGTGACGCCACCCACGGTTGTGGTGATTTGTTGACACCACCGCTGCTCTGTATGGGGATCCCGGGAGTGATGGTATGGAGCAGCTAGATGTTAGTCCTCCCCTCCGTGGGTAGGGGGTTGGTTGTCCCGGGGCCCAGTGATGAAGTGGGTGATGCAGGGACGCGGGGGCAGCTCTGTGCCTTGCGGCACTGTGGTACTCACTCAGCCTGAGACGATGACACAGTTCTCGGTAAAACACACGGCTGGAAAGACGGTTCCCACGGACGGCTGCACGATCCCTTTTTCCTGCACCTAAGATGATGATGGTTTCGATGGGTTCCCACCGGTAACCCGCTCCCCGGCTTGGATATGGGCCGGAGGAGCCCTACTTTGCCCGCAGGCGCTGGCCCTGAGAAACTGGTGCCCTGGTGGTGGCGGTGTCTCTCTGTAACGGTTGGACTGTTCCCTCAATCGGGACTTGCTTGTTGGGAGACCCAGAGGTCCCCTTCACTAACGGATTTGGCAAATTCACGGCGACTCCTAGCCTTGCCGGGATCCGAAAGGCCCCTGCCACTGGTGCTGACTGCTCTTCGTATACCGCTCCGGTACCGCCGGGCCACCACCCGTCCGCTGTCCTTCCAGCAACCTCCAAGCAGTCACCCCTGCAGACAGTCACCGCCGTCTGCTGACCTTGCTGTCTCTCAGTCCGGGGCACACACCCGGACCAGCTTCAGGCTTTCTTAACTGTTCCTTTTCTGTCACTACTCTTACTGTCCTCCTTTACCACTTCCTTCTACTTCACTCCTCTAAACTCATCTGCCTGGTTTTCCCGCCTCCATGGCTGTGAACTCCTCGGTGGGCGGAGCCAACCGCCTGGCCCACCCCCTGGTGTGGACATCAGGCCCTGGAGGAAGGCAACAAGGATTTTTGGTTAGCCTTGGTGTTCCTAACTGGGGTGTAGGGTGTGGTGGTGTTATGACCTGTGACCCCTGGCTTGCCAAGGGCGTCACACATAGACGCCTCCAGCACTAGATATCCATTTCCTCCATAAATGTAGTTCTGCATTCCCTGTACTATTGCAGGTCGTTTAGCCTTGAATGATTTCTTGTTTTTACACGATTTCACATTTATCCTGTGATGAAATTGAACACTGGTTAACACCCATATCTCCCGTTAATGAAGGAAATAATATGCTGCTTATAAAAGTGTCTCACGCCCACTCACTTATGCAAGCGCCAGGCTAATTTCTATGTAACAAAGCCTGGTTATTACCGCATTGTTCATGCCAATCACTTATTGTTTGCTTGATAAAGTGCCTGTTCTTACGTTGATAGCTTTTTTTTTCAGTAACCATCTAACATACACTTGATAAGGCGAGAGTGTGAATACTAAATACGACGAGAGCATTCCCCAGGCACATCAGTCTCCAAGCAAAATTAAGCTGACAAGAAAGTATGTACTTCAGATTCCAATTTACCCTCGGTCAGTTTGTCAGGCGCCTCTTACTGTAGCAGTGAGGGGAAAAATATAAAAAAATCAAAAAATCTTCCTCGTCATTTCTGACTGATACTTTTAAAATACAGAAACTTTATGATGCTGTCTGAATAAAGCAGAATATGTGCTATTACTGAGCAGAACCTACACAAATGATATGTAACTCAACAGATGTTCCAAGGTCAAGAAAATAATGTGATTAGTGAAAATATGTACGATAAGAAAACCATCTTTAATTTAAAAAATTGGCCTATTTGTCCTTATCACATGATAGAAGCAGATATGTACTGTAGATGGGTCCTCCTTCTAGCCAGCGATGATGTCACCATGACATGATGTCATCATATATTAAAAAAAAACCTAATTTTTGTGTACTCATGTGCAATGGTGTAACTAAAGTTTGATGGGCCCCAGTGCAAAATTCGGACCTGCCCCCCACCCCACATAGTGCTTCATATCATATAATGCATTTCGTAGTCCTCCATATACAGGGTGGGCCATTTATATGGATACACCTAAATAAAATGAGAATGGTTGGTGATATCAATTTTGTGTTTGCAGCTCATTAGTATATGGGAAAGGGGAAACTTTTCAAGATGGGGTGTGACCATGGTGGCCATTATGAAGTCGCGCATTTTGGATCCAACTTTATGTTTTCCAATGGGAAGAGGGTCATGTAACACATCAAACGTATTGAGAATTTTACAAGAAAAACAATGGTGCGCTTAGTTTTAATGTAACGTTATTTGTTCATTAGTTATTTACAATTTTATGACAACTTATAAAATGTGTTCAAAGTGCTGCCCATTGTGTTGGATTGTCAATGCAACCCTCTTCTCCCACTCCTGACACACTGATAACAACACCGCAGAAGAAATGCTAGCACAGGCTTCCAGTATCCGTTGTTTCAGATGCTGCACATCTTGTATCTTCACAGCATAGACAATTGCCTTCAGATGACCCCAAAGATAAAAGTCTAAGAAGGGCAGATCGGGAGACTTTGGTGTTCATTCAACTGGCCTACAATGACCAATCCACTTTCCAGCATGTAATCATTAGAAAGACAGCGTCCAAATAATAATGATTATATGCTGATTGCCAAGAGAATTCCTTGGTTTGTACACCCGTGTCCATTTCTCTGGTGAAGGATCTTAACTGAGGTGCTGCAAACAAGTTGCTTTTTTTCTACAATCCACTTTTCAGGACACTGTTCATGTAGGAATGCTCGGACCTGACACCCATAATGTGATGGTGCACTAGACCCACCGCTGCACTAATAAGACAAGAGGATAGGGGAGACAAACAGGGGATAAACAACCACTATGGTGAAGATACGAGTTCAGGAAAATCAACAGAAGCTCCTTCCACCAAGGCAGCTTGCATACTAATGCCATTGTATAGTCTGCAAAGCTTGCTGGGAGACCTACCTATTTAAACATGAGGAGGTGTGGCTACAGAGCAGCTGCCCTTAACTACAGGAGAGCTGCTAGCAGCAAAACTGACATTAACTTTTTCAGAACCAAAGGAAATGAAACAACAGTTAAATGCAGAGTCCAAGATAGAGATAAGGGGCTCCAATCCTCAAGCTGCCACTAGTCTACTAAAAAAAAAGGGGGGAGATAACTAACAGTCGTGACAATGTGTCACTAATTAGGCTGTTTGTTGCTGTTTACATACAATGAAGGTTTTATCATCAGTTGATTATCAGAGGCCTGGACTACATCTCACAAGAACTCTTGTCCAGTACTTCCTGTCCTCTGATAAGCAGCTCACAGTCACAATTGCAACACCCAGTAAACTAAATTAAACATCACTGGAATCAGGGTCTGTTTTACTACATTAGGCTGCTCTCTGATGAGATAGCAAAAACCTGCTGACAGGTTCCCTTTAATCCCTTTAACCCCTTGCCATGTACAGCTTTCTCCAATTGCAGCTCTCTCACCTTGCAAGGTGAGCCTGCATATTTTCTGGCAAAAGATGGCTCTGTCATTAAGCCATCATCTTCCTCTAATAGCCAAGTGCAGAGTGGAGCTTCACCCATGGCTGTACACTTGTTAAATGCCACTGTCAATCTCTGCAAGTGGTAGCGTCAAGGGGCACACTGTTCTAAGCACTCCTCAACGCCATTGTGACGTGATTGTGGGGCACTGATGAGCTGTAATGACAGCCAATCTGCTGAAGATCCCCGTGCCCATCATGATGATACAGTATTGAACAAGAACTTCTAAAATTCCATAACAAATTTAATACATTTCATGCCACCATAAACTTGTCATCGGACCACTTAAAAAGAGAAATCAACTTCCCGGTTACCACCATCGAAATTAAAAATGGTTCAATCCAGACATCGGTGTGTCGGAAACCAATTGACCATCCAACACACTTTAGATGGGACAGCTTCCCCCCAAAACAAATTAAAAAATATATCATCTACAGAAAAGACAAGCCCTTAAATATAATCATAGCTGTTTCAGACCCAGGGATGAACACTTGACCCATCTTAAAAATACATTTTTAAACCAAGGCTGCCACCCTACCGCCATTGATGATCAGATCATTAGAGCCACAAGGATCAATAGAAGCCATTAATTTCAATTCGGAGAAAAAGAGGAAAATAATCATGTACCTCTGATGGTGACCTACAACCCACAGCTTGAGGTAATGAGAAAAATTGCTAAAAAAAACCCCTCACCATATACTACACAAGGATAACCAGATAAAATTGATATTCAAATACCCGCCCTTGCTATGCTAAAGGCAACCTCCTAATTTAAGAAACATCATGATCCAAAGTTCAATGTTGGCAGCACTCATACATCTATTTTGAAAAGCCAACCTCTGGATATGACACTCAGCACGTGCACATATCTTTTTTTGTTGACCATGGCAACGCTTATTCTGAGTGGACCCTGTCTTGTTAAACCACTGTATGGTCTTGGCCACCGTGCTGCAGCTCAGTATCAGGGTGCTGGCAATCTTCTTATAGCCTCGGCCATCTTTATGTAGAGGAACAATTCTTCTTTTCAGATCCTTAGAGAATTATTTGCCATGGGGAGCCATGCTGAACTTCCAGTGACCATTATGAGAGTGTGTGAGAGATAACACCAAATGTAACACCCCTGCTCCTCAATCACACCTGAGACACATGACACCGAGGAGGGAAAATAGATAATTGGGCACAATTAGGCCATTTTCATTAAGGGGTGTACTCACTTTTGTTGCCAGGGAGTTTGACATTAATGGCTGTGCGTTGAGTTATTTAGAGGGCACCAAATTTACACTGTTATACAAGCTGTACACTGACACTGCATATTGTATCACAGGGTCAGATCTTCAGTGTTGTCCCATGAAAAGATATACAGTGGAACCTTGGTTTACGAGAACAATCCGTTCTGGGAGTGTGCTTGTTAATCAAGTTACTCGTTCAGCAAAGCAAGATTTCCCATAGGAAATCATTGCAATGCAGACAATTTGGTCCCCAACTTGTTAGATGTCCCATCCTTGTCCCCTATTGTGTCATTCCACACATGGACAAACACACACAAACACGTACAAACACGTACAAACTCACACAAACTCACACAAACACACACGCACGCTCACATATTATGCTCACCTTATCTTATGTTCGATCGCCGGTCTCTTGGGACTTGCTGTTCGCTAGTACGGGCTGTGTATCGGGTTACCATCACGATAAGGGAGGAACTTCCGCACCCAGAGCGCTGACGTCAAAGGCAGGAGCCGCTTGCCTCTGATTGGTCAGCGCGCTGCCTTTGAGTAGCAGTGATAGAGGAAGTACCTGCTTCATCGCTATGGTTGCCGATGCACAGCCTATACCGGCGAACTACAGGACCCAGGAGGCCGACGATGGAACGGAAGGTACACATATTATGCTCACCTTACCTTCCAATCTATCGCCGGCCTCCTGGATCTTGTAGTTCGCCGCAATGTACCGGCGGACTACAAGAACCATGAGAACCATGGGGCCGGCGATGGAACGGAAGGTAAGGTGAGCATAATACTGTATGTGTGTGCGTGTGTGCGTGTTTGTTTGTGTGTGCGTGTTTGTGCGCTTGTGTGGATGCAAGCGCAGGTTAGAGTGTGGTGGATGTACGGAACCGGAAGTGTGTGCGGTGAATATTTTGCTCTTACAGCAAAGCTTTCTCGTAAACCGAGTTACAAATTTACAGAATGATTTGCTTGTTAAGCGAAATTCTCGTAAACTGGGTTACTCGTTAAGCGAGGTTCCACTGTAATAAAATATGAAAAACAAATGTGGGAGGTGTACTCACTTTTGTAATACACTATGTATAAGACCTGAAATTCCACTCCATACAAAGATCATGAAATGTGGACGTGTGAAGTCGGCATAAGCGTCTCGGAAATATTAAGCCTACACTTATTTTGCAGATATTACTACAAATCATAATCACTTCCCAAATTGATGAATTGCGAAGCACCGGTATATGACTAATAGGCTCTTCTTCATGAGGCCACAGGAACAGACTGTCTATGGCAGAGAATAGACAAAAAGTATTTATTCTTCAGGCTCTTCAGTTCCCCGGAGCAAATTACTCCTGGTCTCTAATGAAGGTGTCTGTAGCCGGCACACAGCAATATTTCCAAATTGACATTTTTTTTAACAGACTTTCTTCTTCCGAACCTTTGTACTTGTTAAAATAAACTTCCATGTTTAAAAAAAATAAAATAAAAAAAAAATATCTGAGTATATCTGTAGGTAGGGAAAAGTATAATGATTCTGCTAACTTAGTCCTAATTGTACATTACCAATGGAAGATCTGGGTTGATATTCCCTTTATATCTGACACAAGGGAGCTGTTAACAATGTGGCTTTGTGCAGTTAGCAGGAGAGCACTTGTGCTTGATCATGTACATCCATGGGATCACCATAGGCTGCCGGAGAATCACAGGAGGACTCCGGAGTAGCAGGTATAAGAGTTTTAGCATGTGACTAAAGGGCATTTAAAGGGGGTTGTCACACAAATAAAGTTCATTTTAAATTTCATTTAAATCACTAGATCATAGAATAATAGTCATTTCCACAATTGAATGTGTTTAACAAAAAATGTTCCTGTACTGAGATAATCTTATATATGTGCCCTGCTATGTACTGTGTAATGGCTGTGTCTGATCATACAACATCTCCAGGGCCGGAGAGGACGAAACAGAGTATAAAGACATTACAGCTTGGTGTGTCGCCAGGGAAGGGGGGTACTAGGTCCCGGGCGGTTGCAAACGGGAATATCACTTAAGGTGGCCGTTGCCCGATCCCGTGCTCTAGGGATGCTTAATAAAAGGGGAGTATTTACAGGGGATAATAGAGTTAATGTTCGTGACACCACCTGCGGGTTGCGGTTAATAATGGAGAACCACCGCTGCTCAACATGGGTACTCCCAGGGATGGTGATAGTGGCAGCTATGGTGGTAGGCCCTTCGCAGGTGGGGCTGTGCATGGGAGATGTATGGTGTATAATGATGGAGACCACACCAGTTAAGTTTAACAGTCTCTACTCACATGGACCCTTGGCTTGCTGGTTCCGGTCCCAGGAGTATCAGTGCCAATGTAGTGACCCAGGTTGCTCTGTCCCCGGCACTCTCTGAAGATTGAGTCCCCATAGCGTGGAGCATTTGGCAACTCTGACTGTCCCTTTTGGGGTACAGTCTCCTTTTCCGTACGGCGGGCAGTGCGGACCCTGCGGGGAGGTATGTGTCCGAACCGCGATCCTAGTTTACTGATGATGCCCCTCGGATTATTTAGTTCAATGAAGTCCGTGAAGGTGTCCTCACCGTGCAGGTATTTATCAAACCGTTTGAAACTTGACATTTGACCTAGCGTCCTGTGTCCCATGTGCGCTCCGGTCCCAGCGATATCTCGGTACCCATCCTGGCGACCTCTCTCCTGTGCCCCGGGGTCACTGTTACACGGACCCAGCTCAGGCACATTCGCACACCTCTACTGTGTGCTCCCCTCTTCTCTCCTCACTCCAGACTCACTGACCCCTCCACCAGGCTGGCTATACCCAGGGACTTGTTCCCATGGCGACCATCCCCTTACATGGTTAACCCTTTATGACCAGTGTGGAGAGCAGAACTAGGATTTTAGATGTGTGTTGGTGGAATCGGCATTGGTACTCCAGGTCCCAGGAGGTAGGTCCTGCATCCCCAAGAGGATGCAGTTCCTTGTAGTGCCCTGAGGCTCTCAGGGGCGCTACATTAGGATCACAGACGGTTCCTTTTAGGAGGTAAAACATTTTTATTGTCTGTTTTTAGAAACTGTTTTACCTTAAAAAATAATAATTTGCAATCCCCCTATCACTGTCATAGAGTTCAATTCTGGCGTCTGCTCATTAGTATTTATCACGATTACAGTAAACACATCACTAAGAGGCGGTGCCTGCACATAGCGCTATCTCTAGCGCCGTCTTTGTGAAGACTCTTTTCCTTCATTGGACTGATGGATGCACGCTGCGAGGGCGGTGCATGCACCCACATATCCTTAGCTCATGTTGTGATCACAGGAGCGCACGCGATCATCACAGAAGTGGGTACCTCCCGCCCCCAAGATCAGCTCCCCGCATGTGAGTGCAGAATGCACCCAGAAGACTATGTCACATGCATCAGAGGAGCCTAGTGAGTTGGTTTTGGGGGCGTGCTCCACTTCTGTTGTTCCACGGTCACAACAAGAGCAGAGGATACAAGGACGTATGCGCCGCCCTCGTATTGCACATCCATCAGTCCAAATGAAGGAAAACAGAGTCTTCACAAAGACGGTGCTAGTGTTAGTGCTATGCGCAGACACTGACTCTGACACCATCTTAGTGAAGAGTTTGCTACAATAGTGGTAAATGCTAATGAGCAGACGCCGGAATTAAACTCTATGACAGCAATAGGGTGAGGTAGGCCAGACAGGGGCTGAGATAGATAGCAACACATGATTCGCATATTCCCGTGCTATTGCATCTGTCAATCAAATAGCAGTGCATTGCTGTAACTTTACGCAAATATTACTTTAATGAAACATCCAATCTCAGACCTGAAGGTATGCCTGGATTCAGCATCCTAGCACCAGTTTAGCACTGGCTTTACTTTAGACATGAAAATCCTACTGGTTGGATCTCTTTAAAGGGAACCTGTCATCAGAAATTTCGCCCAAAAGCTAAAAGATTCCCCCTCTGCAGCTCCTGGGCTGCATTCTAGGAAGGTCCCTGTTATTATTGTGCCCCATGTGAGACCAAAATAAAGCCTTTATAAAGTTCTACCTTTTTGTATGCAGCTTCTGTAAATCCGTCACGGGGGCGGGCTCTCTGCCGTCCGTTATTCTGCCTCCTGGTCCTGTATGCCGCCCCCATCGCTCCTTTCCATAGCTGATGCACCGCCCACTGCTCCAGCCATCCCCGCGCATGCCCAGTGCCAGTCTCACAGGACTGAGCAGTGTGACCGCTGGTGACGTGTGCGCAGGCAAGTGATTATGGACGGGACTGTGACTGTTATCAGCAAGTACCCGGCCATAATCTCTTGAGCGCGCAAACCTCTCCAGCATTCACACTGAGCTCAGTGTAGATGCTAGACTGTATGGGCTGCTTCCAGGGATGACGTCCCTTTGTCATGTGATAGGGGCGTGTTCGAAATACTATCACATGACAAAGGGACGTCATCCCTGGAAGCAGCCCATACAGTCTAGCATCTACACTGAGCTCAGTGTGAATGCTGGAGAGGTTTGCGCGCTCAAGAGATTATGGCCGGGTACTTGCTGATAACAGTCACAGTCCCGTCCATAATCACTTGCCTGCGCACACGTCACCAGCGGTCACACTGCTCAGTCCTGTGAGACTGGCACTGGGCATGCGCGGGGATGGCTGGAGCAGTGGGCGGTGCATCAGATATGGAAAGGAGCGATGGGGGCGGCATACAGGACCAGGAGGCAGAATAACGGACGGCAGAGAGCCCGCCCCCGTGACGGATTTACAGAAGCTGCATACAAAAAGGTAGAACTTTATAAAGGCTTTATTTTGGTCTCACATGGGGCACAATAATAACAGGGACCTTCCTAGAATGCAGCCCAGGAGCTGCAGAGGGGGAATCTTTTAGCTTTTGGGCGAAATTTCTGATGACAGGTTCCCTTTAAAGGGAACCTGTTACATCCAGAAAAGCTTTTTTCTAAAGGCAAATAGCATTTAACACTAGAACTACTGGACTCGTGACACCTACTAGAACTACATAGTGCGAAGTAGTCAAAATGACTACCTCAGTAGTTCTAGTGTTAAATCCTGTCTAGCCGGCCTACCGGAGCAGCGGCTACAGTAAGAAAATGAAGCTTTATTCTACTTGCAGCTGCTTGCCCCGGTCATTGGGACAGTGCAGGGAGCAGTTACAGACTCCACTCATTATCCTGTGAGTGCGGCTGTTATCACTCCCTGGAAGTTTGATTAACAGCCTGCTCAGCAAAGCAGACTGTCAATTAAAGTTTCAGAAATGGATACCAACATACTCATTGTGTATTTTGCGGTTAATCTCACCGCTCCTTCCACTGCCTAAATGACTGGAAGCGAGAATAAAACTTAATGTTCTCCCTATAGCCATTGCTCCAATAAGCCGATAAACTAAAAAGGTTTAAACACTATTTTACTGCAGATTACCCCCTATATTTCTAGGCAAATAACATTTCTGGATGTGACAGGTTTCCTTAATACACTATTATTCAAAGATTTGAAGACTTATTGAACAAGATACATTACAGCCCAACTCTTAGCACATGGTGCAGCCTCCAGATGCTCATGTGTCAGGCATGTCCATATCAAATAATTTGGCTCCAGTTCATCAAGACCGGGAATGTTCACAGCAGTCTTGACAGGGAATGATGAAGTCAGACGCTCCTTTTTCATTAAGTGGCGCATACCTCTTAATGTATCAGGTGCGTCTGACAGGTGGCATGCTCCTCCATGCCCCTGGCCAAAAAACTTATTACGGTCACATTTTTGGTGTAAGGAACTTCACAGCTCATCATGAATTAGACAAGGTGTGGCGTTCGTCACAGATTCGCTCATTTTAGGAGGAGCTAGACAAAATTTGCATGAAGATGGCAAAAGTCACAAAATTTTGGCTCAACTGCAAATTTACTCTAGAATTCTGATGAATCGGGGACTTTTTTTTTTTTTTATGTAACCACTGCAGACAGCAATCAACTGATCATTATGGATCCGGCTTTAGAAAGTGAACAGTACAAATTGTACAAATACATGCTGGCCGTTATAAAAATTGCTGCCCTTGTAATACATAAACATTGCTGCCCCTATGTCGTATTGCTAAGCGGTCTCTTTAACTGTATTTTTAAGGTTCAGTTCACACGTCCTGTAATCATCCATTAGAATGGATCCTGCGGAGATCCATTAGCAAAATGATGACTGCTGGATCCATTTTTTTAACATGAGAGTCTATGGAGAACAGATCCATTAATGGATTGCTATTTATCTTTCATTTGTAACAGACCCTGTAAGAAAACAACGGATCGGTTACAAAAGCTAGAATAACGGACGGCTAAATAGCAATCTGTTAACGGATCCGTTCTTCAAAGACTCCAATGTTAAAAAAAAAACAAACGGATCCGGCAGAAATCAGTTATTAAACAACGGACAAAAAAAGTTGTGTTTCAGAATTTTATTCCCAATGGATCTTTGCATGATCTGTTCTAAAGGAGCATTACAGGACATGTGAACTCAGACTAAGCCTGTTGGTAGGATTACACAAGTATCAAAATAAAAATACTAAAACATTATTGAAGAAACACAATAAAAGTTAACTTCCCAAGACAATAACTCATCTGTGTTATAGTCATCTTTGATGATGTTGGGTCACCCCAACCGTCTGACTGCAATTACTTTAATAAGTCACCGGTACTGTAACACCCAAACCGGCGTCCCCGCATTGTCCTGCCCCTATCCCCTGGCGTGGACATCGGCCTTCTCACCCATCTAGCCCTTTTGCGGTGGTTGCTCTGTTCCCGTCCCATGCTGCTGTCTCCCGGAGGCATTGTACTCACCGCAGGCTTCCTGCTTCTACCTTAGGGACTTGCGCCCCCTTCCTCAAAGGACCAGCGTACCCTTAACCCGGAAGTGCCTCTCAGGACAGCTGAGAGGCTGCAGCTATTTAAGGTACTTCCTCCCTTTAGGAAGTGCCTGGGCAACGAGTCTTATAGTTGCTAGTTCTCAAGTCCCCTAGCTCTGCGCTGCTGCTGTATTGTGCTAGTTTCCCCAGTGGACATATGTTTGTGTTTCAGAGTACTGCTGATATCTCTAACCTGATGCTGCTGCTGCTGCTGCTACAAGCTGTCACCTCGGCCATGAACCATGATACCTGCTGCTGTGAAGTATCCACACCAGCTGCTGCTGCCACATCCATCCATCTACCAATCCATCCATCCTGGTCGAAACCTAGAGACATGCTGCCACTGTTACAAGAGATTGTCTCTCCCGTACCCGTGGGGCCAGCCATAGCAGTACCAGTCTTGCCAAGTGGCACCTAGTCTCACACGTGCAGCGTAACACCCTCACCATCAGGGGCTCTGGTGAAAACCAGGTATGGTTCCACAGTCAAGCCCTTCTGGGTTTTCTGTGTGTTGTGACCCAGTAGGTTCGCTAAAACCCCTGTTTCTCTGGCGAGTACAACAGGTACGTTCTGCCACATCTTAATCGATAGCTTCACTTAGTTGGCTCATACCTGAATTATTTGAATAAAACATAATTTATGAAGCTTTACAATCTAGTTTTTTTCTCTCCTCATAGTCACTGCTTCCTGTACAGTTAATGACAAATTGTTATACTAAATCAGCAAAAATTAAAATAGACGTCACCCTCTGGGAATAAAGACTTGTGCATGATGCAATTTCCTCCATCAGAATGGGCACAATTTTTTATTCCTGCCAATTTGTCACACAGCGGACTGTAAGTGAAATTTTGATGGTTTTATTTGTTGCATTTGACTTCAGCCCAGAGGTTAGGAGCACCTGCAAGGTGCAGAATTGGTGCATTTGATGATTTTATCTACCTGTCACAATACAGCTCTTCTCCGCTAATGAGTCACACCTGCTGTTACTAATTGCCACTAGAACAGGAAAGGACATTTTTAGCATTTCAGTAAAATTAGCGGAAGGCAATGATTCTAGGTTGTTGCACACGGTGATGCACAAAACACGTATACGTTATATGGATTCACAAACAACAGATTGCTTTTAATGAAGGTAAAAATAGCATCATTATGTAGACTCCTAATAGTAACATGGTAGGAAACATATGGTTACAGTATCTTCAGAAGTTTCTTATTTTCAGCTAGTTCTATAAGAAGCAAAAGATGTTTTTCAGAATTCGAGATTCACAACGAAATCAGGCTGCTAAAGTTTTTCCATCTGTGACACTGGTTGAGAATACGATCATATAATATTAAGGCTCGTATTAGGTCCCATCTAGGTGTATGATGCCATGAAGCAAATATAGGTGTAAAAAAGGAAAGATAATATAAAAAAAGCAGAAAATAAAATACTTATAAGAAGCAAGGATGTTTTCACTATGCAAGATTGACAATGAAATCAGGCTACTCATGTTTTACCATCTGTGACACTGGAAGAGAATGCTGTAAGGTAATTTATACATTATTATACTATAAAGGAGATACAGGTGTAACAAGAGGAAATATAATATATGTATCTTATTTTTTGCTATTTTTTTATAAGAAGCAAAGATGTATTGTACTTTTTCAAGATTGACAATGAAGTCAGGCTACTCATATTTTACCATCTGTGACAATGGAAGAGAATGCCATAAGGTAATTTATATATTATTATATCATGAAGCAGATACAAGTGTAAAAAAAGGAAATGTAATATAAGTATTTTATTTTCTGCTGTTTTTATAAGAAACAAAGATGTTTTGTACTATTTAAGATTGACAATGAAATCGGGTTACTCATGGTTTACCTTCTGTGACAATGGAAGAGAATGCTATAAGGTAATTTATACATTATATCATGAAGGTGATACAGGTGTAAAAAGAGGAAATATAATATTAGTATCTTATTTTCTGCTGTTTTTATATGAAGCAAGGATCTTTTGTGCTATTCAGGATTGACAATGAAATCAGGCTACTCATTTTTTACCATCTGTGACAATGGAAGAGAATGCTATAAGGTAATTTATGCATTATTATACTATAAAGGAGATACAGGTGTAAAAAGAGGAAATATAATATTAGTATCTTATTTTCTTCTTTTTTATATCAGCAAAGATGTTTTGCACTATTCAAGATTGACAATGAAATCGGGCTACTGATGTATTACCATCTGTGACACTAAAAGAGAATGCTATAAGGTAATTTATACATTATTATACCATGAAGTAGATACAGGTGTAAAAAAAATGTGTAATGTAATATAAGTATCTTTTTTCTGGGGGGGGGGTTATTGAAGCAAAGATGTTTTGCACTTTTCAAGATTGACAATGAAATCGGGCAACTCATATTTTGCCATCTGTGACACTGGAAGAGAATGCTATAAAGTAATGTATACATTATTACATCATGAAGGTGATACAGGTGTAAAAAGAGGAAATATAAGTATCTTATTTTCTGCTTTTTTTAATAAGCAAAGATGTTTTGCACTTTTCAAGATTGACAATGAAATCAGGCTCCTCATCTTTTACCATCTGTGACACTGGAAGAGAATGCTATAAGGTACAGTGGCTACAGAAAGTATTCAGACCCCTTTCAATTTTTCAATCTTTATTTCATTGCAGCCATTTGGTAAATTCAAAAAAGTTCATTTGTTTTCATTAATGTACACTCTGCACCCCATCTTGACAGAAAAAAACAGAAATGTAGAATTTTTTGCAAATTGTTTAAACAAGAAAAACTGAAACATCACATGGTCATAAGTATCCAGACCCTTTTTCTCAGTATTCAGTAGAAGCACCCTTTTGAGCTAGTACAGCCATGAGTCTTCATGGCAATGATGCAACAAGTTTTTCACGCCTGGATTTGGGGATCCTCTGCCATTCTTCCTTGCAGATCCTCTCCAGTCCCGTTAGGTTGGATGGTGAACTGTTGTGAATGTCGTCTGTATGGGTGCTGTTTTGAAGCTCCCTCTGGTGGGCAGGAATGGCAGTGGAGCTGAATCTGAGCCTGTGACTCAGACAGGTGTCGGCGTTAATTGGGAATTAGGGAAGTCTTATTGCAGACAAGTCTGGTCTATATAGGAGAGCACTTTTTGCCTTGCTGGCGCCAGTTATAATTGTATATTCCTCAGTCTTTGTTCCTGGTTTGGAGTTTTGTCTATCCCTGTTTCCCTGAGCAAGACTTCTGCAGATAAGTTCTTAGTTATTTCATTGCTTCCTGGTTTACCCCTTAGGGTGGTTGTTTTTCCTTGTTTTGCTTTGTATCTGTTTTCTTGCAGGTGAATGTTGGTTTCTTTTGTGTTGTGAGCATGGGGGTTCCCCCTTTGCTAGCTCTCCTGCAGGAAAAGGGATTTTCTCCCTGTCTAATTTGATTATTTGCTCTTCTGTATTTTGTGATCTTTTTTGGTGTTTTGTTCTCCCATTATTTACAGGAGTAGCTGATATAATGGGGGTGAGGTCGCTCGACCTCCAGGGCCATTTTTACTATCAGGAGTTTGGTATGTTTCTACAGGGATTTTGTACTGACCACAATCAGTTTCCTTTCCTTTTCTTTGTATCAAGTTAGTTGGGCCTCGCCTTTGCTAAATCTATTTTTCCTATCTGTATGTTGTGTTTTCCTACATGACCATAATATTTGTATGTGGGGGGCTATCTACTCCTTTGGGGACTATGCTGAGGCAAGGTAGAGTTCCTCATTTCTTTCTGTGAGGTGTAGCTAGTTTCTCAGGCTGTGATAAGGCGTCTAGGTTTTTAGCAACGCTCCACGCTAAATCTAGTGTGGTCTGATAGGGGATTGCAGTCAGCCCAGGTTCCAACTACTCCAGTTTTTTTGGTGTTTTTTCACCAATGGGAGTTTTTTGTAATCTTCCAGTTACCGGATCAAAACAGTGAACGTTGGTGGCCATTTTCAGGTCTCTCCAGAGATGCTCCATTTGGTTTAGGTTAGGGCTCTGGCTGGGCCAGTCAAGAATGGTCACAGAGTTGTTCTAATCCACTCCTTAATTATTTTAGCTGTGTGCTTAGGGTCATTGTCTTGCTGGAAGGTGAACCTTCGGCCAAATGTGAGGTCCAGAGCACTGAGTAACAGGTTTTCTTCCAGGATATCTCTGTACTTGGACGCATTCATCTTTCCTTCAATTGCAACCAGTCGTCCTGTCCCTGCAGCTGAAAAACACCCCCATAACATGATGCTGCCACCACCATGTTTCACTGTTGGGATTGTATTGGGCAGGTGATGAGCAGTGCCTGGTTTTCTCCATACATACCGCTTAGAATTATCACCAAAAAGTTCTCTCTTTGTCTCATCAGACCAGAGAATCTTATTTCTCATAGTCTGGGAATCCTTCATGTGTTTTTTTGCAAATTCTATGCGGGCTTTCATATGTCTTGCACTGAGGAGAGGCTTCAGTCAGGCCATTCTGCCATAAAGGCCCAACTGGTGGAGGGCTGCAGTGATAGTTGACTTTGTGGAGGTTTCTCCCATCTTCCTACTGCATCTTTGGAGCTCAGCCACAGTGATCTTGAAGTTCTTCTTTACCTCTCTCACCAAGGCTCTTCTCCCACGATTGCTCAGTTTGGCTGGACGTCCAGGTCTAGGAAGAGTTCTGGTGGTCACAAACTTCTTCCATTTAAGGATTATGGAGGCAACTGTGCTCTTAGGGACCTTGCTTACTGCAGAAATTATCTTGTAACCTTGGCCAGATCTGTGCCTTGCCACAATTCTGTCTCTGAGCTCCTCGGGCAGTTCCTTTGACCTCATGATTTTCATTTGGTCTGACATGCACTGTGATCTGTGAGGTCTTATATAGACAGGTGTATCCCTTTCCAAATCAAGTCCTATTAGTTTAATTAAACACAGCTGGACTCCAATGAAGTAGTAGAACCATTTCAAGGAGGATCACAAGGAAATGGACAGCATGTGACTTAAATATGAGTGTCTGAGCAAAGGGTCTGAATACTTATGTCTATGTGATATTTCAGTTTTTCTTGCTTAATAAATTTACAAAAATGTTTACATTTATGTTTTTTTTTCTATACAGATGGGGTGCAGAGTGTACATTAATGAAAAAAAAAATAACTTTTTTGCATTTAACAAATGCTGCAATGAAACAAAGAGTGAACAATTTAAAGGGGTCTGAATACTTTCCGTACCCACTGTAATTTCTATATTATTTTACAATAAAGGTGTAAAAAGGGGAAATATAAGTATCTTATTTTATGCATTTTTTTTAAAGGAAGCAAAGATATATTGTAATTTTTAAGCATGACAATGAAATCAGGCTACTCATGTTTTAGCATCTGTGACAGTGGAAGAGAATGCTATATAAGGTGATGTATACATTATGATACCACGAAGAGATAAAGGTTTAAAAAGAGGAAATATAATATAAGTAACTTGTTTTCTGCTTTTTTTATAAGAAGCAAAGATGTTTTGCACTTTTCAAGATTGAATGAAATCGGGCTACTCGTGTTTTAAAATCTGTGACACTAGAAGAGAATACTATTAAGACATTTATACATTACTAAAAGGTGGCCCGATTCTACGCATCGGGTATTCTAGAATTTACGTATTGTGTAGTTCATGTATGATTTTTGTTCTATATATATATATATATATATATAGATGTTGTTGTGTGTAGTTACCAAGTGTTTGTGTAGGGCGCTGTACATGTTCTGGGTGTTGTCTGGGTGTGACGGGGGGTGAGAGCGGTGTTGTATGTGTGTTGCGTGTGTTGCGTTGTTTGTGGAGCGCTGTGTGTCTGTAGCGTTGTGTGTGTGTTGCGCGGTTTGTATGTGTGTGGTGTGTTTTGGGGGGAGGTATGTTTTGTGCAATGTGTGTGTTGTGCGGTATGTGCGTATATTTGTGTGTGCCGCGGTGTTTGTGTGTTGGGTGTTGTGTGTGTGCAGCGTTGTCTGTGTGTGTAGGTGTCTGTGTAGGGCAGTTGTTTGTGGCTCCCAGTGTGTGTGTGTGTGTGTGTGTGTGGTGTGTTGTGCAGTGCGCGCGTGTGTGTGTGTGTGTGTGTGTGTGTGTGTGCATCAGCCTCTCTTCTCTCAGCCTACCTCTCCCAGCCTCCCTCAGCATCAGCCTCCCTCTCCCAGCCTCCCCAGCATCAGCCTCCGCCAGCATCAGCCTCTCTCCTTCCAGCCTCCTCCAGCATCAGCCTCCCTCTCCCAGCCTTCCCCAGGATCAGCCTCTCTCCTCCCAGCCTCCGTCCTCCCAGCCTTCCCCAGCATCAGCTTTCCCCTCCCAGCCTCCCTCAGCATCAGCCTTCCCCAGCATCAGCCTCTCTCCTCCCAGCCTCAGCCTCTCTCCTTCCAGCCTCCCCCAGCATCAGCCTCTCTCCTTCCAGCTTCCCTCAGCATCAGCCTCCCGTTCCCAGCCTTCCCCAGGATCAGCCTCTCTCCTCCCAGCCTCCTTCCTCCCAGCCTCCTTCCTCCCAGCCTCCCTCAGCATCAGCCTTCTGCTCCCAGTCTCCCCCAGCATCAGCCTCCCCATGCATCAGCCTCCACCAGCATCAGCCTCTCTCCTTCCAGCCTCTCCCAGCATCAGCCTCCCCTTCCCAGCCTTCCCCAGGATCAGCCTCTCTCCTCCCAGCCTCCTTCCTCCCAGCCTCCCTCTCCCAGCCTCCCTCAGCATCAGCCTTCCGCTCCCAGTCTCCCCCAGCATCAGCCTCCCCAAGCATCAGCCTCCACCAGCATCAGCCTCTCTCCTTCCAGCCTCCCCCAGCATCAGCCTCTCTCCTTCCAGCCTCCCTCAGCATCAGCCTCCCGTTCCCAGCCTTCCCCAGGATCAGCCTCTCTCCTCCCAGCCTCCTTCCTCCCAGCCTCCCTCAGCATCAGCCTTCCCCTCCCAGTCTCCCCCAGCATCAGCCTCCCCAAGCATCAGCCTCCACCAGCATTAGCCTCTCTCCTTCCAGCCTCCCCCAGCATCAGCCTCCCCAAGCATCAGCCTCCACCAGCATCAGCCTCCCTCGTCCCAGCCTCCCCCTCCCAGCCTCCCCCAGCATCAGCCTCTCTCCTCCCAGCCTTCCCCATGATCAGCCTCTCTGCTCCCAGCCTCCTCCAGCACGCCGTGCTCCTCTGCCGACACTCACACACCCGATCGCATCCACTCATACACACCCGATCGCATCCACTCACACCCGATCGCATCCACTCACACACACCCGATCGCATCCACTCACACACACCCGATCGCATCCACTCACACACACCCGATCGCATCCACTCACACACACCCGATCGCATCCACTCACACACACCTGATCGCATCCACTCACACACACACGATCGCATACACTCACACACACAGACACTGACGAAATCGCACATACGCGCTGATACTCACAACATCCTGGGATATCACATGCTTCTGGCCATGTGATCCTCCCGCAGGTCCTGGAAGATCACAACAGCACAGTATCGAGGCCGAGAAGCAAGCGATATCCCAGGATGTTGTGAGTATGTGGATTCGATGTGATGTGTGAGGTGTGTGTGAGTGTGATCTGATTTGTGTGTGTATGTGTGTGTGTGTGTGCTGTTATGTGTCTGTATTTTCCGGCGCTGCAGGACCTTGATGTGTGGATGCGATGTGATGTGTGTGTGAGGTGTGTGTGAGAGTGAGTGGGAGCCGGTGTACACTGGTAACTATGATACACATCGGGTAACTAAGGGACCTTAGTTACCCGATGTGTATAATGGTTACCAGCTTTCACGGCCTCCGTGAAGATCCCAGCATCGCAAGGTTATGTCTGGCGCTGCCGGGATCCTGACGGAGCCGGTGTAGAAGCAAGAGATATCCCAGCATGTTGTGATGTGTGAGGTGTGTGTGAGAGTGAGTGTGAGAGTGAGTGTGATCTGATGTGTGTGTGTACTCACCTGGGAATCGGGGCTCCGTGTCAGTTGGGCCAGAGCGAGCGTGCATTGCGTGAGGGGGGCGGGGCCTGCAGAGAGCCGGGGCGAGAGGCCAATCCGTGTGGGGGGGCGGGGCCATGGCGAGCCCAGCGGCCAATCAGCTTTGTGTCACCGTAAGGACACAATTTCGGAGCATGACAGACAGACAGACAGACAGACAGACAGACAGAATAAGGCAATTATATATATAGATTATACCATGGAGGAGATAAATGTGTAAAAAGAAGAAATATAATATAAGTATCTTATTTTCTGCTTTTTTATAACACAAGGATGTTTTGAATTATTCAAGATTGACAATTAAATCAGGCTACTCATCTTTTACCATCTGTGACTCTGAAAGATAATGCTATAAGGTAATTTATACATTATTGAAGGAATTGTGCCACTATTATATTTATTTATGAAGAAAATTGTTTTTTTGACATTTTTTTAAATTTACTCCTATTTAAAATATCAAATGATTCTAAAGATATTTATGTTTTATAATGAAGATGGTGCCCTAGAGAGTTACTAATAAGGTCTGCATAGTGGTTCTGTGTTGCCAACTTTCTCTAAATGGCTGAGCATGCACAGTAAATCTATATTTTACTGTCACTATCCGCATTCAGCTGTGAAAGTATAATCCTTCATTTCGGCCTGAGTAGCATTTACAGAGCCGACCAGGATGGAGAAATCTTATTTCACTCCTTTAGGCTTTTGGACAGCTATCGTGACAGAAGACAGATGGTCAAGGAAGTACAGGAAATCTGTCGCGATAGCTCATCAGATAGGAGTAAATCAAGCTTCCGGCTATCTCTGTAAATACTATGGCCAGGATGGAGAATTATACTTTTAGGCTATGTGTCCACGGGAGAATGTAGCTGCGGATTTTTCTGCATCAAAATCTGCAGCTTTCCCGCAAAATCCGCACCTTTTCAAAGGTGCGGATTTACCGCGGAATTGCCACGGATTTGATGCGGATTTTGGTGCGGATTTTTTATTTTTTTTCCCCAATTTTAAAGCCAAAATCGGGATGAAAATCCGCAACAATAATTGACATGTTGCAGATTTTAACGGATCAAAATCCGCACAAAATCCGCTGCGGAATAATCCGCAGCGTGGGCACAGCATTTCCAAAATGCCATAGAAATGGCTGGGAAGTGCCTGAGCTGCAGATTTTCGGGAATTCCGCGGCTTTTCCGCGAGAAATCCGCGGCAAAATCTGCGCATTTTCTGCAGCGTGGGCACATAGCCTTACTGCTCATTTTCAGCCACCTAGAGAAAGTTGCAAGCACAGAAACAACTAGGCAGGCAGCTTTACTAGCTCGATAGGGCACTATCCTTATAATAAAACAAATATCTTTACAACCATTCAATATTTTATTAAGAGTAAATTTAAAAAATGTTAAAAATACAAATTTTCTTCAAAACTAAATATAAATTTGATGATGCCAAAACCCCTTTAAGGCTTGGGTTAAAGCGTATTATAAAACTCACGGGTTCAAGGAAGGTATCAGTTTATACCTATTGGTCTTACAACTACACCTTCACATCATCATTCTTCTCTGCAAGAATTTTTTATTGTCAAAAACATTAAGGGGCCAATTCATTAAAGGGAACCTGCCACCAAATCTGCTGCCTATAAGCTGCGGCCACCACGAGTGAGCCCTTATATACAGCATTCCAGAATGCTGTATATAAGAATCCAGGCCGATCTGTAAAATGTAAAAAACACCAAGGAAGCGGTCTAGTCCGCTGAGTATCGCTGCTGTCCGGTCCAGCACCTCCTCACTGCGACGATCGCCGTCCTCCTCCAACCCAGCCCAGTGTGCAAGATGCGTCCTACGTTATCCAAACAGACCGGCATTGCGATCCTGAGCAGACGCACTTTGATATGCCTTGCTGAGGACAGATCAAAGTACTGTAATGCGCAGGCACGAGGAAAGGTCAAAGACCGCCTGCGCATACGCGCTACAATACTTTGATCTGCTAACAGCAGGGCAGGACCGTAATGCCTTAGTAGTTGTCAGGAGAGACAGGTATCATGCCGCGCTTATCACCAGATCCAAAAAGCAGAATTTATTAATCCATGTCTTTTATTAAAAAAGAAAATACAGGTCTACGCGTTTCAGGTGTCACAGCCCCCTTCTTCAGGACGATTATCAGTGACAGGATAATACAATCTGAAGAGATAAGCCAGTATTTGTATGTTTGTAGGTGTAGACGTCATAGGTCCTCCGTCTGAAAAAAATCTTTGATTTTTTTTTTTTTAAATTAAGCTATTCACATTTATAATTAACTTTTGTCCTATAATTTCATATAAGATAAGACCGTTCTTTGTAAATGATAAGAATCCTGCCGATTTTTTTCAATGAGGGAGGACTTAGGACGTCTACACCTAGGAACATACAAATACTGGCTTATCTCTTCAGTGTCACTCTGTACAAAGGCTAATAAGACGTAGTACAGCGCAAGCCCCACTAGGTGGCAGCAGAGTAGTGAAGGAGAGACAAAGAAACACTGTAACGAAAAGGCAGCTGCAGTACAGCAGACTAACTTCAGCAGGCAGTAAGCAGGCAAACGACCAGGGGTCAATAGAGTAGTCAAACAGTCAGGGCCTAGCCAGGAAAGTCAAGTCACTGCAAAGGGAGGATCAATATCAAAGACAGAAAACAGAACAGAGTCGGTAGCCAGGAGATCAGGTATGCAGAGGTAAACACAAACAACAGACAGGAGAGGGAAGTCAGGGACCGGGACAGGCAGATGAATGGGGGAGGGAAGAACTCAGGACACAGTAGCAGGGAGGCAGGACAGATCGGGAACACTCACCAGAGCCAGTATACAAGCTGCAAAGCACAAATATCACTGGCATTGAGCCATAGTTAGGGAGGCAATATATAGCGTCCTGGGATCCAGAACGAGGCAAGGGAAGTTAACCCCTGACATGACCAGGCCAGAGATGTGTGTAACCACAGCAGGGAAAAGCCGGCCTGGATCATGACATTCAGAATGTATTATCCTGTCACTAATATTTGTCCTGAGGAAGGGGGCTATGACCCCTGAAACATGTAGACCTGTATCTTCTTTGTTAATAAAAGACATGGAATAATAATTTCTGCCTTTTGGATCTGGTGATAAGCGCGCCATGATACCCGTCTCTCCTGACAACTGCTAATTCTAATTCTTCGGGGCTGCAGCTATTTTCACCCTGTGATTACGCTATTATAGGAGTTGTGACTATCACACCCCCTATAGGTGAGTGTGCCTACATTCATTCCTATTTGGTGTTACCAGTTAAGACCCTATTGCGCTATTTTTTCCCCCACAGTCTCCTTTTAGCCTGGGTGAATGATATAGGATGCTATATCCACACGGGTGTGTGAAGGAGGAGGACAGCCATCGCAGCAGAGAGGAGGCACCAGACCGGGAAGCAGCAACACCCATCAAACCGGACCGCCCCCTAGGTGAGTATAATAAAGGTCTTTTTTACATTCTACAGAGCAGCCTGGGCTCGTATATACAGCATTTTATAGTACTGTATATAAGAGCTTACTGGTGGTGGGCCACAGTTTATAGTTGGCAAATCTGGTGACCGGTTCCTTTTCGATTGTACACACCAGTAGAGGTGTGGTGGGGGTAAGATGTACAACATTTATGAAGAAGTACATGTTAGAAATGTTACTCCAGTCAGGAACTTAGATAACATATCTGATATTTACTACAGCACTAAATGATAATGAATTTGGCGAATGTACACCGCCATGCCCCATTCTCCATACTTTGCCACAGCTGACCAGAACTGGTTAAGAAATGTTGAGTCGCTATATTTCTGCAAGTTTTCAGAGTGTTTTACGCATTAACACTTTACTTATGTTGGGCCTATGTCTCTAGCCAACCATCTAAAATGAAAGCCCAACTAAACTTTTTTTTGCCATTTTGTGATATTGTATCTAAGGGAGATTCTCATCCAGAGCAAAAGGTAAGGTTTTATCACATTTTTAATGTTAAAACAAACAGCTAGGTAAAATATCTTGTCCAAGCATTTGGATATTTGTTATTTTTATACATATTCAAACCCCAATAGAGCATTTCCAGGGATTGCCATATTATTTTTAGTATTTAAGTTTCTTATAGGGCAGTGTTTTTCATTCTAGTTGGTAGATTCTGAGATAGAAAATGTTTGATATCAATTGGCAAGTTAATGTCACTGGCTTGGTCAAGCGGGAGGTTCTAAAATTCCATCAATTTTCCAGCAAAGTGACACACGTTCTCTACAGTCATATTGCAAGAAATAACATGTGGTGTGTGATGGAATCTAAATGTCTGTACCGAGGATCAAGGAACCAACAGCTGGGACAATGAAACTGCAGCACACACAGGGCAAATTATTAATATCACTGGTATATAAAATAAATATCCTTAATTATTACATCAGAATAATGCCTGTCAAAGGTTGGGATATATTAGGCAGTGGATGAACAGTCAGTGATCTCTTGGAAGCAAGAAAAATTGGCAATTATATGGAACTAGCTTAACAGAGGTCACATTGTGAGATGGCTTTGTAAATGTGCCCATGGGAGTAGTTACGGACAAGGGCTTCACCTACCTCGCCCCGGCACGCTACAGAAAAGGGTGATGTGTGGGTGAAAGCGAATCCTACTTGTGCCGGAACCTCTAGGTAGACCTCCATCTTATCCTCTGCTGCACGTAGTGCAGTACAGTACGGCTGCGCCTTGCATTCACATTAGAGTCCAAAGGAGGTTTTAAAACTTCAAAATATAGTAAGCAATACATTGTCCACTTTAACATAGACCGGCTCGCCCAGGAGGGTTACAGACATGCTCTTATTCTCATCTACAGAGGCTGCCACGGAGGAGAGAAAGGCTGGTTTGTCTGCATTATACCGATAGACAACCACACTGATCCACGTTGTGGCTATAATAACTCTGTCACTGCTATGCTACTTTTCAAAGACTGCTCGTAGAGTCAGTTTCCCTGGTGCCACTGTCTTTCAGCAGGGTTTCCCTTCTTCAGTAAGGTCCTTTTTTTCTGCTAGCCAGACAATGTATCCACACTTTTTCACAAAGCTTGCCTGGTAGTAGTCCCTTTTGCCCAGTTCGCCTCTGGACAGTCTGCATCTCAAGCCTGGTCTTAAGGCCCCGTTACATGCAACGATTTATCTCAGGGGTCTCAAACACGCGGCCCGTGAGCCGCATGTGGCCCCTCAGGGTAGTTCGTGCGGCCCCCAGGCCCGTGCCCCTGTTTACTATCGCGGCAGGTGCAGGGGCCGCAGTCACTGTCTGCGCTTTATGTCAGATGAATGTGTTGCTGGCGCTTCGCTCTCGCAATACAATCATCTTACATAAATCACTGACAGTGACACTGCAGCTGTCGCGATAGTGACCAGGGGCACGGGCCTGGGGGCTGTACGAAGCAGAGATGAGGCAGCGCGGGACAGGTGAGAAGAATGGTGTGTGTGAGTGTGTGTGTGTGTGTGTGTGTGTTGGACGTTAACCCCTTAGCGGCTTATGACGTACTGGGTACGTTATAGCTCCCTGGTACTTAAGGACCCATGACGTACCCAGTACGTCATGGCAAAATCGCAGCCCCGGTGGCTGCAATCGCTGCAAATACCTTAGATTCGGGGAGGAGGGGACCTCAGGAGGAGTGGTGTCTCCTCCCCGGATCTACGGAGGCTGTGATTGGCTGAGCGGCGTTTGTCAGCCAATCACAGCCACTAAGGTTTCAGCCATTGAAAATCACTGAACCATTGAAATCCAGCCAAGATCAGGGCAGCTGTAGCACTGATCATTGCCTGGAGCTGGGTGACCTGTGTTTCACCCGCCCCCAGCTCTGATTGGAGAGACCGGCCGTGTGACCGATCTCTCCAATCACTGTGGATCTGGAGCCGCAGACCACTCCCCTGAGCTTCACTCCGGCGTCTGTGGAAGGTGAGGGGAGCAGCTGACCCATTATTACAGGATGGGGACAAAGTGCGCACATTACTATGAGATGGGGATAAGGCTGGGGACATTACTATAGGATTGGAACATTACAAGGATGGGCACAATACTATTGGATGGGGACATTACTACTATAGTATGGGCACATTACTATAGGATAGGGACTAGGATGGGCACATGACTATAGAATGGGGACAAGGCTGGGGACATTACTATAGGATGGGGACAAGGTGGGCACAGTACTATAGGATGGGGACTAGGATGAGCACAGTACTATAGGATGGGGGCATTACTACAGGGTGGGGACAAGGTGGGCACATTACTGTAGGATAGGGAAATTACTACAAGGGGACAAGGATGGGAAACATTACTATATAAAAGGGATAATGCTGGGGACATTACTATAGGACGGGGACAAGGTTTGCACATTACTAAAGGATGGGCACATTGCTACAAGGGGACAAGGATGGGGAACATTACTATAAGATGGGGGACAAGGATGGGGAACATACTATAAGATGGGGATAAGGATCAACACATTACTATAACATGGGGACAAAGATGAACACATTACTACAAAATGGGGACAAGGATGGGGAACATTACTTTAGGATGGGGACAAGGATGAGCACATTACTGTGGGATGGGGACTAGGATGGGGCACAATACTACAAGGAGACAAGGATGGGCACGTTATGGGGAACATTACTAAAAGATGTTGGTCAAAATTTCTATATAGTGCTAATTGTAAGACTATTAGTTACAAGAAAGGAATAAAATGTAAAAAAAAAAATGTTTATATTTAAACAAAGAATGTGCACGTTTGCTATAATGAACAAGTGAAAATGTTCAAAATCAGTGATCCCAAGGTGTGTAAAAAAAAATAAAATATATATATATATTATATATGGTACCAATAAAAATGTCACTTTGTCCTGCAAAGAATGCGGCCCCCCAAATTATTTTTTTTCCTCTGTGCGGCACATACACCCAGCCGAGTTTGAGACCCCTGATTTATCTGATGATCTCTTAAACAATGTGACACGCCCAGATCATTGCAACAATTTGCCGAGATCGTACATAGGTCGTTTTGTAGCGGTCACACGTACACATCTCACAAACGACGCTACATTGTTCAGCGATATATTGTATGACCAAGGCGGTCGTGTGGATGTTGTTCGTCGTTGGCATGGTGTCAAACGTAGCAATATGTCTGCTGCGTTCCAAACGACTAACAATATTTTGAAACTGAACGACGTGTCAACGATCAACGATTTTCACCCTATTTGCGATCGTTTGGAGTCGCACGTAGGTGTCACACGAAACTATTTCGCTAACGATGACGGACGTGCGTCACGAAAACCGTGCCCCTGACGACGGGGCATTTACTCTTCCACCTTCTTAATATACCTTCTCTCAATTGCTTCCACTACACAACCATCACCTAAATTGGAAAATAATTCTTCCCATATATCCCCTTACTCCACCTCACTGTGGACCGGCTCTGAAGTTAAGCCTGTCATAAGTGTCCCTGTCCCTGCTGTTAAAGGGAACTTGTCACGTGGAAAAATGCTATTAACCTGCAGATATGGGGTTAATCTGCAGGTTTTATTGCATTCTGAACCTTCTTAGCAACTGCACATTTAGGCTATGTGCCCACGCTGCGGATTTACCGCGGATTTACCGCGGATTTGCCGAAAATCTGCAGCAGCGGCACTTCCAAGCCATTTCAATGGCATTTTGGAAATGCTGTGCCCATGCTGCGGATTTTTCCGCGGCGGATTTGCCGCGGATTTTGATCCGGAAAAATCTGCAGCATGTCAATTATTGTCGCGGATTTTGTTGCGGATTTTTCCCATGCAAGTCAATGCAAGGTGTAAAATCCGCAAGAAATCCGCAGGTCTGTTCCCACAGGCTCTTTTTCCTGCGGATTTGGTGCGGATTTCGCAAACAAATCCGCAGGAAGTGATGTAGGATAGCTCAGGAAGAGGAAGTTTCACCATTTTGTAGTGTAGAGTAGTGGCAGTGTAGTCGTGTTGTGTCCGGACTCTGGATTGCCAGCTAAAAGCAGCTAGTTACAGGCTGCTTGCTTTTAGCTGGCAAAACAGGATCCCAGGTCTTTTTTCACAATTCTTTTTTTAAAAAAAAAAAAAAGTGCTCCGCTGTATTTTCACTGTCCAGCCCGATGCAAGCAAGCAACTGAGGGCTGTGCTTCTCAGCGGGATAAGGCTGAAGCATTCTCTGCCCCTCCCGCTGAGAAAAACAGTCCTCAGCTGCCCCTGAAAATGGCGGCTCCGTTGTGAAGCGCCATTCACAGGTGCTGTACCGAGGCTCATCCAGCTGCCCTGATGCATTGGTTGGCTGGGTAATATATTACGGGGTTAATGCCAGTTTTCTGCAAACTGGCACTAAGCCCGAGGTTCATAATGTCATGCCTGTGTAGACACGGCCATTATGAACCTCCGTTTGTTACTAAAGAAAAGAAAACACTTTTTGAAAAATTTTATTTGAAAGAAAAACACACACACATCCCTGATTGCCATCTTTATTACTCCCTGAATCCCCGACGATAATCCATGACAACTCCGAGCCAGGCTCCGATGTGCACCCGGCTGACCCGGGCACTGACGTCAGCCGGTGACAGCAGCCGTCAGTGTATTATTAAATGCTGCACAGCTCTTTTCCGGCAGCTGGGAACGTCTGATATCAGAGCCCTGGTCAGCTGACTTAATTCGCGAGCGCAGGCGGGTCAGCTGTGACCCGGGCACGGACGTCAGCCGGTCCCAGCAGCCGTCAGTGTTCGAGATGCTGCAAAGCTCTCTTCTGGCTGCTGGTACCGGCTGACGTCCGTGCCCGGGTCACATGAGTGCACATCGGAGCCCGGCACATCAGCTGGTCGGTGTGCAGTCAGCTGACCCGCCCGCGCTCACGAATTAAGTCAGCTGACCAGGGCTCTGACGTCAGACGTTCCCAGCTGCCGGAAGAGAGCTGTGCAGCATTTAATACACTGACGGCTGCTGTGACCGGCTGACGCTGTGACCCGGGCTCAGCTATGAACTGACCTGACCCGGCCAGTGAGTTCTGCCGCTCACACAGCCGGCAGAGAGCAAACCAGTGATTACAATTGTCCTGGATTAACCTCTGAGGCTTGGGAGTAATAAAGATGGCAATCAGGGATGTGTGTGTGTTTTTCTTTCAAATAAAATTTTTAAAAAAGTGTTTTCTTTTCTTTATTACCAAACGGAGGTTCATAATGGCCGTGTCTACACAGGCATGACATTATGAACCTCGGGCTTAGTGCCAGTTTGCAGAAAACTGGCATTAACCCCGTAATATATTACCCAGCCAGCCAATGCATCAGGGCAGCTGGATGAGCCTCGGTACAGCACCTGTGAATGGCGCTTCACAACGAAGCCGCCATTTTCAGGGGCAGCTGAGGACTGTTTTTCTCAGCGGGAGGGGCAGAGAATGCTTCAGCCTTATCCCGCTGAGAAGCACAGCCCTCAGTTGCTTGCATCGGGCTGGACAGTGAAAATACAGCAGAGCACATTTTTTTTTTTTTTTTTTTAAAAATACCAGTGAAAGGGAACATGGCACCACATTTTTTGGCTGTAAGCTGCGACCACCACCACTGGGTTATTATATACAGCCTGTTAAAATGCTGTATATAAGAGCACAGTGGTGTTAGCCTCAGCTTTTTACAAAAAAAGTGGCGACAGGTTCCCTTTAAACATTTCTGCCCCTTTATTACAAAATGGATAATGGAGAAGAAAGGAGGGTTGGGACAGGAAATGACATAAAGAGCCTTTTTTTTCCTTCAAAACAGACTAAGCTTTATTCAGAAACACAATAAAGTACAATGGACAAAATCCGCATCAAATCCGCAACGGAATCCGCATCAAATCCGCACCTATGCTAAGGTGCAGATTCCGGGGGAAAGCTGCGGATTTTGATGCAGAAAAAGCCGCAGGTACATTCTACCGTGGACACATAGCCTAAACCTCACTGCCGGGAGGAAATTCTGTTAAAACTATGATTAAGAGCCCTGATGGGATTGAAACGCGTAAGCGCACTGTATATATTTACACATCTGACCAACCAATGTTTTTTTAATAGTATGAAATAAAGACTTGATTTTATATTTTGGATGAGTTGCCAGATCATCTTTTTTTTCTGGATGTTGCTGTGCTGACCCTTGGACAAGGAGCTGAGCTACAGCAACAGGGCGTTTTGAAAATGGAAACCCCTTTCAAACTTCTGAGATCAGCAGTTAGACTCAGGTATATAATACAGCTGGCAACCGAATGGTTGAGCCTGCTATCGATTTGCAGTGTGCCCAGATAAGATGAAACATGGACAAACTCTGCCCCCCCAATCACCGTGGGCCGCTGTATGTTCACTGGGTGCTGGCAATTACCATAGTGATACATTTTATGGAAATGCAACATCTTTTATATGTGCCAGTGGTGACGCTGCACAGAGGACCTGTGACCTCTCCTGACTTGTCTGCTTTAGGAAATATTAATAATTCCTATGAAAAAAAAACTATTCTGTAGAATCTTTTCTTAGAACTTTGTAGTCTGCTATTCTCTTGTACCTCCTGGAAATGTAAAAAATTTTAGCAACTGGGACTTTAATAAAGGGAACCTGTCACCAGGTGTTTCCCTTAAAAGCTGCGGCCACCACCAGTGAGCCCTTATATACAGCATTCCAGAATACTGTATATAAGAGCTCCGGCCGCTCTGTATAACGTAAAAAGCACTTTTATAATACTCACCTAGGGGGTCGTCCAGTCCAATAGGTTTCGCTGCTCTCGGTCCGGCATCTCCTCCATCTTGTGAGATTGCCGCCCTCCTTCTCAGCCCCAGATGCATGATGAGTCCTGCGTCATTCACAGAGAGGTCTTCATTGTGCTCTGGTGCATGCGCACTTTGATCTGCCTGGCTGCGGGCAACTTAGTCTACTTTAGTGCGCCTGCGCATTACAGTACTTTGCTCTGCCCTCAGACAGGCAGATCAAAGTGCGCATGCACCAGAGCGCAATGAAGACCTCTCTGTGAATGACGCAGGACGCGTCATGCACGTGGGGCTGAGAAGGAGGGCGGCAATCTCACAAGATGGAGGAGACGCCGAACCGAGAGCAGAGACATCCTTCGAACTGGACCGACCTGCAGGAGAGTATAATAAAGGTATTTTTACATTATACAGATCGGCCTGGATTCTTATATACAGTATTCTAGAATGCTGTATATAAAGGCTCACTGGGGGTGACCGCAGCTTATATGATAAAAACCTGGTGATGGGTTCCCTTTAAGTTCTTTGTCAATACGATTGTGACACTGACAACCCTGACGGTGCGACCATACAAAGTGACTGGCTGCATGAGAGCAAAATTCTACCCACCACAATGGGCAACTGTCACACAATTTTATATCAAGCAGGGATGGTTGGAGCTTTGGCACAAATTTTTCCAATGTATGTTTGCAACCCGATTGTAGGAGATTGTAACAATGCATATGTAGCAGGGATGAAGTTGTGGGTAACATCTACGTTTTTTTGCACCCTGGCACACTACATGAAGAATGAGGTCCTGGCTGGCTGCGTGCATTAGTGTCATAAGGTCGGTACGCCTAAGTAGGCCGAATGTCGCCGATGGCTCCAACTAGCCAGGACCTGCTGTTAACTCGTATTGACAAAGAGACCACCACTTCCTTTTAAGCAACAAGATTTTACTGAACAGTTCTTCTAAAACAACTAATGGAACAGGCTACCATGGGAGGTAGTGAGCTCTCATTCAATGGAAATCTTCAAGTGGAAGCTGGATAAACATATAGCGGTGATGATTTAGGAAAATCTGTCCCTTCCAACTCTACCATTTTATGATGGTATGATTTTATGATTCTATGAACTATGTTCACTAGGCAGTGGGTACATATCTTCTCACATGTTTGGTAACACAGACTAACTCCAGGTATACAGTCTTCAAACACACTTGAGGAGTTCCTGTTATTACAGGTTTAGCTACTCAAGCACACCCCAGCCTAGTATAACAGTCTGTGGAAACCATCCTGTCTTCCCTGAAGTCCTGCACCGGATCCTCCACATGAAGGAGAGGGTAAGTACTTTGCCAATATGTCCAGAGTCAAGCTTCAAGCTTTCATACGCCTAGAAAACTCTAATTTAGCACAGACACTTTGTCTCGCAAACTAATTTGTCTCAGACCTTTACCTTTTTGGGAACTATAAATTGTTCGGGGCCTGGTGGCTTTACATCCATTTGGTCAGGATCTTTCTGACTGAGTCACTTCAATTCGAGCGGTCACTCTCTGAACCTGTCATAGTCCTTTAATCTGTGTATCGGTCAGATTCTTTAGATCATGCTGCTGTACCGCCCCGTGCAGTGTTAAGTTCGTGACGCCACCCACGGGATGTGGTGAAGGTGGACACCACCGCTGCAGTTACGGGGCACCCGGGGGAGATAGTATGCAGCAAGTTGTTAACCCCTCCGTGGGCAGGGATGGTGGCCCCAGGACCCAATGGGGGTGTTTGGCGGTGCAGGGAGATGGGCGGCCGGAGGGCACTGATGTACTCACTATTAGTAAACACACAAGTCTCTGGTAAACCAAGGTGATGGTGGTCGGTGCCCGCAGCCAGCTGCAGTCTGGTCCCCCACCCGGCTGGTGGTCTCTGTCTTTCTCCTGCACCTGTTTTGTATGTTGGACTACCTGCGCTTGCAACTTCAGGAGTCCGCTCCCGGCTTGTGGTTGCCTAAGGAGCCCTTTGCCCGCAAACGCTGGCCCGTGGGATCTGTGAGCCGTGGCGGTGGCTGCTTATCCCCCTTGTTGGGCTGTTGCCTTCAGTCAGGACTTTGGCTGGGACAGGACCTATAGTCCTGGCCTCAATCAGTTAATTAGCCAGCCCCCAGTAGCTTCTGGACCTAGCTTCAGGGTCTGAGTACCCCCACTTGTGCTCCGGTTTCCGAGTCGGTTCCCCGGGTCAGTACCGCAGGCCACTACCCTGTCCCGTTCCACCACGGTTCCACTGAGCCGTCTTCCCGACTCCTGCAGACAGAGGCCTCCGTATGCCTCCTAGCCAAGGTACCAGGGCTCCTACCCTGTCACCTGTTAGTTTGCCTCAGGCCCAGACACAGGTCTGACCTCCACTCTCCTTGAACTCTGAAACTCAACTCTCGGCACTGTGTGTGCCCGAAGACTCAACTTTTCCCGCCCCAGGCTCTCTGAACTCCTGGGTGGGCGTCTTCCAACTGCCTGGTTCTGCCCCCTGGTGTGTCCATCAAGCCCTGGGGGTGGTGACTAGGGTTTCATGTGGTTGGCTTGTGTTACCTAGTGAGGGACTGGTGTTATGCAGGGCCCTATCTGTGACTACCTAGCTGGCCAGGGCATCACACTGCCTTGGTCTCAGTCTGTCTGCTCCTTTTTGCCGACCTTTCACACCTTAGATCTGCCTTTGCTACACACTGGGCCCTATCTAACTTCTATAAGAAACTGACTCTTTCCCTATAATCTAACCCCTCCCACTGTGGGCTAGTCCTAACTTCACCTGTCTCGGACCCTACTCACTGTCTGTTGCTCAACCTTCTAACAGGACAGAGTACAACACTATACAAAAACAATACTACACATTACATTACTACTTATCACAGTTCACATGGCACATTATTTACATGACATTACAATAACGCGACTGATGTCTTCAGGGAAAGGAACCAGTCCACCTCCTTACACTTAGAAGCCCCCATAACTAGAACATAGAGTACAAAGAGTCAGAAGTGTCCCCAGGATAGGAGGCTCTTGCTATGTGGATGCCCTTTCTGTTTGGATGTCACTGTGTCACAATTAACACAAATCTGCTAAAATAGATAAAGTTTATTTAGTTTTTTAATTATTTGTTTTTACATTTTTATTGCCAAAAGAAAGATTATGTAAATAAATCACTTAAAACAATTACAATAAATTGTTGCTTATTTGTGTTATCTGCATATGTAAATCATATTAACATTGTACTTTAGATATTATGAAAAAGGGAAAATATTAAGTTACAAAGAATAGTATACATCTGCTATAATTCTTTACATCTGTACATGTAAGACAGCCATGGAGAGTATAGTATACAGCCTTAGTAAGCTGGGCTTGCTGGGACATATTGTTCAGCACATAGAGCACCTTGGCTTGTCGTTTTCTGAATTACAGGTTATATTTCCAGGCGCATTTCTCTGTTCTGATAACACTTCTTTTACTGTGTCCTGCACCCTCTGGTCTTGTCCATGTCCTCTCCGTCAGTGGGGATACGTTTTCTGTCAATTTCTACCTGTGTGAACAAGTGAATAAATAAATAAGGCAATGTACAGCTGCAAAAAGGCTGGATAAGTAGCTGAAACAATAATATATTACATACATACATACACATACACACATATTTTATATATATATATATATATATATATATATATATATATATATATACACACATACATGCATACATACATACATACATACATACATACACACACACACACACACACACACACACACACACACACACACACACACACAGTATATAAAAAAATAATTTACAGTAATATAAATCTATGTAGTGCAGACTCTCAGATTTAATTTGATTTGAGGGTATTGTCATCCTAATTGGAGTAAGGGTTTAGGAATTGCAGCTCTTTAATATGATGTTGCCCCTTTTTCAAGAGACTAAGGCGGACTTTGCACGTTGCGACATCGCAAGCCGATGCTGCGATGTCGCACGCGATAGTCCCCGCCCCCGTCGCAGGTACGATATCGTGTGATAGCTGCCGTAGCGAAAATTATCGCTACGCCAGCTATACATGCACTTTCCTGCCCTGCGACCGTCGCTCTGGCCGGCGACCCGCCTCCTTCCTAAGGGGGCGGGTCATGTGGCGTCATAGCGACGTCACACGGCAGGCGGCCAATAGCGGCGGAGGGGCGGAGATGAGCAGGATGTAAACATCCCGCCCACCTCCGTCCTTCCGCATAGCCGCCGGCGGCAGGTAAGGAGATGTTCCTCGCTCCTGCGGCTTTACACACAGCGATGTGTGCTGCCGCAGGAACGAGGAACAACACCTGTCGTACCTGTCGCGGCACCGGCATTATGGAAATGTCGGTGAATGCAACGATGATACGATAACGACATTTTTGCGCTCGTTCATCGTATCATCTAGCATTTACATAGTACGATGTCGAAAGTGACGCCGGATGTGCGTCACTTTCGATTTGACCCCACCGACATCGCACATGCGATGTTGCAACGTGCAAAGCTGCCCTAAGGCTATATGCCCACTTTGCTTTTTTGTCAGTATACAAAAAGTATGATTTGGCAGGAAAAAAGCTGCTGAAAAATATGTCAGTTTTTTCATGTGATTTTTAATGCTCTTTTTATATGCGCTTTTTCATGCTTTTTTGGCTTCCATGATAACTGGCAAAAAAAACACACACAAAAAAAAACGCAATGTGAGCATTACACATGCATTTTTTTCCAGCGTCTTTCACTGACTCCATTGAAGTCAATTGGGGAGCAAAGTAGGAAAAAAAGCAGAAACAATTGACATGCTGCTTCTTTTTTCAGCAACAAAAAAATGCAAGGAAAAAAGAAGCAACGTGGGGCAAGTCAGGATTCTCATAGACTTTGCTGGGATAATTTTCCCTTGCTTTATTGATTAAAAGAAGCAAGGAAAAATGCTAGAAAAAAAATGCAGAATGGGCACAGGGCCTAAAATTAATTGGCATAATTATCTCAAAAGCTCTTTAATGGGCTGCACGGGTTATTCGCTCATTAATCCATCATCAATTAAAGGGAACCTGTCACCAGATTTGTCCCCTATAAGCTGCAGCCACCACCAGTGAACCCTTATATACAGCATTCCAGAATACTGTATATAAGAGCTCAGGCTGCTGCGTAGAACGTAAAAAAAGCTTTAGAATACTCACCTAGGGGGCGGTCCAGTCCGATGGGTGTCGCTGCTCTCGGTCCGGTGCCTTCTCCATCTTGCGCGAATGCTGTCCTCCTTCTGAGGCCCCTGTGGATGACGCATCCTACATCATCTACACAGGCCGGTATTGCGGTCTTGCGCATGCGAACTTTTATCTGCCCATTGAGGGCAGCTCAAAGTATTGTAGTGCGCATGCGCGGGCAGTCTTTGACCTTTCCTCGTTCCTGCGCATTACAGTACTTTGATCTGCCCTCAGGACGGCGTTCATGCAAGATGGAGGAGGCACCGGACAGAGACCAGCAACACCCATTGGACTGGACCACCAGGTGAGTATTATAAAAGGTCTTTTTTACGTTCTATAGCGCAGCCTTGCTCTTATAGACAGTATTCTGGAATGCTGTATATAAAGGCTCATTGGTGGTAGCCGCAGCTAAAACTCCGTCCAATCAACCTTGCTGCATTTGGTTGATTTTGAGCAAAAAGTATCTCCCTCTACCCTTCAGAATTAATCGGGCTGCTTCTGTCTTCAGTCACATCATCATTAAATACTAGGGACCCAGGGCCATTGGAAGCCATGCATGCCCATGTCATCAAACTGCCTCCGCCATGTGTTACAGAGGATGTGGCGTGCTTTCGATAATGAGTTGTTCCAAGCCTTCTCCTTACTTTCCTCTTCCCATCATTCAAGTACAGGTTGGTCTTCCGTTCATCTATCCACAGAATGCTTTTCCAGAACTGGGCGGATCTTTACATTTTTTTTGGCCTTTCTATTTTTAAGGCTCATCTATGGTTTGCACCTTGTGGTGAACCCTCTGTATTTGCACTCAGGATGTCGTCTCTTTATGGTAGACTTAGATACTGAAACACCCACTTCCTGGAGAGTGTTCTTCACTTGGCTGGATGTTGTGAAGGGGTTTTTCTTCATCATGGAAAGGATTCTGCGATCATCCACCACTGTACCAAATTGTTGATTTGGCTACTTTTAACATTGCTGCGCTCTCTGATGGATTTCTTCTTTTTTTTTTAACCTATTGATGGCCTGTTTCTCTTCTATTGAGAGTCCCTTTGACCGCATGATGTTCACCGCAACAGCTTTCAAACGCAAATGCCACACCTGGAATCTGCTCCAGACCTTTTACCTGCTTAATTGAAGATTGATTGACTAGGGAATAGCCCATGCTGCCCATTAAATAGCTTGAGATAATTTTCCAATTACTTTTGGTCCCTAGAAAAAGAGGCAGCTACATATTAAAGAAATGTAATTTCTAAACCTTTACTCCAATTAAGTACCATCAAATTAAAGCGGAGAGTCTACATTTTAAGCCTATATTGGTTGTATAACTGTATCTGGAATATGTTTTGGTAAACAGCTAAAATGCCAAAACTTGTGTCACTGTCCAAATATTTCTGGACCTATCTGTATCTATACTTCGATCTATCCTAATATCTATCTATACTAATATCTATCTATCTTAATATCTATCTGGCCTTCTATCTATAGCAAGATAACATTAAAGGTGTGCAGATGTACCCCATACAGAACAACTAATATATAACTCGCAGCATGAAGTACATAATTTGTGTAAATATACACTTCACCTTTTTTGTAGTCAGTTATCAGTATTTTTACAGAATCTGCACTATCATGCTTCTTATTTATTTTTTATTGTAGAGAAGTATCTATGGGGTTACCGATTTCTCGCAGGTCAGCTACTGAAGGGTTACGCATTAACATTTCATCACATTTTCGGTCATCATTAAGCAGCATGAGATGAATATTCCCAACGCCAGCAGTTTTGCTGAATGATATCATCTCTCCAATACTGATGATTCCAGCGAGTTTATGCCGGCTGTTTCATTAGGTGAGCTGTGTTTTCCTTCTGCTCCCACTGTTACACTTTTTCTGGCCGGTCATTCTCCAGTAGCAGCCACAGGAGCGTCTATTAATAAAGTCTTACCTTTACCTTAGATGACTTTTGCCTACCTCATAGTGAGTCTTATGTTTAGAGTAACCAAAGCTAAGCAATATTAATATCGCAAATGTCCATTTACACTGAAAATTATCCTGAATTCCTAGGAACTCTTAAGGTACCGTCACACTAAGCAACATCGCTGCTGATGCACAACTTGCTAGCGATGTTGCTTAGTGTGACATCCAGCAACAACCTGGCCCCTGCTGTGAGGTCGTTGGTTGTTGCTGAATGTCCTGGATCATTTTTTAGTTGTTGCTCCCCCGCTGTGAAGCACACATCGCTGTGTGTGACAGCGAGAGAGCAACAACTAAATATGCAGGCAGCAGGAGCCGGCTTCTGCGGACGCTGGTAACCAATGTAAATATCGGGTAACCAAGAAGCCCTTACCTTGGTTACCCTATATTTACCTTCGTTACCAGTGTCCGCCGCTCTCAGCTGCCAGTGCTGGCTCCCTGCTCTCTGCACATGTAGCTGCAGTACACATTGGGTAATTAACCCGATGTGTACTGTGGCTAGGTGTGCAGGGAGCCAGCGCTAAGTGGTGTGTGCTTGTAACCAAGGTAAATATCCGGTTGGTTACCCGATATTTACCTTAGTTACCAAGCGCATCATGCTTCCACGACGCTCCAGCGATCCCTGACAGGTCAGGTTGCTGGTGTGATCGCTGGAGCGTCGCTTAGTGTAACATCTCACCAGCGACCTCCTAGCAACTTACCAGCGATCCCTATCAGGTTGTATCGTTGTTGGGATCGCTGGTAAGTTGTTTAGTGTGACTGGGCCTTTAGTCACAATAATATTGCAAAGAAAACAAGCTATCAATCTCTTGATGAGTGCGGAAAACACTTGTTCGCCGGGTGAAGTGATTGTTTTTGTGCTACACATAAGATCATTGTTTTAAACAGGGCATTGTTCTGTATAAATAGGATATATGCTGCCAGGAACAATGACAGCCTATGTGCACCATGTGATCTATCATAGAGCATTCTTTGCAGTTCGTTATGTATGGTTTGCCTGTGGTAATGGGCATGTCACAGACTTTCCTCGGTTGCAGGTTTTAGTGACTGGTTCTGGGTCTGAATCTGTTTGTTTTGTGGGACTCCGCCTAGTAAATTGATTCCCTTTCTTTCGGGGAACAGATGATTAATGCCAGGTTTCCTTCCATCAGCTCCTGACTCCTGGTCAGGTATTTCCGGTTTGGACCACTCCCAGATCCTATATATACCCATAACTTCCACCAGAGGGTGCCAGTTATTTCATATCATTTGGAAGCTGAGCCAGGAGGTGAAAGGAGCTGTTTCTGTCCCTCAGTAGTGCTTTGGCTGTAGCATTGTTTGTTTGCTGCAACATCTTCAGGTGTGCCTATTTAGGTTTGGAAGTTTCCCAGTAGATTGTTTATTCCCCCCTTTTTATGTTGTTTCCCCTCATGCACTTTTAGAGGCTTCTTTGTGTCTGGTTTCCGTGTGTACGAGTTTTTGTTGTGCTACCAGTTTTGGGTTTTTTTGTCGGTGGAGTTGTAGACTTCTGTTCTTGATCCTTCCCCCCAGGTGGTGGGTTGTGGAGGGGGGGGGTCATAACATCAGGGACAAGGACAGGGCCTAGGTTGGAGGCCTGGATCTCCCTACCATTAAGGGTACCTTCGGGTGTTAGGTTGAGCGCAAGGGACCCAGCTCTAGGGCCAGTATAGGCTTCCCTGGGTTCACCGAAGACACCTGTGACAGGGCAACTCAATGAACGCCGATCAATTTGTGAAAAACCTTAAAGGGAACCGGACAGCTGATACATGGTCCTCCTGGAAAGAAGCCAAGGGGAAGGACAACCCTTCTTTTCCCACTCCGGCAGCCAAGCCCTATTCTGGGTCTTAAGCCTGCTTTACACCTTACGATATCACATACGATATCATATGCGATCGTACCCGCCCCCATCGTATGTGCGGCACGTTCAATTTGTTGACCGTGTCACACAAACGATTATTTGCCTCACACGTACTTACCCGTCCATACGACCTCGATGTGGGCGGCGAACATCCAGTTCCTGGAGTGGGAGGGACGTTCGGCGTCACAGCGACGTCACGCGGCAGCCGTCCAATAGAAGCGGAGGGGCGGAGATGAGTGGGACATAAACATCCCGCCCACCTCGTTCCTTCCGCATTACCGGCGGGAGCCGCGGGACGATGTGTGGTACCTCGGGAACATTGAACAACCAGACGTGCAATTTTAAGGAAATGAACGACGTGTATGCGATAAACGGTTTTACGTTCAATCGCAATCGCACGTAGCTGTCACATGCTACAACACCACTAACGATGCTTACGACGTGACCCCGCCGACACATCGTTAGATTTGTGGTAGCGTGTAAAGCCCGCTTTACACGCAACCAGTTGCAGAGCCTCATTCTCTGCTACGTACTCTCTGGTTGCCTTAAATGTAATTTTTGGTCACCTAAATCTGCCTTCTAAGTAGCTTCACTGCTACAGTATTTGTAGAAAAAAAAACAAACAAACAAACAGATACCGGTATCCTTTTTAAAGAATGAATATTCCCACGTACTCTCACGTAGTGAAAAGCAAATCTGCTGAAATTCAAATTTGGCAATTGTCTCAAATCTGTTCAGGAAATTGGATTTGCATTGAAAAAATGTAATGGTACAGGTGGGTAGCGAGGTTTAAAATATTTTTTTACTCTCATTTTAATCCATTTTTCCAGGTTTCTACAACTGCGTAACAAGGGTGTATGGTTGCACCACGATTTAATCGATTTGCCCAAAACAAAATTACACGAAATTCAAATTTGGGCGAATCAAAATTTTGGGTAAAATGTGAGGTGAACCAAATGACAATCCTCTACTACCATGCAATGGAGTATAATACTACAATAAATTGGCCATACAATAAAACCACATATTGTCCAAATAATACCACTATACTAATACCACTATACTATACCTACCGTAAATAGTGAAAAACCAGGTGAGTTTTTTTAAATTACCACTCCAGTTGTTTTTTCTCAGTGCTGGAGTGGTGCTTTAATTCTAAGTCCACTGCCCTCGATTGTCACGTGTATTAGGACAGGCTCAGGGTTAGCTTCATTTACCATCTGAGACCATCTTAGACCATGCACTTTGGGCACTTTTGGTTAATTCCTTCCCTGATGCAGCAGCAGACTTGCTAAGCTGTCATCAGTTGAGCACTTCCGGGCTGTATTTAATCCCTCTTCTTCCTGCAGACGTTGCTGGTTATTTTATTCAGTTAGGAGCTAGCCAGGGAGCAGAGAGGACGTGTAGTTTCTGCTACTGCTGCTGCTATCTGCTGTTGTTGTTGTTGTTGTAGTTGTTAATACTACCCCCTTTTCTTTGTACCCTTACCCTTACACCTTTGGTTATACCCTAGTGCAGGTTTTTTGGTATGTATGAGGTTTGTTTGACACCTGTTAGTCATTCCTTGTAGGTGGGTTAGTGGGATTTCTGTCCAGGTCAGTTCCCTAGGTGTTGGGGACTTAGTCATCAGAGCCAGGACAGGAGACAGGGCCACGTTGGAGGCTCCACCCTGACTACCATTATGTCTACCATCAGGATAAAGGGACAGCATAGGGATCCCAGTCTTAAGGTCATTTTACACGCTGCCATATTGCTATCAATATCGCTAGTGAGCGTACCCGCCCTCGTCGGTTGTGCGGCACGGGCAAATCGCTGCCCGTGGCGCACAACATCGCTTACACCCGTCACACGTACTTACCTTCCCTGCGACGTCGCTGTGGCCAGCAAACTGCCTCCTTTCTAAAGGGGTGGTTCGTGTGAAGTCATAGCGACATCACACGGCAGCCATCCAATAGAAGCGGAGGGGCGGAGATGAGCGGGCGGAATATCCCTCCCACCTCCTTCCTTCCTCATTGCCGGTGGATGCAGGTAAGGAGATGTTCGTCGTTCCTGCGGTGTCACACATAGCGATGTGTGACGCCGCAGGAACGACGAACAACCAGCTGCATGCACCACCAACGATATTATGAAAAGGTGCGACGCATCAACGATCAACGATTTTTGACGTTTTTGTGATCGCTGATCGTCGCTCCTAGGTGTCATACGCTGCGATGTTGCTAATGCCGCCGGATGTGCGTCACGAACGACGTGACCCCGACGATATATCATTAGCAATGTCGCAGCATGTAAAGCACCCTCTTGGGTCAGCCAAGGTGCCTTGGCACCATCTTTATCTTTCCGTTACACCGATCCTATACTCACCCTCCATCATTTTAATCTTTTTAGTGGACCGCTCCAGTCCTGCAGCAGCAAGTTATGCCCGTAACTTCTGACTAGTCGGAAATCAAAAAGGTTTATTTACAGTTATTCGTCAACACAAACATGAAAAAAAACAGTGCATTTGTGTCAAGGACGACAATTTCTAATGTTTCGACCTAGTCGGTCTTAGTCATATGGTCGCACCATAAGTAGACAATGAAGCGTATCTGGATATAATCACTATGGAAAGAAATTCAAGGCCAAGATTGAAGAAATTCACATAATGGCAAGCTGTGTTTGATATAAGGTGTGTATAAGGTTAGATGACGCTATCCAGGTGGGTAGCGTTGATCAAAAGTATCATGCAGCACCAGAATGTGAAGACATACTATGTCAAAGCCAGGGTTAATATGCAATATCACTTAAGAAAAAAAATGTTGGGGGTTCAAAGGTATTGTGATATACACAGTAATCCACTAAGGAGCAGCAGGGAATTGTATGTCCCAGTGGGTTATAAGCATTCAGGTGGCTGCGGGTGCCTGATGGAAATGTGCTCTGTCTGGATAGCTGGCTGTGTCACACATCCCGTCAGCCATCCAGAGAGTGTGCTTATAACCACTGGGACATACAATCCCTTCCCATAATGCCATTCTGTAAATTTCTTCAACCTTGGCCTTGAATTTCTTTCCATAGTGATTGTATCTAGATACGCTTACTTCATTATTGTCTACCTATGGTGCGACCATATGAGTAAGACAGACTAGGTCGAAACGTCAGAAATTGTCGCCCTTGACACAAACGCTTTTTTTCACGTATGTGTTGACGAATCACTGTAAATAAACCTTTTTGTCTGCATGAGCAATACAAGTGTGCTGCAATCTTTTTGAACTTTAGTATTATAGGGTCCTAAGATCCCTCTTTGCTAGCAACTTATTTTCCTAGTTTCCGTGTGCTCACCATCTTGTTACTATGGCTGGAAATCAGATGTTAAGTCACAAGCGTTCAATGCAAGTCTATGAGAGCCAGAATGAGGCCAAAAAACAAGGCTCTCATAGACTTGTATTGAGTTGTGACCTCTAACACGCTCCATGAAGCACTGAAGCTGTCGACAGGTTACAAACTGCCTTATACCGGCAGTAGCGTCGGTGAAAACAGATGAAGGTTCCGTCAGGTAAGTATAAGACAGGGGGAAGGGGACAGATTTAAAGGAGCTTTTACAGCACTTTTTCAGGCAGATTTTGGGTGGAATCCACCAGAAAAAGTCACATACAGTACCCTTGGTGGCGCAGGATAGTAAAGGTTTCCATGTCACATTCTCAGATTTCTAATTACGACTTCGAGAAAACAGGTCCTGAACAAATGCCCAGTTGTGCAAAGGTATAAAGGCAAAATATAATGCATATTTTCAATATGTACAAGTCAAAAAGTTTCTATTCTCCATGCATATGTTTTTTGAACGATACAAGCCCTGTGATAAAACAATGGCCGCATGTTTGTTAGATTGACTGTCCCAATTGATATTACACAAGGTTTTCATGTCTGAGTAATCGTCTGGAGAGCGGCGGCTCGAGTATTACTGCATACATTAGAATTATAAGCACATTATGGATGACAGCCTTGTGAGGTTCCAACACATTTGCTGAACTTCATGTTTTCCTCTAGTTTTGAGCACAAAAAACGGCACAAAAAACAGCTGACATAGCCAATCCTTGTGGATGATAAAATGAGTATATTTATGCACGATATAAAGTAGATGGCTCATGTTTGCGATGCTATATAGCAATGTCTGCTCCGGATAGACCAGTTTAGATGTTGCTGTCACCAGATCCTAGATTGATAGGAAAGCCCCACAAGCAATAAAGTCCTGCCTGTCCCAATCTAATCAGAATGTATAATGTTCCATCAGGTCGTCTTATGTCCTCCAAAACAATCTATATGTAATGTAAACCATTCAAGGCAAATGTGGAAATCAATAATACCTGGATGTTGTAGCAAGTCTTCTGGGTGACGTGTTTATGGGGCTGGAGATCATTCTCGACTCCCATTGATTTCACCTCTGCCCCAGAGACACATGTAAACGGCATAATAAACTGCATGTTTGCCATCGGATTCCAATTGCGAGGTATCTCCTGGTCGGAGCCCAGCTCAAGCTTACAGGATAAGCTGTGTGGTTGATCAGGACCTTAAAAAAGAACAGTGGAGAATGTTAGGACAAGGGTGGAATAGCCTATGATGGAGATCTACGGTAAGCTTCGCGCTTGGGGAATGGAATATATCAGAATTTGGGGCTAGTTCGACATGGTGGAGCATTCTCATTAAAACTAGGAAAACCCAATTCATTATTGTACTTGCACCTTTTATTCTAGTTTTTGGGTACTTTCTGCCATGTTTATCATTTCACCCAATTCTTTTAATCTGCACCTTTTCTAAAGTGTACTTTATATATACCGTATGTACTTGAGTATAAGACGAGTTTTCAGCCTATTTACGCTGAAAACAACCCCCTCGGCTTATACTTGAGTGAGGTTCCCACAAAAAAAATTCTCACCTGTCCTCAGTTCCTGCGGTGTCCTGTTACCTGCTTCTTGTAGACAGCAGGCACATAGACCCCTCGATGATATTGTCCGGTGCACGGGTCCGCCGCTTCTGTTTACTGTCATGGCTTTACTGCAGTTGAATGCTTTGCGGCGCCACAAAGCATTTAACTGTAGTAAATCACTGACGCCAGCAGCAGCCTCATGCACTGCATGCAATTATGCAGGGGTCTATGTGCATGCGATCTGCAAGAAGCACCCCTTGATGATCATGTCTGGTGCACGGTGCCGCCACTACCATCATCGCTTTACTGCAGTTGAATGGTTTGCTGCACTGCAAACCATTCAACTGCAGTGAAGCGATGACTGTGGTGGCAGCCTCGTGCACCGGACAAGATCATTGAGGGGTCTATGTGCCTGCTGTCCGTAAGAAGCAGGTAAGAGAACACCGTGGGAATGGAGGATAGGTGAGAATATTTTTTTTGCATGTATGTGAACAACAACATAATAGGGGACAAGAAAGGGATCGGAATGAGGACATTAATAAATGATGGGCATATTACTACAAGGATAGGCACATTATTACTGGATGGGACAAAGGGATGGGCACATTAGTACAGGGCACAAGGACACAAGGATGGACACATTACTACAGGATGGGGCACATTACTACAAGATGGGGCACAAGGCTGAGGCACATTACTACAAGGGGACCAGGATCGGGCATTACAACAAGATGGACCAGGATGGGACACATTACTACTGGGCAGAAGGATGGGCACATTACTACAAGGAGGGTTAAGGATGAGCACATTACTACAAGGGGGGAGGCAAGGATAGGCACATTACATTTTATTGGTATCTATTTTTATTTTTGAAATTTAGTAGTAGCTGCTGCATTTCCCACCGTAGGCTTATACTCAAATCAATAAGTTTTCTCATTTTTTTATGGTAAAATTAGGGGCCTCGACTTATACTAGGGTCGGCTTATACTTGATTATATACAGTATTCGTATTTTTTCTATGTTCACCATTATTGGCACAGTCTGGGGTCTCAAGATATTTTCAGCAGATTCATCATTTGTGACTTTTTAAAAAAAAAAAAATTTACTTTTTTGTACAAATCTACTCCAATACCCCCTTTGGAGTAGTCTTATGCAAGTCTGAAACTTTTTTTGAGCACATATTTAATTAAAACGTGACTTTTTGTGCTAAAAAAAAAAAAAAAAAAAAAAAAAAAAAGAAGTTTAAAGACAAACATTAAAAACATTGTTATTTCGTCCAAAATTCATGAACCATATGTGCTATTTTGAAGAATGTGACGCCAAAAACGTTAATGAATACCACAAGTGAAAAGAAAAAAATTTGGTTTTCACCCAATTTCTTACCTTGAGCTGGACACACAATGTAATAATGGATGCAAAGCAGAATACATTTTATTTATTTTTATGGAGATATTAGCAATCAAAGTATTCTGTATCCAATGAGTTAACCCTCGTTAAGTCCAAGAGGGCTTTATCTATGATTTTTCAGTGGGGGCTACATGACGTTGCCCAATCGTAAGCAGGAATCAATCAACACCCAGTGTAAAGTGGACCATGCCCTACAATAGCTCACAAGAGGTTTCTCCTACGTAAGACATATATTGACAGACAGCCTGATCTCACAAAGCAGAACGATTACAAGTTATTGTGAGCACAACAGACATAAGTGTGATTACTTAACCTCTGAGTTCTCATTTCTAAGCAGTCATTGTGGGGTGAGGAGCAATAGACAGGAGAGGATAGTTAATAGAAAGGTTTGTAATGTGAAACAGCTAAATTCAGCTGTACTGCCCTTCCCATACCCATCAGACTGAAAGGAGATGAAAGCTGAAATGTGTCAGTAATGACACTCAGGGCTGCTGTGCTTACAGGAACCTTGTTATGGCTTTGAAGTGAAATAAGACTGTCTTTTTATTTTTCACACAGGAGAAGCTTGTTCTGCGCTATGGTGGGGTGTGTTCTTTTTCCCCTTAGCTTTGCAGCCTGCTTATGATTGGGCAATGTCATATGGGGGAAGAAGTACACGCCTCCAGTGAAAAAAAATCTCTGATTAAGCCTACTTGGACTTAAAGAGTAACCGTTTAATTTATTATGATTTATGAAATAAAAATTAAATCATATCATAATAATTTTAATAAATCGTAATAAAGTACACATAAAAATTGGCAAGTCTGTAATATATCTTATCAGACAAATTAGCTTTTTTGCTGCCCTAATTGATACAGTCATTATCAAAATTCCCAATTCTGAACTGAAATCTGTATTGACTGAAGACTTTCCCATTACTGAGATAGGAGATGGCAGCTGTTACTGATGAGATTCTATGAAGACAGGAGAAGCTAAAAGCAGAGGGAGGAGCTAGATGCAGAACGCCACCCCCTCATCCCTCTTCTATCAACATAGACTCATCAGTAATTACTGCCATCTCCTATCTCAGTAATGGGAAAGTCTTCATGGAATACAGATTTTACATCAGATGAGAATTTTGATAATGACTGATCAATTCTGTTAAATAAATAAGCCGATTTCTGTGGTAAGATATATTACAAAGTTGCTTATTTTTATATGCACTATTGATTTATGAAATAAAAATTAAAATGATAGTTACACTTTAAGTTCAAGTAGGCTTTATCAGAGAGCTTTCACTGGAGGCGTGTATTTCTTCCCCTTGTATGACATTGCCCAATCATTTTATGTGAACTTTTGATGTATGAAATAAAAATTAAAAAAGGACAGTTACGTGTTAAATAAAGTTAATCATTAGGAGCCAAATACTTTTATAGATAAGTAGAATAATAAAAAAAAAAGGATTGTATTTTGCTCTTACAAATACACTGAGCATAAGGCTAAGTTCACATTTCCGCTAAAATGTATCAGTCACAATCCGCTGCTCTTGTAAACAACGGAATCCGTTTAGCGGATTCCGCTGCTCCCATAGACTTGTATGAGCAGCGGATTGTGACTGATTATGCTGCGTTGCACCCTCCGCCCGACTGATCAGTCGTGGAACGACTGACCGCCAGGCGGGAGGAACGCAGCATGTAACGTTTTTTGAGCAGCGAGATCCGTCGGATTTCGCTGCGCATGCTCTCTGGCTCCCTTCACACGTCACCAGCTTTGGTTGGTTACCCGATATTTTCCCTGGTTACGGTGCAAGGAGCCAGCGCTAAGCGGTGTAGGCCCGTAACTAAGGTAAATATCGGGTAACCAAGGTAAACATCGGGTGCTTTGCTGTTACTCGATATTTAGGCTGGTTACGTGTGCAGGGAGGCCGACACTTCCCCGCTCGGCCCCACCCCCTCCCGCACTCCGCACATGTATGTACACACACACACACACACACCTGTCCCCAGCCATGCAGACAAGCACTGCCACTGACACCCTCGTCTGGCCCCGCCCCCCGCTCGGCTCCGCCCGCTCCCGCACTCCGCATGTGCACACACATACATACATACATGCACACACACACATACATACACTCACCTGTCCCCAGCAATGCAGACCGCAGCACTTCCACTGACATCCTCAGCGCCTGGCCCCGCCCCCCGCTTGGCTCCGCCCCCTCCCGCATTCAGCATGTGTATACACACACACACACACACTCACCTGTCCTGCAGTCCCTGCGGCACTGACGTCCTCAGTGCCACGGCCCCGCTCGGCTCCCCCCCGAACTCCGCCCCCCGCACACAACGGAATCCGACAAAGAATTCTGTTCTTTGTCATCCGTTGTATAGCGTTGAACAGCGCATCAGTCACATGCGTCAAGCGACGCATGTGACTGATACAAAACAACGGAAATGTGAACTTAGCCTAACTCAAGCCAACCACTTCCTCCACGAAGATATAGAATAGGTTCCTCGAAAATAAGAGCATCATCTCATGCTAGCCTGATCTTTGCTACACGTTTTGAGGAGGATCTGCCCAGTGGTCAAATTTACAAAGGGCTCACAATATTAGTATCAAGTTAAGAATAACAACCCAAACTGTCATTGTGCCTTTTTGGGGATTATTTTTAGGAGGACATTGGTCAACAACTTTAGGACACACAATTTATATTTTCTTAAATACAGCTTTCAGTGTTTAACTCGTTAGTATAGATCTAGACAGTGGCATATGCATTGACAACACGGTGCAATGATATAGGATAGGGTTATTCCACACTCAACATTTGTAGGCAAAAAGTTGATCTCCTTTTTATAGATTAGCATGGTGAGTTACTGGTTCAGCACAGCTACAGATCTGGTCATATAGTTGTTTATTTGTACCCACAAAAAAAAAAAAAATCACTATGTTCCTTGAAGCACATAAACCTGTATAGGGTATGTCATTGCATGACTGAATAGTCTTCTGGGGTACAGCTCTTATCTTTCTTGATTTCTCAAGTAACTGAACACAAGTAACGATGGTTCTTTACTAGAGATAAGCAAACCCATGGAAGTTCGGTTCAGCAGGTTTAGCCGGACTTTAGCTAAATTTCGATTTGGAACCCAGACTTGACCAGAACCCCAATGGAAGTCACTGATTGGGTAGTTCGGGTCTCTGCCCATATGCAGCCAGCCATAAACAGATCACTTCCGCAGGAGGTTGGTCGGGGTTTTCCATTTTTTTAGTTTGGTGCACATTTCATCCAATCATGGAGTGGTTACCCTCAGTGTGAGCCGTTCAAACACTGCAACCTCAAACACTGCAACCGGCTCGCACTGGGCTGAGCATTGAGCATACCCGAGCACAGTGGTTTCCATTCATAAATCACTTGAACTTTGTTTTTTTTTGTAAAGTCTGTGTTCGATACAAACACCAAACACCGAATCTCAGGTTCGCTTATCTCTATTCTTTACAAATAAAACATATCGACGATGTAGTGTCAGCTATGGTTTACAGTAGTATATAGCTGAAGAAGAGAACAATACGAGATGAGCAGTTATATCGCTATATGCATTAAAAAAAAAAAAAAATGTAAAAATACATATTTACTGGAATTTTTATCGGGGAGTCGATCAACCTTCCACACAACAGCTTTGTATGCGTTTTCATATTTTGCAGTCCCAATGGTAACTTGTATTACCGGCTCTGATTCTATTTCATATCCAGTGCTAAGACAGGCTCTTCTATTCATTTTCGTCTTCAAGGACCTCTGTCTTTGTAGACTAACAGTCCAAAGTGCTTTTACCCATTGCGCAGGAACCGGGAAGTGGATAGTAATATTTTCACAGTATTTTACCTGTGAAGGACCACCCATACTACTGGACATGTTTAAGAAAGCTTGGAGTTCCACATATGCTCCTTGTACCACTGCCAAGCTCTTAAGTGAAAATGGAAGCTCCTTCACATCACAAGGAACCTTAAAGCGCATGAGCTCGAACCGGCAGGCATCTATCGGTGTGAATTTAACTATCCGAGACTTTTCAAATTCTTGTTGCTTCACACATTTGTGGAAATGGTATTCCAAAATATGGATCAAGTTTTTCTCACTTGTCTTATCAAAATAGTTTAGCTTTTGCAGTTCAAGATCGTTAAGTGTTAAAAAACACTCCATGCCGCTGTTAAGAAAATTAAGACAATATAATTGGCAGACCACCGACTTGTCTCTTAGCTTCCCTTCCTTTGATATTTGCCCCCAAAAGTTGTCCACTAACTCTACTGACATTTCAGGCTCTTCGTAAGTCTTCTTCTGCTTCAAGACTGGAGAAAGCAGCAAGAGTTCTTCCTCCATTGTTAAAATAAAGTCCAATAAATCCGAATACTCGGTGGTTCCCAGTTTTAACATTTGCTCGATTTCTGCCTCATGAATCACTTCCGGTTTTGGATGGTATTTCCTTTTTTCCACATACGATATATTTTCTATCTTAACAGTATGTATTTTATCTGAAACTCCTAAGTTTTCAAGTTTTGTTTCTGAAAGTCTGCAGAATTGATGAAGCTGAAATTCTTTGAATGGTTTTTCAAGACCTTTTTCATAATACATTTGCAGAATTCCACCAGATACAACTTTCAGGTAAATAGGTCCCCACTGCCTTGAAGACATCATGTTCTTTTTTTCCGGTATCCTCAACATGAAAGGCCACCCATCTTTCCTTTGACTTCTAAAGAGATTCTGTGGAATAAATGAAGAGCTTTCACTTTCAACGCAGCCAGGCTGATGTTTCGAGTTGTCAGGCGGGTCAATCTTTAAATGCTGAAGCCTTTCACATACATAACTGAAGGAACATTGGTTTAGACTTTTCTGGTTATTACTAGATGTTTCCTTTTCTGATATGTTGTGTTCCTGTTTGGCAGGCTTATTTTCTTTCGGGACAGAATCATTTTTAGTGGATGGATCTTGTAGAAAACTTGTGGCATCATTGTTCCAAAATGGGCTTGAGAAGGCACAATCACTTTGACCGTGATCGAAATGGAAAACTGAAAAATGTCCTATACTGTAATTAGTTCTGCAAGGTGACGCATTCTGATTTGTGTCCTTCGTAACTACAGGAGATGAAACTGTTGATATTTGATTAGTTGATCCTTCAAACAACTTACGGTGATTCTGGGGCTTCTCAGCTATGGGATACAGGTTAAAAGACCCTTGTTTAGTAGTGCACGGTGTGGATGGAGTGTCCTTAATTGGGGTACAAAGAGGGGAATTGCTTGGAGGACCAGGACTCATGAAGAAGTCATTTATTGGAGATGAGTGGGGAGTCGTGGAGTTGGAAGAAGAAACATTGGTCTTCAGCTCATGAGACAGACTCAGTTTAAGTTCACTTGCTTTAGGGCTGTGTACATTGTCATGCGGAAATATTAGGGCTTTCCGAGGAGACTGGAACAGATTTTCATCATCGAAAGTTACCCATTTATCAGGATTTGCTGCACACATTTTTCTCTCATATAAATGTTCTGAAAATAAAAAAGAAAATATAATTAGCACTCTGAATACCTTACAATAATGTTCAATCATTCTGTATGTTTTCCGATAACTTTTAAAGTGGACATATTAGCTCCTATGACATGTTAATTTCACTAATGAATAAATATTTTTTTTATATAAAGAATAAGATTTTAAGTTAAAATTGTGTATCGTAGACAACTGGAATAAATTGACAAATGGGTGTTACCAATTACCTCTCACAAGAATTTGTTAATGTAAACCAAGTTCTTTCTTCAATAGCCACTGTCCCCCTTATTCTGGAACACTTTTTTGTGTCCATTGGTTCTGACGTTTTTTTCACCCACCCCCTGGAAATAAATATGCAAAATTTCCCTTTAACCAACTAGGGCATCTGCCATAGAACTTCTCATTCGGAGTTTGATTTTTCTCCTGTCTGCCAGAAGTTCTGAGATATACGCAAAATTGGTTTGAAGAGGATTTTTCACTATTTTTTGTTGTTTTTTGTTAAACAGGACACACAATGTCATAGTGCCTGCAGAGCAGAATAAAAAAAGAACAAATAAAAGAATTTGTTTATTTTGCCTCTCCGTTCTGGAGATATTAGCAATCAAAATATTTGGCACCTGATGAGTTAACTTTTGTTAGGTCCAAATGGTATTATCAGAGTATTCACTTGGGACATGTACCTCTTCTCCCTGTATGAGTTGCCCAATCATAAGCAAGGAACTACACAGGAGTAAAAGAACAGATCCCAAAATGGCTAAGATTTCTCAGTGTATGATGTGTAAGGATACAGAGCTGATCTCCTGGTCTAACTTCCTGCATGATTAGAAAGTGCTGAGAGATTAGAGCAGAGATGAATCGCACCTTTCAGATAAGATCCCTGTAGGGGAAAAGCAGCATAACTAAGTTTTGCTGTGTCATATTATAAACCCTTCTCTCGTCGTTGTAGGACATCACATGCTGGCCTCTGATTATTGGTTGCTGCCATTGATAAAGCTCTGCAGAGAGTTCCTGTGTGTGGTGGCAGAAATCAATCATCTGAAGTAAAGCTCAGATGGCTTTGGCCCCCGGCATTGGGTTGCAATGGTTAGGGGGCCTGCGGGCTGCAAGAAGCAGGAAAAAGGATACTGAAGGAAAGGAGGACAGGTGAGAAGGATATTTTTTTTTGTATACGTTTGTGAAAAAGGCATAATGTGGCAAAAATAGGGGACATTTCTATAGGATTGCCAGAAGAAAGGGACAAGACTGGGCACAAGCATCGACACATTACTACAAGGGTGACAAGATGGGCACATTACTACAGGATGGAGACAAGGATGGGGCACATTACTACAGGGGACAAGTATGGTGCACATTACTACAGGGGACAAGTATGGTGCACATTACTACAGGGGACAAGGCTGGGTACATTACTACAGGGGACAAGGATGGGGCATTTTACTACAAGGGGACAAGATGGGCACATTACTACAGGGGACAAAAATGGAGCACATTACTACAAGGGACAAGGATGAGGCATTTTACTACAAGGGGACAAGATGGGCACATTACTACAGGGGACAAGGATGGGGCACATTACAACAGGATGGGGACATGATCGGCACATCGCTACAGAGGACAAGGATGGGCACATTATTACAGGGGACAAGATGGGCACATTACTACAAGGTGAAGATCAGGATGAGAACATTCTTACAATATGTTGGCCAAAATGACTATATTGTGCTAATTGTAACATATTACTTACAAGAAGGCGATGAAATTTAAAGAAAAATAAAAAATAAAGCATGACTTTTTTTACCACTAAAAATGTATACTGTATAGATCGTGAAATAAAACAAAAAAGTGCACATTTGTTCTAGTAAACAAGCGAATAATGTTAAAAAAAAAATGTGATCCAAAAGGTGTATAGAAAAAAATACTGTATCACTAAAAATGTCACTTTGTCCTGCAAAGTATGCGGCCCCCCAAATATTTTTTTCTATGTGCCGCCCTTATACTCAGCAGAGTTTGAGACCCCTGCTTTAAACGTTGCATTTTTAAAATCTTACATTACTGCCAGCCCTGAATTCTCCTGCCTCAGGCCCTTCCTTCAATCTGTCTCATTACAAGGCTTGCTGCTAGGCCAAAATGACTATAGCTGCTAATTTCATGCCATACAATTTAGGGCAAAGTATTTCTTTTAATTTTATTGTTAATGAACAAAACCATTTCCAGGAAAACAACACAAATTCTGTGAACTGAGTAAAGTTGTGTGCAGAGAAAGTTTCCTTCCCCAAAGATTTTCTGCATTCATTTATGAGCCCGCATATAAAATTCTCATGTAATTATACGCCGTGCCTATAGTATTTAAAGGGATATTATATTTTCTCACCAAGATTGCCATAGAGAAATCAGAATATATTTCAGACACTGAAATTCAAGGGAATCATTTCCAGCTCTGCAGGAGAGCGGGTTTATATGTAAACGGAAAAAAGGGGTGTGAGATTCCATTTACAACCTGTTTATCAGTTTGTGGGGGGGGGGTTTGTGATGGAAAAGGAACAGACACGATAATGAAATCCGCCAGACACACCAATATCAGAAACAGCGTATGCATAAATATTAACGCAGCTAATGCCTTTCCATTAATGGCCTGAAAGCTGATTTTCCTCAGTCATAATACATAATTCCAAAGGGTGTCATTACTTTCACATACATAAAGTCATGATGCACGAACAGAAAAGCCAGACTTAGTGATAGTTTCCTTTTTACTACTGCAAAGCACATCTTTCTTCTTATGATTCCTCCATTTACTTTTATGCATCAAAATTCTGTACTGTGAATAATTTAGATGCAAGTTTCTTATAAATTAAACAGTAAAAGCGAAATTGAAGAGACGGTGCCGGGTCCTGCGGCTCAGGAAAACTGTAATTCTCCAACAGTGTGTTCACACAGTGCTTTTTTGCGGCTTCTTTTCTGCATTAAAAATGCATAGGAAAAAAACTGCGTACTTTTCACGTGTTTTTGATGTGTTTTTATGCATTAAGTGGGTAAAAAAATGAAGCAAAAACATTAAAAGAATTGATATGCTGGAGTTTAAAAAACACACACAAGGAAAATAACCCAAAGTGTGTGAATTAGATTTTAGAATTCTCATTTATTTGCTGATACTTTAAAACACATGACAAAAAAAATGCAGCAAAAATGCTATGTGTGAACAAACTCTGAAAAGGTTGGGAATGTTTCACCATTATTGTGCTCTGATCCAATCCTATTGGGAAGCGACGGCATATTTGCCACCTTTTAGGGATGCAGTTTTTTTGAGTAAAACCTTCATCTACTGGCCAAATTTCATGACCCTTCACATCTCTTCCACGCCTCTTCCATGCCCTTATGACACCCCTGACTATCAGGGTGTCACAGGGAACTGAACTCTCGTGTCTTATGGTGCAGAACCCACCCTCCATGGTTCTGGGTTCCTAAACACTGGTATTTCTTCCATCAAGCACTCAAATCCCAACCACACCTCACACCACACCCTGTCAGACACAACAGTGGGTTGTCTAGCTGGAATAGGGCCACACACATAGGGGTCAGGCAGACTGGTGGGAGGGACATGGTCAGAACAGTGAGAGCTCCCAAAGAGTGAGGAGCTGGGGGAGTTGTAGCTCCTTGTGTGACCTTGGTTGGGTCGCAGACGGTGGTCTGGGACCAGAGGAGTTGGAGAGCCGGTCGCAGGGTATTAGAAAGGGGTGTACTGACTCAGTTTTGGAGAACGGTCGGCACTAGAAAGTCCAGTAACCGGACCGGTACAGAGCACGGCGGGGTACAGTACCCTACATCGGGGAGTAGCTTCACGCAACCTAATAATTAACCTGTGGAGGATAGGTCTCTTTATGAACTTTCCCCAAACGCTCAGAGATTGAAAGTATCAGCACAACGAGGGGGATAGGGTTTTCTAGCTTATGTGACCCACTGAAATCTCAAGTGTCAGCCATCAAGAGCACAGCTCCACTAAATAAAGGGACCGGGACACTGACAGCTTCAGGCAGATGGGTCACCTAGGAACATCTATACAATTGTGCATGGAGGCAGGCTCCGGACCACTAAGCAATACCAGTGGGGACAGACACCCAGACGGGCTCCCCAATGCGGCAGTCAGAGACTTGGTTTACTTCTGTGTCAGAGTCTGCTTATTGGTCGCATTAAAGGAAACCAATCATCAGGATTTTCGTGTATAAGGTGCAGCCAGTGCAGTACTGGCACTATCAGTCACAGTGTGTACATACCATCAGGGGGCAGCTCGGGTGTTTAGTCAGTGAAATACAACTTTATAAAGTTTGAAATTTCGTGCACTTTTTGATTGACGTGTGCACCTCTCTGTTAATGTCCGGGCGGGTTATGCACGTGTTCCCCGCCCCCCCACCAGCCTGTTCCTCCCTCTCTCCTGATGTCCGGGCGGGTTATGCACGTGTTCCCCGCCCCCCCGCGCCGCCTGTTCCTCCCTCCCTCCCTCTGGCTGTATGTAAATATCTAATCTTCAGAAACATGGCGCCGGAGTGGGCCTCTGCGCATAGCGCTTATCTCCGGCGCCATGTTTCTGAAGCCCGCATTACACAACTTGGTGTCTGAGAGGGCGGCGCCACAGCGATGTCACACCGGCTGGTGTGTTGGCCCGGTGTCCTGGGGCGGCACAATACAGGAGCAGCAGGTAATCGCGTCCTCCGATCAGCTGTTCTGCAGTCCTGTTGTGATCGCGCTCGCTCCTGCGGTCTGAAGGAGCGAGGGCGCATGCGCCACCCTCTAACACCAAGCTGTGTGATGCGGGCTTCAGAAACATGGCGCCGGAGATAAGCGCTGTGCACAGAGGCCCACTCCGGCGCCATGTTTCTGAAGATTAGATATTTACATACAGCCAGAGGGAGGGTGGGAGGAACAGGCGGCGCGGGGGGGCGGGGAACACGTGCATAACCCGCCCGGACATCAGGAGAGAGGGAGGAACAGGCTGGTGGGGGGGCGGGGAACTCCTGCATAACCCGCCCGGACATTAGCAGCGAGGTGCACACGTCAATCAAAAAGTGCACGAAATTTCAAACTTTATAAAGATGAATTTCACTGCCTAAACACCCGAGCTGCCCCCTGATGGTATGTACACACTGTGCATGATAGTGCCAGTACTGCACTGGCTGCAGCTTATACACGAAAATCCTGATGATTGGTTCCCTTTAACATCCACACGACCTGAGTGAGTACGCTGCCCTCCCTGCGTCCTGCCTGTCCATATAGCCTGCACAACACTATCCGCCACCTTCTTCCAGAGTCCCGGGGCCTCCCCTACCCGTTGAGGGATCACCATCTGGCTGCCCCAATCAATCTGCCCAGGGTACTTCCATCGCCAGTACTCCCCTTACCGCGAACGACGGGTGGCGTCACGAACTCTCCCCTTGTAAATATTCCCCCCTTTAATTTTAGTGGCCGCTGAGCCCCGGGTCTGGGGACCCTCGAGCCACAGCAAACCCCGGATCCGAGCAGTCCGACTGCTGTAGGGGCGGCACACCCCCATCAATATGCACTTTAAAAAAAATATATAAATCTTTATTTTCCTTTATACAGTATAGCACTAACATATTCCACAGCGCTTTACATACATCAGGAACACTGTCCCCATTGGGTCTCACAATCTAAATTCCCCATCTGTACTGGCTGTGTGCACACGGTGCAGGTTTGGTGCAGAAATTTTCTGCATCAAATCTGCACCTTTTGGCAGAAAAACGTACCAAAAAACGCACCCAGTTTCAGCGATTTTATTTTTCAGTTCGGTTTTTTTGTGAAGTCAATGGGTGTAAGGGCTAAAAATACCAGAAAAAAACACCAACAATTGACATGCTGCAGATTTCTATCCGCATCAAAATGTGCAAGGAAAAAAAAACGCACAGCACTTCAGAAATCTCAGACTTTGCTGGCTTCAGGAGAGGCATGCAGAATTTGAAAATAAACGCATAAAAAAAAAACACGACAAAAACCACAGCATGTGCACAAGGCCTTAGACATCTTAGCTCCCTCTGATGAAATAAAAGACAAAAAAAACACCCTATTTCACCATTTTATGAACTCCAAAAACACCCCCGCAGGTCCGACATAATCCACAAAAGGTCCCTCGACGATTCCTGCTGTGCTACATCTAAAGGCACAGCATATGGCCATAGAACAATGACAACCTGCTGTAAGCTTCAGTAAGAGAATGATTGAGCTGTGCAATAAGCGGAGATGTCACTCAGGTTAGTTGTGGTCACAGCTGGAGGTTCCCACGGTCCTCCACCTGTGATCGCAGGTAACCTGACTGCAGGTGATCTCAATGAACTCTCACTGAGGTCACAGACCTGCATCTCTTGGCAAAAAGACCCACAGTTTTCTGCCAAGAGATGCAGATTTGGTGCTGAAATTTTTACACTATATTCCTGCACCCAAGCTACACCTCGTGGCAAAAACACCCACATCACTGCCATATGCGGGATGATGCGTTTTTTTTGCCAGGAGCTGTAGATTGGGTGCAGGAATATGGTGTAAAAATTTCAGCACCAAATTATTTTTTGGCAAAAAAAATTGCCATATTATGGGTGTCATAATATGGGGGACCCTACCCCAATTTTTACTTATTTTTATACAACGATAGATGCACATACTTAAGCTGGGGGCGGTTCTGACTGCAACCAATCACAGACGCCTGTTGGGGGGGGGGTAGTGCATATGCATGAGCTTAATGCGTGGCCCCAGAAGTGAATGGTGGAGAGAGCAGTGTACAGTGTACAGTCGCGCTGTAGCCTTGGTGAGCATATTCCCTTTGCATGTGAGACCTATTCTGGGCAGTGATTACTAGTAATAAAATCTTCATATTAAGTAAACAACACACAGTGTGATAAGTGACACATTGCTGAATTCAGTGTTCTAACCACTCAATGATGCAGTCCTCAGATTACATAGCAAAAACATCCTGACAGATTACTTTTAAGGGGCCCTATTACAGTGTGGAGCACAAATAGGGTACTTTTGCTATGCGGGGCACTATTATTGTCTGGATCATTATTACTGACTAGAAGGTGGCCCGATTCTACGCATCGGGTATTCTAGAATTTACGTATTGTGTAGTTAATGTATGATTTTTGTTATATCTATATATATAATTGCCTTATTCTGTCTGTCTGTCTGTCTTGCTCCAAAATTGTGTCCTCCCCCATGCTGCGCACTCCCCATTGTGCTCCATCCCCCATGCTGCGCATTCCCCATCGTGCTCCATCCCTCATGCTGCGCACTCCCAAACGTGCTCCATCCCCCATGCTGCGCACTCCCCATCGTGCTCCATCCCCCATGCTGCACACCCCCCATCGTGCTCCATCCCCCATGCTGTGCACCCCCCATCGTGCTCTATCCCCCATGCTGCGCACTCCCCATCATGCTCCATCCCCCATGCTGCGCACTCCCCATCATGCTCCATCCCCCATGCTGCGCACTCCCCATCGTGCTCCATCCCCCATGCTGCGCACCCCCCATCGTGCTCCACCCCCCATGCTGCGCACCCCCATCATACTCCACAGTCACACATCAGACAGTAAACATGCACACATCTGATCGCATACACTCACACACACACCCCACTTCTCCCTGTGCCCACCGGTGTGCGGTCCCAGCAGCTGTGCTGCATGCCATGCTCCTCTGCCGACACTCACAGATCCGATCGCATACACTCACTCACACATCAGAACACACTCACGCACATCCGATCGCATACACTCACACACACACACACATCAGAACACACTCACTCACATCCGATCGCATACATACACATACACATACACACACACACACACACACACACACAGACGATATCGCACATACGCGCTGACACAATCACAACATCCGGAGATACCACATGCTTCCGGCCATGTGATCCTCCGGCAGGTCCTGGAAGATCACTGCACGCACAGGATCGCCGCCGAGAAGCAAGCGATATCACGGGATGTTGTGAGTATGTGGATGCGATCTGATGTATGTGTGAGGTGTGTGTGAGAGTGAGTGTGATCTGATGTGTGTGTGTGTGTGTGTGTGTCCGCCGCCTCGGGGCGAGAGGCCATTCCGTGCAGGGGGCGGAGCCTGGGCGAGCGGCCAATCCGTGCGGGGGGCGGAGCCGAGGCGAGCGGCCAATCGTGCTGAGGGGAGAGCCGAGGCGAGCGTCCAATCCGTGCGGGGTGGGCGGGGCCATGGCGAATCCGTGAAGCCGAGCGGCCAATCCGTGCGGTGGGGCGGGGCCATGGCGAGGCCAGCGGCCAATCCGCTGTTTGTCACCGTAAGGACATGTCACGGTAAGGACACAATTTTGGAGACAGACAGACAGACAGAATGAATAAGGCAATTATATATATAGATTACAAATTTAGGTGTTTGGGTTTTTTTAGACACTCAATCTGCAAAAAAAAAAATAAAAAAAATGAGATGTGAACAGCCCAATAGACTATATATGGGACATGTTCTATCTGTGAAAAAAAACATGGATAGAACACAAACATGAATAGTGGACTTTTGAATGATGCCCAAGTCTGAGTTCACACCATAGTTAATTTTTTGCTGCAATATTCTGAAACAACAAAGTGGCTACTACTTGTGAAAATGCCTCCAAATAGACTTTTTTCTGATTTTTTTTTTATTGAATGAGTACACATTTTAGACAATGAAAAGGGAATTTGTCAGGTAATTTTCTAGTACAATATTAATTTTATCTTTAAATAGGGCTTAAGAAGATCTTTCAGAATCAGTACATTTTATTGCTTTACGTTATCCTGTTATGTTGTTGTAATCTCTGTAGAATTCAGTGTGATGTAATAATTAGTCAAGCATCTATAAATACAAACTGCATATGCCCTGATCCCCCTCCCACCTCTCAGTGCTGGCATCAGTGATAGTAAATCTGAACTAAATTTGCACTGCTGCCCTCACCCATACTCCCTCCCACCTCTCAGCAGTAATAGTTAGGTACTTGCTCATCTCGAATGGTTGAGTAATAGTAAGGGGTACTTTGCACGTTGCGACATCGCTAGCATCGGCTAGCGATGCAGAGCGCGATAGTACCCGCCCCCGTCGCACATGCGATATGTGGTGATTGCATTATCGCTACGGCAGCTTCACACGCACATACCTTGTCGGCGACGTTGCTGTGACTGCCGAACAATCCCTCCTTCAAGGGGGAGGTGCGTTCGGCGTCATAGCGACGTCACCGCAACGTCACTAATCAGCCGGCCAATAGAAGCGGAGGGGCGGGGATGAGCGGGATATAACATCCCGCCCACCTTCTCCCTTCCGCATTGCCGGTGGACGCAGGTAAGGAGATGTTTGTCGTTCCTGCGGCTTCACACACAGCGATGTGTGGTGCTGCAGGAACGACAAACAACATCGTACCTGCGGTCGACCCGACATTATGAAAATGTCCGACGCTACACAGATCACCGATTTTCGACGCTTTTGCGATCGTTTATCGGCGCATCTAGGATTTACATGTTGCGATTTAGTTACCGGCGCCGGATGTGCGTCAAAAACGACGTGACCCCGACGATATTTCGGATGCGATGTCGCAGCGTGTAAAGTACCCCTTAGAGTTTTGAGAGTAATTAACTATTCGTACTTGCTATACTCCTAATGAGTACTGTCTAATACTCGCGTATTCATTCCGAATAGTGTGTGCAAGTCAATGGGGAAAAACTTGCAAAGTAACGAGTAACCCGAATGCTGTACTATTCGTGCAAGTAGCGAATAGTGCGGCATTCGGGTTACTCATCACATTGCGAGTATCCCCCATTGACTTGCATTGCACATGCTATTCGGAATGAACACGCGAGTATTAGACAGTACTCGTTATGAGTATAGCGAGTATGAATAGTTAGCTACTCGCTCAACTCTAGTAATAGTGAATGCAATGGAAGGTGGGTGGGGGGACAGTGAATATGCAAATCGTATTTAGATAAACTTAACTAGTGTGCACCAGACACTGAATCCTTTGGAGCTTACAGCAAGATAACAGGATAAGGTAGAACAATAAAACTTACTGATCCAGAAAGGTTTTCTTAAGCTCTATTTAACATTAATATTGTACTACAAAATCACCAGACAGATTCCCTTTAAGAGGGTTTGTACTAAGTTTATCCATAGTATGGGGGAAAACTCCCTAATTGCCGCTGGGAGTCCAACCACTCATCGCAATAAAGGAGCTGTGCAGAGCCTGGAGTGAATGGAGTAGAATAGGTAATTCTGCTGCATTTATTCTCTATGGGACTGCCAGAGATAAGCGTGCAAAATGAGACAATTGGGTACAATACACTTTATTTGGAGAAAACTCTGCACTGTCATTTCTGGGCAAACACCTACTTTCTGTGCTGTTAAATGGGCTGTCCACGTTTTGGGACATTTTTTTTATTTTTTGTTTTTACTTACATGCATGCGTTTGGGTTTAAAAATCATTTTTTGCAACTGTGTTTCATTAAAAGTTTTGCCAGATAAGGCTTTTTTTCAGGCTGTCTACCCTGCACATTCATGCCATGGACTGTGATCATAAGTCAGCTAACCCAAGCTCAGAAAGAGACAGATAAAAACATGAAAAACTCCCCATCAGACCATAATAAAGGGCACACTGACAGATTCTCAGTAAACTCACTCTGCGGCAACAATAGACAGTGCTTCAGAGAGACTAAAAAAATAAACTTTTTCTTGAAACTCAATTGCAAAATTTTTTTTTAGCCCCAATTACATACAATAAAAAAGAAAAAAAACATAAAAAGTGTCCCCGAAGGTGTATAACTCCTTTAATGACAACATATTATAAATGTAATACACCCCAGGCCATTAATACATAGCTGATTTCTACATCAACCACCCACAAGAACATCCTGAAACACATAAGTGCCAATCACGCATCCTTAGGACTGTATACAGCTTCATCCGTCAAGATATAGATAAAGGTGAGGCGTATAATTCAACTTTGATGTCATCAGCATGACAATGGGGGACAGGAGCCCGGGCGCAGATGATGGATGACAATGCCTTGAATGAATAATGCCGCATTGTGCTCTACACTGCTATTACAAGTCTATATGAATATACGCGTCATCTTCATTTGAAGTATAGAATGTTCAAAAGAAATAACATGTTGCCGTGGCAACAGCCATACGAAATACAGATACTGAAGCCATCCAGCAACATATGAAGAGTGGGTACACCTATATACAAAATACGGTTATATATTTTATTAATGATCATAATGTCAATTCAATCAATGCATACTGCATAAACAATTTATGAAGACACAACTCTCCTTTCTTCTTTTTCTGTGTGGCACTTGATGGGAAGGAAAAGATGGGCACTTTCCGGAAAAGATGAGTGCTGCGTCACGTTTTTCAATGAAAGAGCGCTTCAGAGCAGGTCACGGGGAGTCTCCAAGGTGGGTCTTTTCTGTCGTAAGTTCTCATGAAGAAGAAATATATAGTAGCTCATCCTGAGAAGCTTGTGATAGTCCATACAAAGTTGCCTTGGTGGATCAAGGTGGATCACTTTAAGGCAAAACTTGCATAAACTCCTTTTTGACGCAGGACAGCCCTAAATTTGATGGGTAAAGTTCACATGTCCTGTAATGATTCATTAAAACGGATCCTACAGAGATCCATTGGGAAAAAAGTTCTGCAAATAGAACTTTGTCTGTTGTTAAATAACTAAATTCTGACGGATCCATTTTTTAACATTGGAGTCTATGGACAATGGATCCGTTAATAGATTGCTATTCATCTTCCATTTGAAATCGGGCCCTGTAGGAAAAAAACGGATCCATTATAAATGCAAGAATAACGGATGATAAACAGCCATCGTGCGTAACCGCCCCCATCATTTGTGCGACACAGGCAAATCTCTGCCCGTGTCGCACAACATCTCCCGGACCCGTGACACTACTTACCTGCCCGGCGACGTCGCTGTGACCGGCGATCCGCCTCCTTTCTAAGGGGGCGGTCCGTGCGGCATCACAGCAACGTCACAGCAGCGTCACTGAACTGCCGCTCAATAGAAGCGGAGGGGCGGAGATGAGCGGGACGAACATCCCGCCCACCTCCTTCCTTCCGCATAGTGGCCGGGAGGCAGGTAAGGAGAGGATCCTCGTTCCTGCGGTGTCACACGGAGCGATGTGTGCTGCCGCAGGAACGAGGAACAACTTTGTTACTGCTGCAATAACGATATTTGAGAATGGACCCTCATGTCGCCGATGAGCGTTTTTGCGACGATGCAAAATCGCTCATAGGTGTCACAGGCAACAGCATCGCTACAGCGGCCGGATGTGCGTCACCAATTCCGTGACCCCAACGAGTAGCGTGTAAAGCCCCCTTTACTTTCCTAAAAATTGGGACAATTCTGGCAAATTCAATGCTAATGTTATGTAAGAAGGCTGAAAATGACTGTTCTTCTAACACTTTTATAAGATAGCCTAGCCTTTGATTTGTGAGCTTTTAGCTCCCCCGCGGGGAAGCGTGCACTTATCCTCATTGCATTTGCTTCTCTTTTAAACGTCTGTTCATTTTCATTTCTGTGATTGTGAAGTGTTATGCAGACACTGCATTTATGGGCTGGCTTCCCTCCATTCTGGGTGTTGCAGAGGACACATCTACCAGGCAGCAGTCTGCCCTCTGCAACTGACGCCGCAGACTTGTAAATGGAAAGAGGGCACATCCAAAGTGGTGTGTCGCTCTAGTTTTTGGAGCTGAGATTGCATTTATGACTTTCCCGAGTGGATGAAACTTTCTTCACCCATAAGGAGAGGACAAAGTGACCACTTGAAGAGTGAAGTAGAGGAGTTTGGAGAGTGTGCCGCCTGAAGTAAAGACTACTGTGCTAACCGGATTGTGAGGCCTGTGTGCTTGTGGACAGTGAGGAGTTGATAACCGGATTGTGAGGCCTGTTGAATTACTAAAACTCTGCCACGGTACGGTGTTCCACAAGCGTGGCCAGCAGAAGTGTCTCTCGGAGGGAAAGAGTGATAGGATGACCAAAAAGTGGTCAAAATGTGTTATGTTTTCATGTGACCAAGGGCCTAAGTTTTGGGGGAGAGTTACAGAAACGATATAATTTGTTAGCTGTTGCTGTAATATTTAGGCCAAGTACCTCATCTGAAAAAAGTTTTTTTTATTACTGCTTTTAAAATACATTTTGTCAGGTCTGTGCTTTTCTGCCACCCCAAGAGCAGAATATCCTCCTCAGACCATCCTATAAGTTATTCTGAGGCTGCGGCCTGCCATGCAGGTTCAGCGCACATTTTACATGCAAAAATACAAATGAGGCAAATGTAAAAATGATGAGCGATACATGCTACTTTAATATTGTGGTACTTACTTAGTGTACTGAGTGGCTACTACACAAATAGAGAAAGTATCAAAGAGTACGACAACTCAAGATTTCTCTTGCTCGATATATGTCCTCCTATGGCAGAGCTGAGCAAACTGTGGCCTGGACCACATTCATCCCTTTGTCTGTTCCTGTCAGGGCTTTGTTTTTACTTACTGGGTTTATAATAGGGGTGTCTACTACACACCTCTCCATTACTAACACCAGGGCTTGATGTCAGCTGACATTACACAACTGATGTCAACCCCAACTACTATAACCTCGATTGCCAATGCACCAGGGCAGTTAATGGCTGGTATTTGTAGGATGGGAGGGCCCAATAACTATGGACCTTCCCAGCCTGATAATATCAGCCCCCAGCTGTCTGCTTTACCTTTACTGGTTATCAAAAATAGGAGGGCCCCCCACGGTTTTTTTTTAAATTATTTATTTGGTTAATACCAGGCTCAACACCCTTTAGTGCAATATGAAAAGCACTAAAGGGCGCAAGTTTAGAATATGTAGAGCGGTTGTGACATTATATATCAGCAGGATATATATCTAATTTATTATCTTTCTATCATTTATATAACTCTTCATCTATCTATTATCTGTTTATATTTGTTTTATTATTTCTGAAACTAGCAACAATTTATATAGGTTATTCTAGGGGGGGATGTTAAAAACACATTGCATTTGGATGCCATACGAATACTATGCGAGAAAAAAAAAACCTGCACACTTGCATTGCACTCACAAGACATACGTATGCATGACGCTTGCATAATACTCGCCAACCTTTCTGGCTGAGGATCAGAGCAATTTTCTATACGGAGATGTGTGGGAACCCTTAAAGGGGTTGTGCACTACTAGACAACCCCCTTAAATGCTGTAAGGGGTGGGCAGACCCCTTACAAAGGAAGCATAGTCTACCCGGAAATGCTGTTATTAATAAAAATGTTTTTATTATTATTGTATTGCTGTAGTGGGTCCCCTAGTGGCCGGGTGGGACGGCTGTCGCCACAGTGGAGAGGAGGAGCCGGCAGAAGCAAGGGGAGGGAGGAGAAGTGTTGTGAGGAAAAGTGAGAGATCTGGAAGGCAGTTGTGTCCGGGACGGGAGAAAGAGAGCAGAGCCGGGGCAGAGTGTGGGAGCTGGAAGAATTGGGAAGCCGGAGAGAACAGGAGAGGACGGAATCTCAAGAGCGAAGCAGACTGGTGTGGGTCCGGTTTGTGGGTAGCCATAGTGGGAGACGGGTGAAGCAGAGTAGCCGGGCACATCCCCACTGGAGAGGACGTCAGGGCAGGCTTCCCCCAGCTAAGGAAGAACAACGTGAAGTCATCTGCAACTGCCGGTTTATTTTGTGAAAATAAAGAATGTCTTTTATTTGCACCAAAGCATGCCTGGAGAGTGTTTATACGTCGGACGACATCTGCACCACCACACTCTGCCCCACCAAGACATCTCCTGTCCCCAAAGTGACGGCGGAGACAGGGGTAAGCCTGATAGCGAGGGCCACGACTACAACCCCGGAGGCCCCCCTGGCACTCCGTTACAATGCCATCAGACTACTATATTAAGTAAATAAAATCATACCTCCTGCACTGGCACCTTTCAGCTGCTATAAGCCTTTCCTGTGACCTAAATGTAGCGCCCCTGAGAACCTCAGGGCACTACAAGGAACTGCATCCTCTAGGGCAGTGATGGCGAACCTATCGCACGCGTGCCACACTGGGCACGCAGAGCCCTTTGTTTTGGCACGCGCGCTGTTGCCACACTGAGCCACATTGAACTGCCGATATGATCGCGCCGGCAGCTCAAAGTGGTGTTTAACAGAGGAGACATCTTTCCTCCCTCTGACACTCCTCCTCTTCTGGGCCGCAGGCTTGTTGCCTAGGAGACGGAGTAGCGTCACTCAGTAGGCGGCGCCGGTGTTGTGGCCGCGCGGGGGAGCTGCTGCTAGAAGGTGAGGTTTTTTTTTTTATTTTTAAGCTGTGTGCGGCTGTGCCAAGGTGTGGGGACAGTGCCAGCACGGGGAAACATGGGAGCACGGGGCATGGAGAGCACGGGGCATGGAGAGCACGGGGCATATAAACAGAGCACAGGACATGGAGAGCACGGGGCATGGAGAGCACGGGGCATGGAGCGCACGGGGCATGGAGCGCACGGGGCATGGAGCGCACGGGGCATGGAGCGCACGGGGCATGGAGCGCACGGGGCATGGAGCGCACGGGGCATACAGACAGAGCAAGGGGCATATAGAGCACGGGGCAAACGTAGAGAGCACGGGGCAAACGTGGAGAGCACGGGGCAAACGTGGAGAGCACGGGGCAAACGTGGAGAGCACGGGGCAAACGTGGAGAGCACGGGGCAAACGTGGAGAGCACGGGGCAAACGTGGAGAGCACGGGGCAAACGTGGAGAGCACGGGGCAAACGTGGAGAGCACGGGGCAAACGTGGAGAGCACGGGGCAAACATGGAGAGCACGGGGCAAACATGGAGAGCACGGGGCAAACATGGAGAGCACGGGGCAAACATGGAGAGCACGGGGCAAACATGGAGAGCACGGGGCAAACAGCACGGGGCAAACATGGAGAGCACGGGGCACACATGGAGAGCACGGGGCAAACATGGAGAGCACGGGGCAAACATGGAGAGCACGGGGCAAACATGGAGAGCACGGTGCAAACATGGAGAGCACGGGGCAAACATGGCTGCAAAGATGGGGGAAACGTGCAAACATGGAGAGAAACGTGCAAAGATGGGGGAAACATGGCTGCAAGGATGGGGGAAACATGACTGCAAGGATGGGGGAAACATGACTGCAAGGATGGGGGAAACATGCAAGGATGGGGTACATTTAGCAGGAAGGGGAATATGCCAGGAAGGGGTACATTTACCAGTATGGGGGATACATTTACCAGAATGGGGGGGAAACATGAAAAGGATGGTGGAAAATATGCCAGGATAGGGGGAACATGAACATGCCAGGATGAGGAACATTTAGCAGGAAGGGTGACATTTATCAGGATGGGGTACATTTACCGGGAAAGGAGACATTTACCAGTATAAGGGAAAATGCCTGGATGAGGTACATTTACCAGGATGGGGTCATTTGACAGCATGGGGGAACATGCCAGGATGGGATACATTTACAATGATGGGGTACATTTGCAATGATGGGGTACATTTACCAAGATGGGGTACATTTACCAGGAATGGGGTACATTTACCAGGAATGGGGCCATGATGTGGACAAATATACCAGAATGTAGGAAATATATATCAGGATGGGGGACATGTTTACCAGGAAGGGGGACATAACTACACAATGAAGGGGGAGGGTAGCAACTCGTACGTCTTTATGGGATTTCAAGATGTTCAGACTTTGAAATGTAGATGTGGATTACCGGGTTAAATCTGATTGCATTCCATGCTAAAATCTCTGTCTAATATGCTGCAATTTTTTCCAGCAAGATCAATCCAACTGCTGTGTCTGGAAAGGGCAGGGGCTCAGCTTCAATGTGTGGTAAGCAGGCATGAGCGTGATGCCCCCTGCTGAGGAGAAGAGAAGACGGCAAAGGTAAGATTACAATCAATTATTTACATAATAGGATTGGTTGTCACTTCAGGAAAAAAAATGGATTTAGGGCTACAGTTTGGGCACTCGGCCTGTAAAAGGTTCGCCATGACTGCTCCAGGGGATGCAGGACCTACCCCCTGGGACCTGGAGTACCAGTGCCGATTCCACCAACACACATCTAAAAGCCTAGTTCTCCTCTCCACACGGGGCATAGTGGATTTACCATGTAAGGGGATGTCGCCAAAGGAACGAGTGCCTGGGTATAGCCAGCCTGGTGAGAGGGGTCAGTCAGTCTGTAGTGAGGAGAGAAGAGGGAAGCAGACAGGAGAGGTGTGCAGACGTGCCTGAGCTGGGTCCGTGTAACGGTGACCCCGGGGGCACAGGAGAGAGCTCACCAGGACGGGTACTGGGATACTGCTGGGAGCACGCACGGGGCACAGGGCCCTAGGTCAAATGTCAAGTTTCAAATCGGTTTGGCAAATACCTGCCCGGTGAGGACAACTTCACAGACTTCAAAGAACCAAATAATCCGGGGGCATCAGCAGTAAACTAGGATCGGGGTTCGGACACTTACCTCCCCGCAGGGTCCGCACTGCCCGCCGTACGGCGAAGGAGACTGTACCCCAAAGGGGACAGTCGGGGTTCCCAAATGCTCCACGCTATGGGGACTCAATCAACAGAGAGTGCCAGGGACAGAGAAGCCTGGGTCACTACATTGGCACTGATACTCCATGGGACCGGAACCAGCAAGCTGAGGGTCCATGTGAGTAGAGACTGTTCAAGTTAACCTGGTGTGGCCTCCATCATTATACACCATACATCTCCCAGGCACAGCCCTATCTGCGGAGGGCCTACCACCATAGCTGCCACTACCATCATCTCTGGGAGTACCCATGTTGAGCAGCGGCGGTTCTCCATTCTTAACCGCAACCCGCAGGTGGCGTCACAAATATTAACTCTGTTATCTCTTGTAAATACCCCCTTTTATTAAGCATCCCCAGGACACGGGACCGGGCAACGGCCACCTGAAGTGACATTCCCGTTTGCAACTGAGTACCCCTTTCCCTGGGCCACTCAAACAGCGTCAGACGATCAGTTGCAGCCGATCACAGATCAATGAGCTCAGTCAGTGACTGACTGCAGTGATAATTGGCAGAATTAAATTCTGCTTCCAATATCAGTCCCAATTTCTCACGTGCCCCATTGAGAATATTAATTGCCCTCTTCTGACCTAGCGATATACTGTATAGAATAGGGTAAAGTAAAAATAATACGTTTTAGGGATTTGGTTTTAGTAATGAGTAATTCAAATGAAAATCTGGTACAAACTAATGAGGTCCATTATTCTCATCTTCCTCATCATCCCTGTTGGACAGGGACAGCTCCTATATGTGGGCTCTAGTTAATTTGGCTATAAAACAATGGGACCCCTGTGTCGTAAGAAATTATTTGGGTTGTGAAATAGTTAATCAGAACATATTTTAGACATAATATCTGTAGAGAATGATCTGTTTTCTACCTCTTCAACGCCCTTCAGAAAGTTGCCCTCTTTGTCCACAGCATCTTATTGTTTATGCGGTAAGATGTTCTGAAAGAATGAACTCTGCTTATAACAAATAGCAGCGCTTTCTCACAAAACGCATTAGTATGCGCGATCTGCCGCGCTTTAATTGTAAGCCATCAGTGCTGTATAAGAATAAAGTAATAATAAGAAGAATAATTAAATCTAAATATAAAGACCTAAAATGCACAGCAGATGTTGTGACTTTGAAAACTTTGCAAACAGCAACTAAAATTACAGCTCACTGATCTTAAAGCAACAATGCACTGAAAGGCCTGCAGCGGAAATCAGAAACATTTCTATGCAGAATTATTACAGTAAAATAGAGAGAAAAGATGTGGCATCAGAACGCACCGAGGAATCATACACTGAGGAGCTGATGATTTGTAAAGGATACATTGGTGTGATCAATCTAGAGTAGACCTGCACCATATGCGCCTCGCCAATGCCCTTCCTCCTACATTCAAATGTAGAAGCTTCTTCAGGGGGCATGTACACGCTCCCTGATGAAGCTGGGCGAAACACGGTCGTGCGCAGCGCCATCTTCTTTCTACACCTGCTAGGTCTGTATTACACCCTAATATATTGGTTGCTGAACACATTCGACTATATACTATTGCTGTTGTTTTCAGCTTTTGTTCCCAACTGTTTTCTACATACTCTCCTATGTATTGCTTTTTTATATCTACTTATTTTCTATCTAATATTTATAACAAGCATTATTATCATTGTAGATGTAGGCCATCAGTTTATTGTTGATCACCCTTGGAGATGCATATTTTTTGGGGGGACTTTTTTTCCCTTTTTTTGTTAGTTTCTATTATTTATGCAAACATTTCTGATCACTACTATCTACTATTGCTTTTTTCTTCCCTCCCCCTCTATCAACTTGATTTTATCAACAAAGTCGGATCTTTTTTGTACTTTTTAAAGGTCTATAAGAATTTATACATACTACCACTATATATTACTTGATTTTCTATCTGGCATGGCCCTCAGGACGTTGCTCTTGCTTTTTTAAGTTTTGTATCCATTTTAGAGTATAGCTAATAGTTGTTATTACTATTTTGGTATCAGGCATCGTATTGCTCCTATGGTTATTCCTGAGGAGAATATGCTCCATTAGTGATGTATCAATGTACTAATGATTGTTTTGGTGATGTACTCATGTAAGCACCCTTTTAAAATGTTTGCGGCACTTAGGATTGGTTCAGTATGGTGATTTGGCCCCTGGTCCAAAAAATGTTGTGCACCCCTGATCTAGAAGGAGAAGCACAGAAGAGACAAGCTCCATTGTCACGCAGAGACTACTAGGGTTCTACCAGGTGTAGAGGGAACTCCCAGTAAGCACCGCAACACACAGGGTACACTGGGGAAACAATACAATGGAGGGCCTTGGTGTTAAGGAGAGGGGAGGGGAGTGGAGTCACCTCCTAACACTAATGTGAGTTTGTACCCTACGCTCCCTAACGTCCCTATACGGGTCTCCCCCCTCATCTCCCCCGCCCCATCCCCCTCGGCAAGCAGATCTGATGACATAGGATATGTGATTAATAATCACAGTCCTACGTAGCCCATAACCCTCTTAACATATAAAAATAGAAATAACATATGGAACTGACTATTGGCTCTATTTACATTAAAAACAAACAATGTTGGCTAATGGTTGGTATAGACTTTAAAGGGGAAAAAATAGACACTTAAGCAATTGTTGTGAAACCCACAATGTCAAATCCGACATTAATGAGCCCGATACTCCATCACATAAGTGACCTTTACACCATGCACCATTTATAAGAGATATATAAATCAATTTCCTATTGTACATAATAGTACTGAAAACTGCAAAAAGAAATTTCAATACAGTTTAGGCTGTCATCTGTGTATATCCTGGAAAACCAAGTGCCTAAATGACACCTTTTGAGTGACATATATTTGGCCACTAAAGTCAAGGCTCATCTACATAAATATATATTACAAAATATGGGGGTGATTTAACCTATAACTTTATACCTGGCTATTGGTCAATGCATCTAAATAACTCTTTGGCTCAAGGGCAATGTGGGGCCCATTCTACTATATGGAAGGCAATGTTGGACCATTATACTATATGGAAGGCAATATGGGGCCCATTCTACTATATGGATCACAATATGGGGTCCATTATACTATATGGAAATCAATTTGGGGCCCATTATACTATATGGAAGGGAATGTGGGGGCCATTATACTACATGAAAGGCAATGTGAGGCCCATTATACTAAATGGATCACAATATAGGGTCCATTAAACTATATGGAAGGCAGTGTGGGGCCCATTATACTATATGGATCACAATATGGGTCCATTATACTATATGGAAGGCAATGTGAGGTCCACGATACTATATGGATCACAATATGGGGCCAATTATACTATATGGAAGGCAATTTGGGACATATTATATTATAGGGATCACAATATGGGATCCATTCTACTATATGGATCACAATGTGGGGCCCATTCTACTATATGGATCACAATATGGGGTCCATTCTACTATATGGAAGGCAATGTGGGGTCCATTACACTATATGGATCAGAATATGGGGTCCATTCTACTATATGGAAGGCAATGTGGGGCCCATTATACTATATGGATCACAATATGGGGTCCATTATACTATATGGAAGGCAATGTGGGGCCCATTATACTATATGGATCACAATATGGGGTCCATTATACTATATGGAAGGCAATGTGGGGCCCATTCTACTATATGGAAGGCAATGTGGGGCCCATTATACTATATGGATCACAATGTGTGGTCCATTATACTATGTGGATCACAATATGGGGCCCATTATACTAAATGGAAGGTAATATGGGGCCCATTATACTGTTTGGAGGACTATATGGGGCCTAATATACTATATGGAAGGCAATGGGGGTGCACTAGCATTATACTATATGGAGTGTAAAGCAATGTGGGGCCCATTATATTGTTTGGAGGGTTAGAGGGTATGGGTATGTGCACGAGAGGGTTTTTTTTAAGGCAGTCAAAACTAGCAAGTTTTCTAGTGGAAACCGCTTCCCGTAACGCTCCTTCTTTGCACTTTAGTGACTTCGCTTTCTTTTTCTCATCAGGCGCTTTTTAAAGTCTAAGCATTTATTTTTAACAAATCTATCAGGTGTTTTATGGGGAGAACCTGCACTAAATGACACCACAAAAAACTCCTCTATGCGCACATACCTTAATTGTAGCACTGCTTTAACATTCACCTTATATTTTAGTGGCCTAAATTAAAGAACGTTTTGATTTCTGTAGAATTTTCCATTTTCAATTGATTTTATTTATTTTTTTTATCCCAGTGAATTACATACAGGACTCTACTGCCAGCTAGTGGCCAGAAAAGGAACAGCAATGGTGATTACTGTTTTACACATAGTGATGATGATGATTGAGTTGCACATAAGTCTTTGCTGTAAAATGTAATGTGTTATTAGGCTTTGCATCATACCCAGAGATAAATTCCAAGCCAGACTGACTCTGATTTACCCTGATGAGGGGTAACCATACCGAAAGAGGACGCCCATAGATGAGCACTGACTTGACACTTATCCCTGGTCATCTTGCAAGATTTGTTAAAGGGATAGACCTTGACTTATACAATAGGTGTCCAAGAATTTACATTATACTTCTGCAAATCGTCGGAGACGGTAATATGGGACGCAGACTTTATAATCATTAAAAAAAAAGGCCATCACGCGCCAAAGGGCTCAGCATGAAAAGGTTCTGACCTCTGTAAAGGAGTTCAGCAAAACGTGAAACAGATGTCACAACGGGCAGAACGAGAAGTCACACAAACCTCAGCTCAAAGCCACAGCTGAGACACACAACACACAGACCCCAGACAGTACGAAAAGCTGAGGGGAGCGCTGGATCTGGAAATAACAGCCATGTTTTTGTAACCTCATACAATCCCTTTAACTAATCATCTGCAGATGTATTTTTGGGCGGCCAGGCAGGGGAAGAACGACGGCAGAGACGACCGACTTATAAAAGGTCCATCTGCAATGTTTATCCCACTGAGAAATCAAAATATTACCAGTCATGGTAAAAGGCATGTATGGTCAGGTCAGGTGATAATTAATGGAAACCCCGGAAATGACATGATTGCAATAGTTCCCATCATTTAGGATTTTGTAAACTATTTTGCATTAAGTTAAATTTTGGGTAATATGGGACTGAGTTGCATTAGCAGATGTAGCCGTCCTGTATAGAGATGAGCGGACCCGCAGATGTTCGGGTTCGCCAGGTTCAGCCGAACTTTAGATTGTTTCGTGACACGGACTTGACCGGAACATGTTCCCAAACCCCATATAAATCAATAGGGACCCGAACTAATGAGCTCGACTCGAGTAATGAGTATAATGGAAGTCAATGATTGGGCAGTTCAGCTCTCCACCCACATACAGCCAGCGATATACAGAACATTTCTGGGGAAGGGAAGGCAGGATTTTTTTTGGACACAGTACATCTGAAAATGCTGGTTTTACCCCCAGCTGGAGCCATTCAGAGACTGCAAGCATACCTCACTGGGCCGAGCACCGAGTGTTTACAGTGAATGCAGCTGATGTCTTCATATCAGAATTATTGGCTGCAATCTGACTGCAACCAATCACAGACGCTGTCACAGAGGTTGGGCGGGGGGAAGCAGTGAATATTCATGAGATATAATGAGCAGATCCAGAAGCAGTGTGACAGCTGCATAGGAGACTCGGTAAGTATAATTGTCCTGCTTTAATACCCATTATGCTTCCTTTTGCAGCCCCCTAGCCCTTAATTACACTATTTTCTAACACTCAAGTTCAGGTTCACATAGACTTATATGGGGTTTGGCGTTCGGAGTCAAGTCCGGTCCCCAACCGGACCTTTTTTTGAAGTCCGGCCAGATCCCCGAACATCTGCGGGTTCACTCATCTCTACTTATAATGATAATTATATATTGTTGTTTCACAATCTGTCTGTAAAGAAAAAAAAAGAAAAAAAAGGTCTGTGTGATTTTTTGATAAGCTGACCAGAAAAAAAAAAAAATATAGAAAGTCAAGTTGGCAACCCTGGCAATGACCTGTTGACAATTATTGTGTAATAGCCGGCATGTACGGCCCAATCAGCCAATGAATAAACATTTTTCTTGTTTAAGGCTGATCGGTGATATGTTTAAATGGCCAATGACCGGACACAGTTAGGCTATGTGCGCACGTTGCGTACTGGCCCTGCAGAAATTTCTGCAGCGATTTGAACAGCACACGTGCGCTTCAAATCGCTGCAGAAAGAGTCTGTAGTGAAAAAAAAAAAAGCCGATTCCATGCGCTCTGACTGCAGCCCCTCCCATAGACAGAGCGGGAGCTGCATGCAGAGCGCAGGAAAGAAGTAACATGTCACTTCTTAGATCGCGCGCTTCGGGCAGCAGCCGAAGCGCTGCGCTCTAATACGCCACGTGCGCACGTCTCCTGCAATAATCTTCATAGATTATGCTGGGGACGCAGGATGCATGCAGTTACGCTGCGGTGAAGATCGCAGCGTAACTGCATGCAAATATGCACCGTGCGCACATAGCCTTATTGTAATAAACACTCGTTTGTGAGTTATCGGCCTAATTAAATGGTTCACAATTTAAATGTATTTTCCGTGGCAGAAATTCATGACCGGCTCTCAAATTTCTGCTGCATATGAGTCAAAGGGTTTGCACTGTCATTCAGTGAGAGTAGTAATTTTTAACTTTTCCAGGCAAAATCAGCAGAAGAAGAAAGAAAATATTCTTTCCTAATTAACACATTTTTGTCTATTCGGGTATGTGCCCACGATCAGGACTCACTGCATTCTGGACGCAGCGGGTCCTGACCTGCGGGGCTGTGCATTTCCTCTGCCGTTTTTGCACTCTCCTTGCCTTCAATGGTGATAAAAGCTGCAAAAACGCTGAAAGAATGGACACGCTGCTTCTTTCAAATACGCAGCAGGTTGCCATTACAGTCATGAAAAAAAGTGTGTGTCTGGGTGCATGAGATTTCTGGGCTCTCAGAGCTACTTTAAAAAGAAGCTTTTTATTAGCATGTATTTGCATAAAACCATTTAAAAAAAATACACAAAAAACACCCTGTGTGACCATAAGCGGGCCGGTTCTTTTCCTCTTTTTTTTTTTTTATGAAGGCTTTTATAAAGAGCCTGAAACACCTGCTCTCTTGACAGTAATAAAGCTGCTTCCAAAAAGTAGGCTTTGCTGCATTTTTATGGGGGGTTTTTTGCGGTGTTTTTTGTTGCTTTTTTTGCTGCTTTTTAATTTATTTTTTTTCTGTGTTTTCTATTGCTGCACTTTTGCTGCTTTTTTTCCCTGAGTTTTTTGTTGCATTTTTGGTTTGTCATTTCTCTACAGTGTATGTTTAATACTGTTAGTTTTATTCCCCACAAAAGCATCAAAAACTTTTTTTTTTTTTGCACTTTCATTGCTTTCAATAGGTAAAGAAAAAAAAATGCTGCAAAAATGTACATGCTGCTTCTTTCGAAAACGCAGCAATTTTCCAATTCAGTCAGAAAAAAAAAAAAAAAAAAAAATACAAGTGTATGTGCATGACATTCCTGAAATCTCCTGGCGTTTGCTGGTACTGTAAAAAGCAAGTTTTAATTTGCATAAAACACATGAAAAATTCTGCAAAAAAAAAAGGCAACATGTGAACATAGTCCAAGTGTAAATCAGTGACTCTTAATACATTTTATATTCTGAATTTTTTTTTTTCTTTTACATGTGATATTTTTTTGACAGGCAGACTGCAGTATATGTAATTACAGCATAAGATATACCGGTGGTTCTGCCCTTGTTAATGCCGCTGTCTTATAAAGGCCGATGATTTCAATTAAGACTTTCTCTACAGATTGGTAAATTTAATGTGACCCATTGTCGGAGCTATAATTTTTATTATACATATTCATTAGTCTTTATGATTAATTTCCTGTGTTTGCACGGCTTCTAGACATTCAGATCAGTTTAATAATTGAAATGTTTCTGAATCTCCTTTATTTCCAGGTAATTGCTTAAAAAATTAAAAAAAAAAAAAAATTAAAAAAGCCTGATGTACAATTCATTAAACCTATATTTCGGGGGGGGGAGGGGGGGGGGAATTTACATCGGACAGTCTAGTCCTTCAGCCAAAATCTTCTCCATGTTCTCCATTTTACCATCTAATCACAAACATGTGCGGTATTTGGTTTAGAAATGTGGCAGGAAATACCATTTGCACAGCTTGAAAAAAAATCGAAGACAAGATCTTGGCCAGAAAAGAATGTTTTCCCAGAATATATCCAGCTCCTATTTATAGGAATAGTAAGACGGGGAAAGGGGAGAGTTTCAGCACCATTCTACTTAGTTTTGATTTCTGTTGTAAAACATTTTCACAGCTTTCTATTTTTTTTTATTCTCGTTTATTTAAAAAGTGAATGGAAAGATTGTTTACATAAAACTGAGATCACACCTTGGAACGATCGCGGCTGCAGGAATTGCGACTGGGCTCTGGGGTGCAGGGGACCCACCAACCTCAGCCCCTGCTTCAGCTGGATCTGCGTCCGAGACCGCACATCCAGCTAAAATGCATTGCGGTGCAGAGACCCGTTGGGTCCCTGCACTGTGATATACCCTGTCAGACAAACAAAAGCCATCCCTGTGACCGAGGCGACGCATGATAATGTCATGCGTTGCCATAGCATGGACACCGATGAAAGCAGAGGAGGACGCCACGCAACGTGTGAGCCAGGCAGGTGGTGAGTACCCAGGCAGGTGGTGAGTACAGTATGTACCAGAAAGTGGACAGTATATACCAGGAGGGGCCCAGGAGAGAAACATATATACTAGGAGGGGGACTGTATATAGTAAGAGGGGCCAGGAGAGAAACACATACAGGATGGGGACAGTGTATATCAGGAGGGGGACAGTATACCAGGAGGGACCCAGGAGAGGAGAGAAACATATATACCAGGAGGGGGACAGTATACCAGGAGGGACCCAGGAGAGGAGAGAAACATATATACCAGGAGGGGGACAGTATACCAGGAGGGACCCAGGAGAGGAGAGAAACATATATACCAGGAGGGGGACAGGATCGGGGACATATATACCAGGAAGTAGCCCAGGATGGGGGAAATTTACCAGGATGAGGGACATATTTGCAAGGAAAGAGCAAAGAATGGGGCACATTAGAACAGGATGGGTGACGTTACTACATAATGGTGGGAGGACAACTTGTATGTCTTTATAGGATTTAGAACGCTAATACATACCTATACATATATCTGACCAAGATGTGAGGATGAGGGAGGGCCCAGGTCCAAATTTTGCACAGTGGCCCATCGAACTCTAGTTACACCACTGCTCCTTGTAGCATTATGTCTTTCACTGCACCAATTTTCTAGCATAGATCTCCAAAAACAATGTGTCGTCATTGAAGTAAATGACAAAATTCATCACCAGCCTCGTAACTTAGCGCATACTATAAATCATCATAGATTTTAATATATGAGTAATACAGAGCAAGGAGGAAAAAAAAATAAGTGCATCCCGTTCCAAAGGAAATAAGGCCTGAAGCAGCTCCATTGATGGAGAAATTAAAAAAAAAAAAAAAATGATGGTTTTCAGAATGACAAAAACATTTTTTTTATTAATTTTTTTTTTTAAAGTAGTAAAACATAAGAAAAAAATAATATAAATGTTATAGTATAGTAATGATGCTAACCAGTGTAAGACACAGTGATCGCTGGAAAAAAACCCAAAACACAACAATTACAGAATTGCTGTTTTTTTTCTTGCAATCACTATTTTATATTTGTTTGTTTAATATGGGAAATAATCGATGCCGCTAAAAATTTAAGTTCATCTTGTAAAAAACTAGCCCTAAGCCTCATGCACACGTTGAGTATTTGGTGAGTTTTTACCTCAGTATCTGTAAGGGGTACTTTGCACGCTGCGACATCGCTACTGCGATATCGTCGGGGTCAAATCGAAAGTGACGCACATCCGGCGCCGGTAATGACGTCGCAATGTGTAAAGTCTAGATGCGCCAATAAACGATCGCAAAAGAGTAAATCGGTGATCTGTGTAGTGTCGGTCATTTCCATAATGTCGCACCAATAGGAGATACGATGTTGTTCCTCGTTCCTGCGACAGCACACATCGCTGTGTATGAAGCCGCAGGAGCGAGGAACATCACCTTACCTGCGTCCACCGCCAATGCGGAAGGAAGGAGGTGGGCGGGATGTTTACGTCCCGCTCATCTCCTCCCCTCCGCTTCTATTGGCCGCCTGCCGTGTGAAGTCGCTGTGATGCCGCACAACCCGCCCCCTTAGGAAGGAGGCGGGTCGCCGGCCAGAGCGACATTGCAGGGCAGGTAAGTGCGTGTGAAGCTACCGTAGCGATAATGTTTGCTACGGCAGCTTTCACAAGATATCGCATGTGCGACGGGGGCGGGTGCTATCGCGCTCGGCATCGCTAGCAGATGCTAGCGATGTCGCAACGTGCAAAGTACCCCTTAGGCCACGTGCATACGTTGAGTAATTTGGAGAGTTTTTCCCTCTGTATCTGTAAGGCCACGTGCACACAGTGAGTATTTGAGAGATTTTTACCTCAGTATTTGTAAGCTAAAATCAGGAGTGGTTAAAGCAGCTCTCCACTACTTGGACAACCCCTACTTGTTACCCTTGTTCGCCCCTGCAACAATAAATAAGCCTATACTCATCTCCAGTGCGGCTGCGGTTCCAGCGATGTCTGAATCCGCGTTTCCAGGGCCAATGTCTCATTATGACACGCGAGCCCCGTGATCAATCAGTGCATGTTTCCATCTTCCTGCCTTTGGACATTTGAGTAGGAAGTCAGCGCAGCGCTCACATCCTGCTCAACTGTCTGAAGGCAGGGAGACAGACGCCGGACACAGATTATTTGCGGGGCTCGCATGTCATAATGTCACATTGGGCCCGGGAACGCGGCTTCAGACATTGCTGGAACCACAGCGTCACCGGAGAAGATGTGGATATGGCCTCATTTTTTTATTTTTTTTTTGTCGGTGGCAAACTAGGAGAATGAGTAGGGGTTAGCCAAGTAGTGGGCATCCCCGGTTAAAAACCGCATAAGTGGTGCCCGTGTTTCTATTATACTTTTCCTCCGATTGTTCCACTCCTGTTTCTTTACTTAGGCTGGGTTCACACAATAAGGTCACGCTTTGTCCTGGATGCAGCGTTTCCTCTCCTGCCGGGGCCGCGAGTGCTGTCCGCAGGAGACCGCAGCTGCCTGTGCCCATGATCAGGATTGGGGCTGCTGCGGACTGTTTGTTCTCCCTGTGGAGTACACTTGGGTCTCCGCAGCATAAATGGCCATACTGCTGCTCAGGAAGCCACGATGCAGGTCAGTTTACGCTGCAGAGAAAAGAAGAACAGAGGGCAGGAGATTTCTATAAATCCCATCCTCTGTGCTTGTACTGTACAACACAGCAAAAACACACTGCGTCTAAAGTACTGCTATTACTGATCGCTGGCACATACCCTTACATATACTGAGGTGAAATACTGAACATGTGAAGGTAGCCGAATACAGCTATGTTAACCCAAAACTATAAAGTTACAGCCCATGGAAAATAAAAAAAAAAAACAAAAAAAAACAAACAAAACTGGTCATGACTGAAAAAGGTTAAATAACATTGTGATTGCTGTCAGCATTTACACTACATACTACTTTTGGATACTCTTTAAAGAATCTATCAGCAGGTTTTTGCTATATAATCTGAGAGCAGCATGATGTAGGAGCAGAGACCCTGATTCCAGTGATGTCACTTACTGGGCTGTGTGTTGTTATTTCAATGAATACAGTACTTTATCATCAGGAGATTATCACTACAGGACTAGGTGTTTTGTACCTCCTAGTATACTGCTGTGTGTAACCCTGTCCCTACCACTGTTAATCAGCTTTCTGCCTATGTACAGTGCACACAGAAAGCAGCCAATCAGTGGTGTGGGCGGAGTTATACAGAGATCAGCATTCAGAGAACTGGTAGATCTGCAGCAGAGAAAACAGATATTTAGGGGGAAAAAAAAAAAACACTAGGCAGACCAGCAAGTGACACATCATGGGAATCAGGGTCTATGTAACTACAACATGCTGCTCTCAGATTACATAGGAAAAACCTGGTGACATATTCCTGTTAAGCCTCATTCAGATGCATGTCAACGTACACATTGGCAGTGGAGTTCCCAACCCGAACTCAGCAGCCTCATATATGCCTATAAGCCTGTGTAGTTCGGGTCAGGAGATTTGCAGCTGGCCCGTACTTTGCAGTCCATACTTGGACCATGTTTTATGGATGTCTGAATGAGGCATTACTTATTAAAAGGGTCATCTGACAATAAACTGATCAAAACTTGTTTCTCTGCTGTGACGCACAGAAATCAGCTGTGATCTATGAAAAAGTTTCCTTGCAGCGCCTTCATAGGGAACATGAATCATTACATGATATCCATTAGAATCAGTGGCTTGTCTATGCAGGGCAGTACAGGACAGCTACATGTGTTTAGAAGCTGATTTTTCTGGTTTTAGAGATTCTGTATTTCTAGATTTGTTGAATGAATTAGCCTGTAGTTTGCTCGGTGGCTTAGTTTACATAGACAGCTGGGGGTATAACAGATTTAGCCTGTCTCTTATATTTAGTACAGTGACATATAAAACAAAATTACTTTTCCTGGCCCAGTTCAAAACTATGTACTTTCCACATTTAAAAATGGCAAAGAAGCCAAATACAACATTACAGGTCATGCTAGACTGTGCACTGAATCATCTGTCCGCAGTTTAGGCAGGATTTACACTTGGGTGTGGAGGATTGCAATGCCCGGACCGGCCGGTGGCTCTCCTGTTAGGAGTGGGTCAGCTTCATGTATTTCTATACAGATGACATGCTCAGGTCTGGAGAGCCGCTGGCCAGTTCGAGGCTTACCATATGATCCTTGCCCAAGTTCGGCAGAACCCCCCAGAAGCCAAACTTCCAAGGGTTCGCTCATCTCTTCTTATTATGTCTCAGTCCTATCTTATTCCGGGTGGGGCTAATTATATTCTCCTTAGAAATATGGCCAGCAGAGAAGGCTAGACTATGTGAATTACTGCTAAGAAGTTCCAGCCCTGTAGCTAGGGACTTTGCATGTTAGGGCAAGACCAGTGTTGTCATTAGTCTGTGTTTTTTATTTGCCTTCCCTACACCTTACTTATTTCCTCTGTTAGGTTGGAGGTTTCCCTTGTAACAATTTTCTTTCTCCCTTTTCCCCTTGTACACGTGTTTTATGTTTCCATATCTTGAGTTTCTGTCTGCACGCTCTCCCTATCTTAGTTTTTAGTGTTTAGCAACCTCCTCTCTGGTTCCTCAGGAGGTACGAAAAACAACTCAATGGCCTTACAGGCAGATAGGTTGAAGTTGCAAGTTTCTAATTGTACGGCTAAGGGGTACATTGCACGTTACGACATCGCTAGCCAATTGTAGCGATGTCTAGCGCGCTAGTCCCCGCCCCCGTCGCATATGCGATATCTTGTGATAGCTGCCGTAGCAAACATTACCGCTACGGCAGCTTCACACGCACTTACCTGCCCTGCGACGTCGCTCTGGCCGGCGACCCACCTCCTTCCTGAGGGGGCGGGTCGTGCGGCGTCACAGCGACGTCACACGGCAGGCGGCCAATAGAAGCTAAGCGGCAGAGATGAGTGGGACGTAAACATCCCGCCCACCTCCTTCCTTCCTCATTGTAGGCGGGACACAGGTAAGGAGATGTTCCTCGCTCCTGCGGCTTCATACACAGCGATGTGTGCTGCCGCAGGAAGGAGGAGGACAACATCGTACCTGTCGCTGCAGTGAAATTGTGGAAATGACCGACACTACACAGATCACCGATTTTCGACGCTTTTGCGATCGTTTATCGGTGCTTCTAGGCTTTACACGTTGCGACGTCGTTACCGGCGCCGGATGTGCGTCACTTTCGATTTGACCCCGACGAGATCGCAGTAGCGATGTCGCAACGTGCAAAAGTACCCCTAAGGATAATCTAGTCTGTACAGGAACAATTAGGATGTTGTGCAGATGAGAATACTAGTCTGTACAGGAACCAGTAGATGGGCTTTATTTCCCCTTTGCCCGTGTTGGAAGACGTACAGTGCCTACAAGTAGTATTCAACCCCCTGCAGATTTAGCAGGTTTGATAAGATGCAAATAAGTTAGAGCCTGCAAACTTCAAACAAGAGCAGGATTTATTAACAGATGCATAAATCTTACAAACCAACAAGTTATGTTGCTCAGTTAAATTTTAATAAATTTTCAACATAAAAGTGTGGGTCAATTATTATTCAACCCCTAGGTTTAATGTTTTGTGAAATAACCCTTGTTTGCAATTACAGCTAATAATCGTCTTTTATAAGACCTAATCAGGCCAGCACAGGTCTCTGGAGTTATCTTGGCCCACTCCTCCATGCAGATCTTCTCCAAGTTATCTAGGTTCTTTGGGTGTCTCATGTGAACTTTAATCTTGAGCTTCTTCCACAAGTTTTCAATTGGGTTAAGGTCAGGAGACTGACTAGGCCACTGCAACACCTTGATTTTTTCCCTCTTGAACCAGGCCTTGGTTTTCTTGGCTGTGTGCTTTGAGTCGTTGTCTTGTTGGAAGATGAAATGACGACCCATCTTAAGATCCTTGATGGAGGAGCGGAGATTCTTGGCCAAAATCTCCAGGTAGGCCGTGCTATCCATCTTCCCATGGATGTGGACCAGATGGCCAGGCCCCTTGGCTGAGAAACAGCCCCACAGCATGATGCTGCCACCACCATGCTTGACTGTAGGGATGGTATTCTTGGGGTCGTATGCAGTGCCATCCAGTCTCCAAACGTCACGTGTGTGGTTGGCACCAAATATCTCGATCTTGGTCTCATCAGACCACAGAACCTTGAACCAGTCTGTCTCAGAGTCCTCCAAGTGATCATGTGCAAACTGTAGACGAGCCTTGACATGACGCTTTGAAAGTAAAGGTACCTTACGGGCTCGTCTGGAACGGAGACCATTGCGGTGGAGTATGTTACTTATGGTATTGACTGAAACCAATGTCCCCACTGCCATGAGATCTTCCCGGAGCTCCTTCCTTGTTGTCCTTGGGTTAGCCTTGACTCTTCGGACAAGCCTGGCCTCAGCACGGGTGGAAACTTTCAAAGGCTGTCCAGGCCGTGGAAGGCTAACAGTAGTTCCATAAGCCTTCCACTTCCGGATGATGCTCCCAACAGTGGAGACAGGTAGGCCCAACTCCTTGGAAAGGGTTTTGCACCCCTTGCCAGCCTTGTGACCCTCCACGATCTTGTCTCTGTTGGCCTTGGAATGCTCCTTTGTCTTTCCCATGTTGACCAAGTATGAGTGCTGTTCACAAGTTTGGGGAGGGTCTTAATTAGTCAGAAAAGGCTGGAAAAAGAGATAATTAATCCAAACATGTGAAGCTCATTGTTCTTTGTGCCTGAAATACTTCTTAATACTTTAGGGTAACCAAACAGAATTCTTGTGGATTGAGGGATTGAATAATAAATGACCCTCTGAATAAACTTTTCACAATTTAAAAAAAAAAAAAAAAAAGAAATAACATTCTTTTTTGCTGCAGTGCATTTCACACTTCCAGGCTGATCTACAGTCCAAATGTCACAATGCCAAGTTAATTCCGAATGTGTAAACCTGCTAAATCTGCAGGGGGTTGAATACTACTTGTAGGCACTGTATGTGCATAACAATCTTTTTAAGAGGCACAATATACTTGGTGGTTTCTTTCACAGTTGATGGCTGTATATTCTTAAATACATGAACAGTGATACGATATTAGTCCTCCAGGTCGTCAGATTGCACCCAAGATGGTTGTTAGTTCATACCTTAACCAACATTGGATATCAATGAGGAAACCTATGCCTAAGATGTATATATTTTATGGTGGGGGAGGCTTACAAATATTTCATTTTTTACTGTAAATTTACAGTGTTTTAAGAAAACCACAATACCTAGAGAGGACGCATATAAATGCCAGATTCTAACCCAGGTTGCCGGCATGTTACAATAATGTAATGCAATTTTTTCCTATGTTAAGTTTACATTATTCTAATAAAATGTAAGATTCTACAATAAGTAGTGTACAGTAATCTAATCACTTGTATACATAACATTAGTATTAGTGTATAGTAGATCTAATAAGTTCAGAACACACGGCGCTAGTTAATGTGAAAAGAGCTGTAGAGGGATAAATGTGGCCGGCTTTACTAATCCATTTAGAGTCCATTTATTTTCCCAGAACAACGTCCAATTATTTTACCATTGTTGCAAGCTGCATTTCCGAAAATGGTGCCGTGTTAATTGGCTATAAAACGACTTTAGCTCTGCTAGGACATTTCGTTGGAATCAGTAGGAGTGAAACAAGGGAAGTTTCCACGGTGTTTTGCAGGGTAATTAATGTATGACTGCCTTTGTTTCCCAAGACGCAAGCACCAGCAAAGCCGAACATTCAGACAAATCCCACACAGAGCAAACATTTCTAAATTCACTTCTATATACAAACTATGCAGCCAATTAGCGGTGTCAGATCGAGTGGGTAAAGTTTAACTGTACATGCGAAATAATTATTGCAATAAGGGGATAAATACTATGACCAAAAGCATGTGAAAACCCCATTACATCGCCATTTCAGCCATAATAATTGCTATTAAGTGCATAAAATCAAACATACAGGCGTAAAATCTCCGTAGACAAACACTAGTAGCATTCTACTGTGAATAAAAGGGGTTATTTCCATCATTGGAATGTATATCTTATAGATTGGTTGGGATCTGACTGCTAGGAACATCACCATTCCTAAAGCCTGCTTTACACGCTGCGATATATCTTACAATGTGTCGGCGGGGTCATGTCGTAAGTGTCGCACATCCGGCATCGTAAGTTACATTGTAGTGTGTGACAGGTACGTGCGATTGAACGGTAAAACGTTCATCGCATACACATCGTTCATTTCTCTAGAATTACACGTCAGATTGTTCATCGTACCCGCGGTAGCGCACATCGCAGTGTGTGACACCCTGGGAACGATGAACAGATCTCACCTGCGTCCTGCGGCTCCCAGCCCACAATGCGGAAGGAAAGAGGTGGGCAGGATGTTTACGTCCCGCTCAGCTCCGCCCCTCCGCTTCTATTGGCCGGGTGCCGCGTGATGTCGATGTGACGCCGAACGTCCCTCCCACTCCAGGAAGTGGACGTTCGCCGCCCACATCGAGGTCGTATGGACGGGTAAGTACGTGTGACAGGGGTTAATCGTTTGTGCGGCACGTTCAACAAATTGAACGTGCCGCTCATACGATGGGGGCAGTTACGATCGCATACGATATCGTATGCGAAATTGCAACGTGTAAAGCAGGCTTAAGAATGAGGTTCTAAAATCCTCCATTTAACTGGAGTCAAATACAACTTTGGATTTTTCCAGCAGTTCAATAGAGACAGAAAGTTAGTTATTAAGATTGGTGACGTTCCCAGAAGTCGGGCCACTTTTAATGACTGGAATAACCCTTTAATGAACTTCCATTTGGCTCCAACGTTCCAAAAAAAATCAGTTTAGCCAAATATTTGCTCTTTTAGAATTCTCAGGATCTGGAAACAGCAACGAGCAGCAACCGCTCAGCTGCAAAGGTGACGCTCAAGAATCTAAACTCCAGCCCTGTTGTGCGGGGAGTGTCCTTTCTTTTATTTTTTTAGAATACTCGGAGCTATTTGCCAAAAATGTTTAATTATTGGTCAAGTACTTTAAAAAAAAAAGTCCTATTTTAGTGTTAACATTGTAATTCCCTCTCGCCTCTACATCAATCATCACTTTGGGCTGATTTGGAATGATCACTCTGTGCTTGGTTGAATGATCACTCATTATTCTGTTACAAGTTTGTCACATCCGCAGGTTGTGCGGGGGGGGGGGGGGGGGGGGGGGATCTGGAATCAGGAGGACTCAACGCTTGATTGGTCGCGGGTCCCCTGTGGAGCCCAAATGACTGTTTTCCTAAATTGGAGTGGACTTACTTTCATTTAATGCTGAAGGGGTTAAGGACTCTTTTCCTTCTGGCTGAAATTACTCATAGCCCTAATAGCAGCTTTAGCATCTTATCATTGCTCCCTTCCGCTAGATTTACCCCCTCTTGGCTTCACTCCACACTGGTTATAGATCCTCTATACTGACCACTTTGAAGTAGCCTGTCTCTGGAGAAGCTAAGGTGTTAGTTGCAGCTGAGAAGTTTCCTGCTGGAGAATTCATGGAGTGCTATTTGTGGTGTCTTTCCCCACCTGTTTGTCTTACTTTCCTCGTGTTATTTTATTTCACTTGCTAGTCTCGCTTGTCAACACACTATTAAAGCTGCATTCAATGACAGCGATTGCCTAGGCATGTGACGGCGCACAGGTGGAAGGACTCATCTAAGGATGTGACGGAGTACAGGGATCAGACTCAGGAGGTGACCCCCACTTCCCTCTCCCTTTGGTCAGGGCCTCCCATTGTACCTCTTCCCTGTTTTTCTTTTCATGTTACGCCGCTCGCCGAGTGTCCTCCAGCACCCACCATGATACATTCGCACCAAAGCACCTCACCAGTGCTATTAAATCTATATTACTCCCGATGATTATTGAATAAGGCCCTTATCATGAAACTGACACTTAACTTTAACAATAAAATCTAATTGTTTCATATAGTGATAATGCCGCTGTTCTCCTGAATCTGGCATTGATTTTCTTTTCTTTTTGTACCTCTCTGTTCTATTCCTGGTATATAAAAAGGTAATATATATAGCCCACTGGGAGCGATTCTCAAGATAATGCCCAAAGAGAAGAGTTGAGTACTATGCCCACTTGAACAATCTCAGTAATAAGAAGTTGCTGTAATTAGTCATATGAAAAAGTTTGGGCACCCCTATTAATGTTAACCTTTTTTCTTTATAACAATTTGGGTTTTTGCAACAGCTATTTCAGTTTCATATATCTGATAACTGATGAACTGAGTAATATTTCTGGATTGAAATGAGGTTTATTGTACTAATAGAAAATGTGCAATCCGCATTTAAACAAAATTTGACTGGTGCAAAAGTATGGGCACCCTTATCAATTTCTTGAACACTCCAAACTACTTTTTACTGACTTACTAAAGCACTAAATTGGTTTTGTAACCTCATTGAGCTTTGAACTTCATAGGCAGGTGTATCCAATCATGAGAAAAGATATTTAAGGTGGCCACTTGCAAGTTGTTCTCCTATTTGAATCTCCTATGAAGAGTGGCATCATGGGCTCCTCAAAACAACTCTCAAATGATCTGAAAACAAAGATTATTCAACATAGTTGTTCAGGGGAAGGATACAAAAAGTTGTCTCAGAGATTTAATCTGTCAGTTTCCACTGTGAGGAACATAGTAAGGAAATGGAAGAACACAGGTACAGTTATTGTTAAGCCCAGAAGTGGCAGGCCAAGAAAAATATCAGAAAGGCAGAGAAGAATGGTGAGAACAGTCAACGACAATCCACAGACCACCTCCAAAGACCTGCAGCATCATCTTGCTGCAGATGGTGTCAATGTGCATTAGTCAACAATACAGCACACTTTGCACAAGGAGAAGCTGTATGGGAGAGTGATGCGAAAGAAGCCGTTTCTGCAAGCATGTCACACACACAGTCGCCTGAGGTATGCAAAAGCACATTTGGACAAGCCAGTTACATTTTGGAAGAAGGTCCTGTGGACTGATGAAACAAAGATTGAGTTGTTTTGTCATAGAAAAAGGCGTTATGCATGGAGGCAAAAAAACACGGCATTCCAAGAAAAGCACTTGCTATCCACAGTAAAATTTGGTGGAGGTTCAATCATGCTTTGGGGCTGTGTGGCCAATGCCAGCAGCGGGAATCTTGTTACAGTTGAGGGTCACATGGATTCAACTCAGTATCAGCAGATTCTTGACAATAATGTGCAAGAATCAGTGACGAAATTGAAGTTACGCAGGGAATGGATATTTCAGCAAGACAATGATCCAAAACACCACTCCAAATCTACTCAGGCATTCATGCAGAGGAACAATTACAATGTTCTGGAATGGCCATCCCAGTCCCCAGACCTGAATATCATTGAACATCTGTGGGATGATTTGAAGCGTGCTGTCCATGCTCGGCGGCCATCAAACTTAACTGAACTGGAATTGTTTTGTAAACAGGAATGGTCAAATATACCTTCATCCAGGATCCAGGAACTCATTAAAAGCTACAGGAAGCGACTAGAGGCTGTGATTTTTGCAAAAGAAGGATCAACAAAATATTAATGTCAGTTTTATGTTTAGGTGCCCATACTTTTTCACTGGTCAAATTTTGTTTAAATGCAGATTGCACATTTTCTGTTAATACAATAAACCTCATTTCAATCCAGAAATATTACTGAGTCCATCAGTTATTAGATATATGAAACTGAAATAGCTGTTGCAAAACCCCAAATTGTTATAAAGAAAAAAGGTTAACATTAATAGGGGTGCCCAAACTTTTTCATATGACTGTAAGTTGTGCACATAAAAGTGACCATTTGGCATTAAAGGGGTGGTTCACTACTCTGCAATAGTGGCCACATCCCTGTAGAACTGATAGAGAAGGCTTTTTCTAAACACCTTGTTCAGCCAATTCTGCTTCTGAGCGGCGCTACTGTGCTCTGCTCATCCCCATAAAGTGACCTCCTGGGTTCCGTGACATCCGAGATCTTCTAGTTGACCTGACATCACCAAGGTGGGTCCCAGCCTTCCTTGGTGACTGGGTTGAGAGCAGAGTTTCACCGCTCATCACAGCCCAGCATCGCTCCTGCTTGTGGTGCTCTGCAGTGAAGGAGAGCACGCGTGAGAGGCTGCGCTGTGACGAGCGGTGAAGCACCGCCCACAGTCCAGTCACTCAGGATGACGGGGGCCGCCGCGGTGATGTCGGGTCAACTGGAAAAAAGCAGAGAAAAATCGAGGACAGAGCTGCTGAAAATCTAGGTGAAAACAGTGATATGGGCATACATAATGGAAAATATGGAAAATCTCTGACTGTATGGATGGAGAGGTCACTATGAAAATGTATATAAGGCCCCCTTCACAAGTCCGTAGAAAACAGGTGCGTGAAAAAATGGTATCAGTCAGTGTTTTGCATCAGTGTGTTTGTTTTTACCATCACTGTCATAAATGTTTTACAAAATGTCTCCTATACTTTGCACACGGATGGCACATGGACTGTACACTGATGCCATCTGTATTTTACACGGACCCATAGATTTGTATTTTCCCCGTCATCCGTGCAGCCAGAAAAAAAATTAACATGTGAGCAACACTATATGTTATAATGGGTACGTGTGGTATCGGTGAAAAGAAACATATCCCAAAAGTGCCGGAAACGCAGACAAGTGAAGGAGGCATAAAGGACCCTTTCAGACGTCCGTGTTTTAGGTACATGCGACATACGTTTTTAACACGGATGTCACACGTACCCATGTTATTCTCTGGAGTTACACACACGGACCGTGTGACGCCCTCATGGCCCCGCACGCACACACGGAGATATGTCCGTTTTTATTTCGGCAGCACGGGTGTCACACACTGATGTGCTCTGTGAGACAGTGTGACACGTAACGGAGAAAACATGGGTCTTTGAAATAAAAAGATTTTCTATATTCTCCTGTATCCAGCGCTGTTTTCTTCGGCTCTGCTGCCTCCCGCTTCTGACCCCCGCTCATTATATTCATTGATTTTTCTCTGCACTGAGGAGCTGGAAGCATCGCCAGGGACAGCATCGCCGTATCGCCGGTGACAGGTGAGTATTCAGCAAGCAGTGTGTTGGTGTGCAGTGACATCCAGGAGGTCATCCAAGTTCCAAATGAACTCTGATGAACCTGTGAACCCACTGTAGCGCGAGTTTCGCGGGGGTGTCATCAGGATGTCATCAGAGTTCATTGGGAACTCCGATGACCTCCTGGACGTCACTGCACACACACTGCTTGCTGAATACTCACCTGTCACCAGCAACCTTGTCCCCGATGCAGTCCCCGTGGCGCTGTCCCGGCAATGCTGTCCCCGATGCGGTCTCCGGAAATGCTGTCCCTGCGATGCTCCGGCTTCCAGGTCCTCAGTGCAGTAAATAATCAATGAATATAATGAGCGGGGGTCAGAAGCGGGAGGCAGCAGAGACAAAGAAAACAGCATCACTGGATACAGGTGAATACAGAAAATCTTTTTATTTCACAGACCTATGTTTTCTCCGGTACGTGTCACACTGATGTCACAGGTATGCAAACACAGGTGACACACGCATGACACACATATGACAATACCGATGTGTGTGATTTCTACCCAATTAAACACAGACATCTGAAAAGGGCCAAAGACAGTATTTCAAGCATTCCTGGAGCAGCTATTCTCAACCTCCTCCCTCACATTAATAAAGGGGTGGCATTGTAGCGCCTAGGGAAGGGGGTACTCGGACCCGGCCAGTAACAAATGGGAATGTCACTCTGGTGGCCGTTGCCCGGTTTCATGCCCTGGGCCCCTTTTTGTAAGGGGTATATTTACAAGGGGAATTAATAGAGTTAATGTCATGTGACGCCACCTGCGGGTTGCGGTTAAGGATGGCGAATTGTTACATGTTGCTGCTAAATGTGGGTACTCCCAGAGCTGGTGGTGATTGCAGCAATGGTGTTGAGGGCTTCCGCAGTTAGGGCCATGCCTGGGAGATGATGAGGGGTAATAACAGAGACCACACCAGGTTGTCTTTAACAGTCTTTACTCACTTGGACCCAGGAGTTGCTGGTTCAGGTCCTTTGGAGTATCAGTGCCAATGTAGTGACCCAGGTTGCTCTGTCCCCGGCATGCTCGGTTGGTTGGGTTTCCGTAGCTTGGAGCGTTTGGGGCCCGACTCTCCCTTTTGGGATACAGCATCCTTCTCCGTACGGCGGGCAGTACGTACCCTTTGGGGAGGCAAGTGTCCGAACCTCGATCCTAGTTTACTGCTGATGCCCCCGGATTATTTGGTTCGGTGAAGTCCGTGAAGATGTCCTCACCGGGCAGGTATTTATCAAGCTGTGTAGAACTTGCACCTGATCTAGGGCCTTGTGCCACGCACGTGCTCCGGTCCCAGCGGTATCTCCGGTACCTGTCCTGGCGACCTCTCTCCTGTGCCCCCAGGTCACCTGCTGACAAGCTGCTGACACTGCGGGCAGACACTGATACTGCTGTGCAGGCAGCTGCGGGGCCGGAGCTAGACACAGACTGCACGGGCACCCGCCGGAGGTCACACGGAAGTGCTTCTGTGCGGCGTCCAGGGAGTTTGACGTCTGTGTTTACTCGGCAAGCTTCCTCTTCTGTCATAATGACATCACTCCCTGCAAAACCGTAGGCAGCGATGAGCATTCCCGCAGGTAATTCGCGGCTATTCCGGGGGTATACCGCACATCATTTGCTACCTGCGGTATACCCCCGGTATTTCGCTATTACATTACAGTGAATGGAGTGAAATACCGGGGGTATTCCGCAGGTACCTGCGGAAAAGAAGTGACATGTACATTTTCTCAAGAAATTTTCTCAAGAAAATCTTCACAAAGAATTTTCTTGAGAAAAAAACGCAGCGTGCGCACAGCTATTTTTTTTCCCATAGGTTTTGCTGGGAAATATCTGCAGAAAGATTACAAACATTTCTCAAGAAATTTCTGCAGCAAAACCACGGGTAAAATGGCCTAGTGCGCACATAGCCTTAGTCTCTGTCTCTTTCACGCTCCCTCTCTCCCACTCGCACACGCTCTTGTCGTGGGCGGGGAGGGCGCTGCGCTCACCCACTGCTCGGGTCCGGCTGCTGCTGCTGCTCGCTCGGTCGGTGACTCGAGCGGTGGGCCGGATCCAGGGAACTCGAGCGGCGCTCCTCGCCCGTGAGTGAAAGGGGTGGTTTGGTTTAGGGATATTGTCCGTGACGCCACCCACGATTTGTGGTGAGGTTGGGACACCACCGCTGCTCTGTACGGGGATCCCGGGAGCGTTGACAGGGAGCAGCTGAGATGTTTTCTCCCCTCCGTGGGTAGGGGGGTTTGGTGGTCCCGAGGCCCGGTGGTGGAGGTCGGAAGGTGGGTTGCGGGGCCTGGCCGGGTGCAGGGTCGCGGGGCAGCGCAGTGCCAGACGGCACAGTGGTACTTACTCAGCCAGTAACGCACACGGAGTCTCTGGTAAAACAAACGGCTGGATGGACGAGTCCCACAGACGGCTGCGGCGGTCACTCCCGGTAGGTTGGCGGTAACTGTCTCTCCCTGCACCGGTGTTCTGTTCTCGGCCCCAATGGCTTCCCACTGATAGCCAACATACTGCTGGGGAGCGGGCTAAGGGAGCCCTTCCTTTGCCCGCAGGCTCTGGCCCTGGGAGCTCTATCTCTGGCGGTAGCTTTATCTCCCTCATGGTTTGGACGGTTGCCTTCAGTCGGGTCTTTACTGCTGGGAAACCCCGGAGGTTCCAGTCGCTGACGGATTTGACCGGTTTAACGGCGACTCCAAGCCTGGTCGGGGTCCGTAGGCCCTGCCGAATTGTGCTGGCTTCTCTTCGCTCCCTGATTCGGTACCGGCGGGCCACCGCCCGACCCCGTTCCTACGGTTCCGCGTCGATCGGCCTCGCCTGCAGACGGTCACCACCGTCTGCCAACCTTGCTGTATGTGCCCGGGCCACGCACCCGGACACTGGCAGTCAGTTGCTCCTTTTCTACTTCACACTCCTCTCTCTTCACTCTCCCTAACTGAACTCTCTTCCTTTTCCCGCCTCCAGGACTGTGAACTCAGTGGGTGGGGCCAACCGCCTGGCTCCACCCCACCTGGTGTGGACATCAGCCCCTGGAGGGAGGCAACAAGGATTTGTGTGTGCGGCTGATGTGCCTAACCGGGGTGTGGGGTGTGTTGCAGTACCTGTGACGTCCTGGCTTGTCCAGAGCGCCACATTGCCCCTTGGTTAAGCGCAGACCGTCCGCGGGCTGCTCGTCCATCTCCGGTTTTATTTTCACAACTAGGAAAAATAGAAAACGGTAAAACATATAAAACACAAGCATTTCTGTATAAAATTCCCTTAACGGGAGGCACTTTCTTTTAACGTTACTAAACATTTTTTATTAAACTGTACGGCTTCCGCTCTTCCCCCCCGCCCAAACAACCTGGCCCTGATGCTGCCCCTAAGAAAATGGGCAGCACCCCTTGCCCCAGTCCAGACCCAAGTTGCCCAAGCGGGTACGGTCTCTTTCAGGGGACCCACGTCCATGGGGAACCCCTGACCCCCGGAGGATCGCCACTGGTCCAGGTGGTGGCCGGCCCCAGCCTACTCCACAGCGGGCCCTTCCTCCAATCTGCCTCTCCGGAGGCGGTCACAGTATTAAGCCAACAAATATATTTACATGCCATTAAGTTTGTGGTTGCCCTGCAAGTTCACGGGCGTGTCCGTAAGCAGTTCCTTACGCAACGGTTGCAGAAAGTCCCTACGGGGACTAGTTGCCGGCAACGGCCGGTCGAATCACGGTGTTAATCTGGTCATATTTCGGTTGATTTCTTTCATTTTCCTTATCATTCAACAACATTAAACATTCAACGTATCACACGGTGCTGGTGGTCCCAACGGGGACAACTTGCGGCGGGGGGACCGCTGCCTTTAGGGCGGTTACCACCGCAGGGGGTCGGCCCACTCGGGGACCGAACGGTACATCGGGTTCTCCTTCCACAGGCAGTGCAGTCCAAAACCGCTGATCGCCGTTGGGAACGGTGGCGGGGCAGCGTGTTCGAGATCCCTTCTTCCATCGGCTGCATCCTCTCCGGACCTCCTGCTGCGGTGTTAACCCCCGACTCCCACTCGATCAAGGCTGGTTCAGGAGTTTGGGTGGACTGATCGCGACGCGGCACGGCCGCGGCGGCCCCTTGTTCGCGGGCCCACAACACGGCAACCATTCTGCGCATCTCCGCCTTCCAATCCAGCAGCTGCTGCAAGCTCTGCGCCCTCACCTTCAAGCAGAACCGGCCCAGCTCCCGCTCCAGCCAAGCAGCGGTCCCAGCGGGGAGTTCACCCGCGCCGCAATCTTCAAAGGCTACGCCGCCTCGTTTCCCCCAGAGCTTAGTCGCTCTGGTGGCGGGCGCTCCAAATCGAGGACGCCGCCATCTCAACATCCGCTTCTCTGCAGCCTCGGCTAACGGGCTTAGCTTTCGGTTTCTTCCACGGAAGCGGTTCTTGACGGTCACGGACCTCGGCTGCAGGTCGGTCCGCTTGGGCGGATTGGCTGGGTGCCGCTACCGATTGCAGTGGTAGCGGGCCTAGTGGCGGTGCAGCAGCAGCCAACACAGGTAGCGGGGGAGGTAGCAGGGTGAGCGGGTGTAGACCGGGTCCCTCAGCCGCGATGACCGACCCGCTAGGGGTACAGGGGCGTGGGTCACTTACCCGCACTTCCAGAACTCCCTCCACCTCGCATCTCCGTATGGCCGCCACCACATCCGCCATGTCGGCCTCCCACTCCTCCAAGAGGAGCTGCACGCGGATCTGCAGCCGTTGTTGTAGCTGAGCGGTCTGGACCTCCACCCACGCTGTGGTCCCGGGCGCGGGGGCTACGGTGCTGCTGGACGGTTGGTGCATCGCTGCGGCGGCCTCTTCCAGGAAGCAAAAGATGGCCGCAGGGTCCTGGCGTCCCTGCTTTTATAGCCGTGGGCTACATGCGGCCAGACGCCATCCGTGCCCCCTTGATCTCTTTCCGGCACCTCCTCTTCAGGGGCGGAGCTTCGGCTTTCGCGCCTCCACTGCTCGGGAAGACGCTCGAGCGGGGAACTTTTCGCGCCCAAGATGGCGGATTCTGCAATTTTTCGGCCGGATGCCTCCGGCGGGACACAAGGCGCACTTCTACCAGGCGGTAGAACGGTAAGATCCTGTTCATGACGCCAAGTTGTCGCGGGCGGGGAGGGCACTGCGCTCACCCACTGCTCGGGTCCGGCTGCTGCTGCTGCTCGCTCGCTCGGTGGCTCGAGCGGTGGGCCGGATCCCGGGAACTCGAGCGGCGCTCCTCGCCCGTGAGTGAAAGGGGTGGTTTAGTTTAGGGATATTGTCCGTGACGCCACCCACGGTTTGTGGTGAGGTTGGGACACCACCGCTGCTCTGTACGGGGATCCCGGGAGCGTTGACAGGGAGCAGCTGAGATGTTTTCTCCCCTCCGTGGGTAGGGGGGTTTGGTGGTCCCGGGGCCTGGTGGTGGAGGTCGGAAGGTGGGTTGCGGGGCCTGGCCGGGTGCAGGGTCGCGGGGCAGCGCAGTGCCAGACGGCACAGTGGTACTTACTCAGCCAGTAACGCACACGGAGTCTCTGGTAAAACAAACGGCTGGATGGACGAGTCCCACAGACGGCTGCGGCGGTCACTCCCGGTAGGTTGGCGGTAACTGTCTCTCCCTGCACCGGTGTTCTGTTCTCGGCCCCAATGGCTTCCCACTGATAGCCAACATACTGCTGGGGAGCGGGCTAAGGGAGCCCTTCCTTTGCCCGCAGGCTCTGGCCCTGGGAGCTCTATCTCTGGCGGTAGCTTTATCTCCCTCGTGGTTTGGACGGTTGCCTTCAGTCGGGTCTTTACTGCTGGGAAACCCCGGAGGTTCCCGTCGCTGATGGATTTGACCGGTTTAACGGCGACTCCAAGCCTGGTCAGGGTCCGTAGGCCCTGCCGAATGGTGCTGGCTTCTCTTCGCTCCCCGGTTCGGTACCGGCGGGCCACCGCCCGACCCCGGTCCTACGGTTCCGCGTCGATCGGCCTCGCCTGCAGACGGTCACCACCGTCTGCCAACCTTGCTGTATTTGCCCGGGCCACGCACCCGGACACCGGCAGTCAGTTGCTCCTTTTCTACTTCACACTTCTCTCACTTCACTCTCCCTAACTGAACTCTCTTCCTTTTCCCGCCTCCAGGACTGTGAACTCCTCAGTGGGTGGGGCCAACCGCCTGGCTCCACCCCTGGTGTGGACATCAGCCCCTGGAGGGAGGCAACAAGGATTTGTGTGTGCGGCTGATGTGCCTAACCGGGGTGTGGAGTGTGTTGTTGCAGTACCTGTGACGTCCTGGCTTGTCCAGGGCACCACACTCTCATTTACCCTCCCTTCCCCCCTCTCACCACTGAAATCATTAACTGACACATAAGCTGTCTTAGGCCGGAGTTACACTTGCGAGTGACTCTGAGTCTTGCATCGGCATCACCCGGTATGGCCACACACTCTCTGGACAGGAGTGTTTCAGCTGTATAGAAATACATGCAGCAGACTCGCTCCTGTCAGGAGAGAAGCCAGCCTTGCCGGGTGATGCGATCTGATAATCGTGCGAATCATACATTCGTGTGAGCGCACCCTTATACTAAAGCTACTTTCACACATCAGTTTTTTTCCCATCAGGCACAATCAGGCACCGGATCCGTTTAATCCCATTGATTTGTATTAGCGCCGGATTAAGCCTGATGGCCTTGCGTTGCATCCGGCTTATGCCTGATCCGGCGTAATTGGCTAATGCGGCGGCCGGATGGAACGTCTCTTGTAACGTTTTTTGGCTCTGTCAAAAAACCGCATCGCGCCAGATCCGGCGCAATACGGCGTGATTTACAATGGAAGCCTATGGACACCGGATCCAGCATAATGCGGCAAAAAACTGATGCAGCCGCCGGATCCGTTTTTTTAAACTGCGCATGTTCCAATTCATTGAAAAAAAATGGATCCAGCAAAAAAAAACGGACGGAACGGAGGCAAAATCGGATGCGCCGGATCAGTTTTTTGACGGATCAGGTATACTGGATCCATCAAAAAAAAAGGATCAGACACATCTGTTTTTGCATATTCTGCGCCGGATCCGTTGCATCAGGCACACGCCGGATTGTGCCTGATGCCAAAAAACTGATGTGTGAAAGTAGCCTAAGAATGTCCTTCATTGCCTAGATCAACCAGCGTTCATTGACTTATAACAAAATGGAAGCATACCTGTAATTGGTTGCTATAGGCCGCCTGATAAATATCCAGCGTAACTGTCAAAACAGCCAACATATTACTTCAAACACCCAACAGTTTCTGTGTGTGCGTGTGCGTGTGTGTGTGTGTGTCTGCCCATAATAGGAGTCTATTATAACAGATCCATTCCCAGCTCTATTGACTTTAAAGTAAGCAGGTTTTTATAGGTGTTACACATGGGGTTAAATGTTCCCCTCAAAACAGTCTATGACGTTCCCTGAGTCAAATGAGGTGGTTGTCAAAAATTTTGTGATTGCAAATGTGACAGTGCGGATTCCTTTAGCAGACACACACACACACACACACACACCCCCCTTTATATATTAGATTAGTGACAATTTTAGAAAGTCGAAAACCATTGTTCCCCTGTGTGCTTTTGGTCTTTTTTTGCCACTAGTCCCGCTGGGAGATAGAGGGAAGCGGTGACCATGTCCGGCGGCTGCATCTCCACTGTTTTAATAACTTGGAACATAATGGTAAGGCTATGTGCGCACGTCGCGTCGGTGTACCTGCAGTTTATTCGGCACGTTTTCCTTCCCTTGGTTTTTGACCAAATGGCTTTTGACCATTTTTTAGCGCTGAAAACGCATGCGTATTTACTGCGTTTTTAGTGCGTTTTCAGCGCTTTTTACCTGTGTTTTCACCTGCGTTTCTGCAGATGCGTTTTGTAGATCAAGACACTAAGAAATAAAGTTGGAATAGTCAAAAAGAATGAAAAAAGAGAAAAAAAATGATTATATTTACTTTTAATATAACTATATGTAAAATCAACAATTATAATGAAATAATAGCGGTTATGCACATTTTATGCGAAAAATTGGTGATATTTATTATTTTATAACATTTAAATTTTCGGTTATTGTGTGTGTGAAAAGGAACATTAGAACCCTTTAATTTTGTGCCACAAAAACATGCGTTTTTGTAGCCAAAAATGCAGTGGAAAAGCAGGTAAAAAGCATGAAAACCGCAGGAAAGTTGATTTTGGTTGCATTTTGCCATTTCTCATTGACTCCAATGTTAAGGAAACGCTGCAGAAATGGCAAAAACAACTGACATGCTGCTTCTTTGGACGCATGGTTTTTGACCCAAAATATGCAAATTAAACGCTGCAGAAAAAAAAGCAAACTGCAGACAGGATTTCATCTTTTCCCATAGACTTTGCTGGAAAACAAAAATGCATGCGTTTTAGCGCAAAAACGCTGCCGCTGAAAATGCTGCGGAAACGCGGGAAAAAACGCAACGTGCGCACATAGCCTAACAAATTCCTGTTAGTGAATTAGAGGTCTGCACAGCTGAACTTTGAAAGGAAAGTTCCTACAAAAGTGCTTTACATAAGTCTCTAAGTGCACTGGAATTTTTTTCTTTTTCATGGAAGGTTCATGTTTATAGACTTTTGTACCAACATAGAAATGTTTGAAATTAACACGCCATGAAAATATGACTTCATTTGTTCCCTATGAAGAAAGAAAAAAAAATTTAAAAAAAAAAAAAAAAAAAATTGCAAAACAAAACCTCTCTTGATTCAAAGAGTTTTTCAAATATCAACAATGATAAATCATATTTTCACCTCCAGATTGTTGAAATGCTTTCCTCTGTATGTCCTTTAAAGGGTGCTTTACACGCTGCGACATCGCTAGCGATGTCGAGCGCGATAGCACCCGCCCCCGTCGTTCGTGCAACATTTAGTGATCGCTGCTGTAGCGAACATTATCGCTACGGCTGCGTCACACGCACATACCTTTTCAGCAATGTCGCTGTGACCGCCGAACAATCCCTCCTTCAAGGGGGAGGTGCGTTCGTCGTCACTGCGACGTCACTAAGCGGCCGGCCAATAGAAGCGGAGGGGGGAGATGAGCGGGACGTAACATCACGCCCACCTCCTTCCTTCCTCATTGCCGGTGGACGCAGGTAAGGAGATGTTCGTCGTTCCTGCGGTGTCACACATAGCGATGTGTGACTCTGCAGGAACGACGAACAACCAGCAGCATGCACCACCAACGATATTATGAATAGGAGCGACGTGTCAACGATTTTTGCAGTTTTTGCGATCATTGATCGTCGCTCCTTGGTGTCACACGCTGCGATGTCGCTACCGGCGCCGGATGTGCGTCACCAACGACGTGACCCCAACGATATATCGTTAGCGATGTCGCAGCGTGTAAAGCACCCTTAACTGTTGTACTCGCTTGTATATAGGAGTAAACTTATATTTCATCCTGAACCTCCTGGTCAGGCCCTCCAAAGACATACTGATCGGGAATTTAGATTGTGAGCCCCAATGGGGACAGTGACAGTGATGTATGTAAAGTGCAATGGAATTAATGGAATTAAATATATATTATTATTTCTAGGTGATTATATTATTGTACTTTTTGAGGGTGCAGCATTATCACCATATTTTATTCACATCTGAATATACTTAGAGACTCCTAATGCAACGTGGATGAAGAATCCGGTTATTTAGCAACCACAACAAACAAGCGTCCGTCAGCAGATTCCTCATTGTCTGGAAGAGAACTGGAAATGTGCGATTGTGGGAATGTTCCAACAATCACTTGTCTAATCCATCGCACGCCATCCCGCATGAGCTATGGAGATCAGATTCTGACCTTATTAATAAATGCTCTCATGTTAAAATAGCTTCTGTGTAAAAATAACCAAAAAAAAGGATAGTGAATGGCATGAATATACAGAACTGGGCACAGCACTAATGCTACAGGAGTTACATCCATACACAGATGCACAGGGATGAGGAAAGTCTGAAGAAATCACTTGAATTCCTCATACAAGTCACTGGTTACATCTGTTCTTCCCCCGCTTACTTTATGAGAATACCCTTTATCTCATGGTCTTGGGCATGATTGTTTGCTTTTACTGCCCCCCACAAGATCAGCATACTTCTTTCTTTCTGCTGGCATCATCAATATTATCTATTATACTACACTTCTCAATCCCCATCACAGACAGCCCTATCCTTACTACCATATTGATACACATGAACAGGTCACTGCCTCTGCCAAGATCAACTCATTCATATCCTGCTGCTGTTATGCTTCAAAAAAATAAAATAAATAAAATAAATAGCGCTATATAAAAATATTTAACATATTCCGCAGCGCTTTACATACATCAGGAGCACTGTCCCCATTGGGGCTCACAATCTAAATTCCGTATCTGTATGTTTTTTCACACACTGATTGGTTACAGGTTGTGTTTTACCCACCCACGTCTCTCCTCACTTACTGCCACATGGAGCCCAGTTGTTACTAAGATATTCACATTAATTGACAGGTCCCTTTCTCCTGCTAGATCAAGCAACTCTTGTCCTGCTGCTGTCACATGTTGATATAGGCTGTTCTTTACCTGCCCATGTCTATCATTCACATCCTGCATTAAGCAGTCATATCATCACTAGGATATTCAGTCAAGTGGACAGGTCACTTTCTCCTGCCATAACAGAATTAGTGAATACTGCTGACGTCATCATTGACATTCTCATTATAAGTTGCCCTTTACCTGCCTACTTATTTCCTCACTTACAGCAACATACAAACCATTTAATACAAGGATATTCACAAGGTCACTTTCTCCGGCTAAATCAAGCACACTCTTGTCTTGCTGTTGTCATTCTTCACATGTTGTTACAGGCTGTTCTTTACCTGCACATGTCTATCATTCACGTCCTGCCTTATTACACAGTCCTGTTCTCACTAAGATATTCAGACAAGGTCACTTTCTCCTGCCACAAAAGAATTAGTGAATACTGCTGACGTCATCATTCACATCCTCATTATAAGTTATTCTTTACCTGCCGCTTATCTCCTCGCTTATAGCAACATGCAAAACCATTTCTTAAAAGGATATTCACACAAATGACCAGGTCACTTTCTCCTGCCACAACAGAATTAGTGAATACTGTGGATGTCATCATTCACATGCTCACTGTAAGTTGCTCTTTACCTGCCTACTTATTTCATCACTTACAGCAACATACAAACCACTTAATACAAGGATATTCACACAAGTGGTCAGGTCACTTTCTCCGGCTAGATCAAGCACACTCTTGTCCTGTTGCTGTCATTCTTCACATATTATTACAGGTTGTTTATTACCTGCCCACTTCTATCATTTACATTCTGCCTTCTTACACAGTCCTGTTCTCAGTATGATATTCAGATGAGTGGACAGGTCACTTTCTCCTGCCACAAAAGAATTAGTGCATATGCTGATGTTCTTTTTAAGTTGCTCTTTACCTGCTCACTTCTCCTCACTTATAGCAAAATACAAACAATTTCTTACAAGGATATTTACACACACATGGTCAGGTCACTTTCTCCTGCTAGATTAGCACACTCGGGTCCTGCTGCTTTTAATATTCTAGTACTGACTCTTTACAAGCTGTTCTTTACCTGCTCACCTCGATCTTCCTCTCATATACAGCTCTGTCCTCTCTAGTATTTAGAGGAGCAGACAGGTCACTTTCTCTCACTGAATCAGTATTGTCATACTCTGCTGCTGTCACCATTCACATACTCCTCTTTTTATAAACTAACCCTTACCTACACATCTTACCAACATTTGTTTCTGCCACACAAAGTCTTGTTCTTATGAGCAAATGTCGTCAGTCACTGCCCCCAATACAATCAGCTCACTCCCCCTCTGCTGTCACCAGTTCAATGTCCATTATAGGCTATTGGATATGTTATTACTTTTCAAAACAAAAGTAAAAATCAAATAATAAAGATAAAACCTCTCTTGTAATATTAATTAAAGGTTCTGCAGATTGAGCTCATCTATTTTATCTTTCACCATAAGTGAGTATTGGATCCCAAAATACCCTCACGGCATCACAAACACCCCATAATTTGTTAATACTAATCAACAAATATTAATTAACCGCCACTAGCTCGCTCTCGTCCTCCAATATCCTAAAGGGCACTAATTCCATTACAGCATTGAGATTTTACTAAT